>NC_058416.1:75960425-76260425 GCF_002201575.2 Neomonachus schauinslandi
TTTTTTTAAGATTTACTTGTTAGGGCACCTGGGTGGCTCAGTCATTAAGCATCTGCCTTCGGCTCAGGTCATGGTCCCAGGGTCCTGGGATCGAGCCCCACATCGGGCTCCCTGCTCCGCGGGAAGCCTGCTTCTCCCTCTCCCGCTCCCCCTGCTTGTGTTCCCTCTCTCGCTGTGTCAAATAAATAAATAAAATCTTTAAAAAAAAAAAGATTTGTTTGTTTGTTTATTTGAGAGCAAGAAAGCGTGAGTAAGAGGAGATGAGCAGACGCCCCATTGCGGGGCTCGATCCTGAGCCGAAATCAAGAGTGGGATGCTTAACTGATCCAGGCTCCCCAGACTCCTAGAGGCTGATACGGTATTTCTACCTACAGTTCATGGAACAAAATGCAGTCACGTGGCCACCCCCAGTTGCAAGAGAAGCAGGGAAATATCTTTATTCTAGACAAGATCAGGATTCTGTTACTAAGGAAAAATGGGAAGAATGTCTATTAGATGTGTAACTAGCTGCAAATGATAATAGCACCTGCAGTCATTCACCACTAACTATACCCCAGACACAGTGCCAAGCGCTTAATACGTGTGGCTGTGGGCAAACAAGATTGCCCTCTGCCCCTTCTCTAGCCAGGGACACACACACACACACACACACACACAGAGGAGTCATTTGGGCACTTTGGCCCCTTCACTGTGAGCTGCTCATGTGAGAAGTCTTTGTAATGTGACCCCAAGCAGGGAGGGGTAATGTTCCCTTGGCATAATAAGGTCAGGGTTACTGGTTCTCACGAAATTCAATCAAAACACTGTGACTTGGAGAAATATTAATTTTCCATGCAGATAGGGGGGAATGTTTTCAGAAGGAAATTAATCTTGGTGGTTAGAGATACGTTTGCTTTTACATGCACTGAGACGAGACCAGCCCCTGTCTGGCATGGAAACCCCCACTGTTCCAGCCAACCCCATCCTCCCCGCTCCTGCCCCCAGAGGAGTCAACAAATGGTGAGACCAAAGTCCCTCTGTTCCCCTCTGCGAGTCAGCAGAAACTCCGGAGAAGAAAGGCTTTTGATAGTCAGCACACTCCGGGAACTGTGTACTTAGCAATTTACAAAAAGGGGCTTCGGTGGGGACTCTGACATTTTTACAGAGATGGGTGATGGCTGGAGTGGCAGGAGGAAGGGAGGGCAGGAGTGGTGCAAAGTGAGGAGACGGAAGTAGGCGGTGCAGAGAGGAAGGGGACATCACAGGGCTGCCATTTTGCACAACTCCAGGGTCACGCCCACCCCCGGAGAAGAGAGGCCAGGACTGATCCTAAAGGCCCATAGAAAGGAGCTGACACTGGACCCTCTGGGAGGGTTGGTGGAGGAAGGAGCTTGGAGAGGTAGACGTTACAGCAGCGCCCAGCCTCTGAGAAATGGAAACTATCCCAAGACTGGAGACATGGTTTGGGGTTCCTGAGGATCAGTGATGTGGGCAAAACTCGCAGAGGCTGGGTCCTGGGTATGGAGGAGCCAGTCTGAACCAAGACGCCTGCACCAAAGCTCAGCACAGAAATAGTGGTCTTGCCAGCCTTGGGGGGTTCCACAGGCTTGGACCGAGGGCATATCAGGGTAACCAGTGTAGACGAAAGGCCAGAAGGCCCCTCTCAAATATGTTTGCCTGTAGAGGAGTCCCATGACCTTTGTACAAGACTAAAAATAGGAAGCCGGGTTACGACTGAGCATGAATTCCACCCTCCCTGAACACGCAGAAACCTTGGGTCGGGAATAATCGGATTTCAGATCAGTAAAGCGCTGTTCCCTAGCATCTGTGGTGGAAATTCATATCCCGCCCCCAACTTGCAAGGAAATGGGGGTGTTATTTTAGGGGGATGGCCAGACACTTGTGCAATGAGTCAGCAAAACTCAAGGAGAGGAACATGACCTTCCACAAGACCACCCTCACCTAAGACACCAGTTGCAAGTTTGGTGGGGGGGTCCCCAGGCCACCCTCACTTTGCCCTTTATAGATTTTGGGAACAAGTGGGGGAATGGAAAAAAAGAAAAGGTCAAGACTGATCAAAAGTGTAGTTCTTGAAACAAGGGAAACAAAGTGAAAGCTATAAAGAAGGGGTGATTTTTTAGCCTTGATTAAAATTCTCCCATCTTCTCCCCAGAAATCTTCTCCACCCACAGCCTTCCCCAGGGCAGCTAAGAACAACTCTGTGGCATCATTAGGAGCCCAGATTCTCTCCATCTTCCTTCTCAGCAGTCCATAGCATCAGCTTCACTGAGTCGCAACTCCCCTCATGGTCACAAAGTGGCTGCCTCCACTCACTGAGGCATCTTGGCCTCCTCGGGGAAGAAGCAGAGGGAGGAGCTGCTTACACCCATTAGTCTAGCTAGCTCTGAATCAACCAAGGGCAAAAGGAGAAGGAATTACCACAATTGATTTAGTCTGGTGGCGATTCTCAGAAGTGCAGTCCCAGGACCAGCCCCATCAGCCTCCCCTGAGAACCTGTTAGAAATGCAGATCCAACAGCAGACCCAGGGAGCCAGCATTTCCTAAGCCTTGCAGGGGATTCTGATGCCTCAAATTGGAGAACCACTGCCTTAAGTAAAGGTCTTCATAAACCACCCTCAACGTACAGGCATGAGGGTGATTTTGGAGGAAGATAGGTGAGATGGCAGGAGGGCAGGGAGGGAAAGAACGTCCTCAGTGGGCACTGCAGGTCCACTGTGGATAATGAGGAATATGTAGTACCATAGGGGCTGGAGTCATGACCATCCCCAATGATTTTATATCATTACAAAATTACTCTTAAAACCGAGAGCTGAGACCAGCTGTGTCAGGGACCAGCCGTATGACTGTGAATTCTCCGAATTAACTTCCCTACAAGTAGATGACAATGTTTATTAAAACAAAACCAAAACCAAAGGTACGTTATTAAAAAGTGCTAGTCCTATATTTATATTACCTGAGTTCTATTTTATTTTTTTTATTTTTTTTATTTTATTTTTTTTTTTTAAAGATTCTATTTATTTATTTGAGAGAGAGAGAATGAGAGACAGAGAGCATGAGAGGGAGGAGGGTCAGAGGGAGAAGCGGGCTCCCTGCCGAGCAGGGAGCCCGATGCGGGACTCGATCCCGGGACTCCAGGATCATGACCTGAGCCGAAGGCAGTCGCTTAACCGACTGAGCCACCCAGGCGCCCCTATTTTATTTTTTTAATATTTTATTTATTTGACAGAGAGAGACACAGCGAGAGAGGGAACACAAGCAGGGGGAGGGGTACAGGGAGAAGCAGGCTTCCCGAAGAGCAGGGAGCCCGACGCGGGGCTCGATCCCAGGACCCCGGGATCATGACCTGAGCCAAAGGCAGATGCTTAACGACTGAGCCACCCAGGCGTCCCACTTGAGTTCTATTTTAATGGAGAGGGGGCAGGACAGGGAGGAGGGGGGATTACAAAGTGCACAAGGAAACTTTCAAGGGTTCTAAGTGTATTCATTATCATGATTGTGGTGATGGTTTCGCAGGTGTATACTTCTTGCCAACACTTGCCAAATTACACACCTGAAACATGTGCAATTTATTGTAAGTCAATTACACTGTAACAAAGCTCTTTTTCAAAGTCTACTCACCCCTTTGCATTTTTTCAAGGGATTGGGAAAAGATTTGAGTTACTTCCAATTACCTTTTTTCTGCCAAGTCAGTCACCATGCAGAGACTAGGCAACCAGAAGCTCTGGCTATATTTGGCTTACATATATTACACATACAGTTTGGGGCCCACCTCAATAACTAGCAGTGATTGGGATTAATAATGCTGCATTCCAGATAGCACCTGACAGGCACAGAACTTTCTATTTAGACCAGACGTCACAAACTCAAAAGAGGCCTTTAGGGGCCAGGTCGGTAAAATAAAACAAGCAAAGTAAGACAAGTGTCTACGATAGGTAATGGCAGAGACTATGGCAAAAAGAATTTATGTCTGGTCTGAATGCATTCAGATTATGAGTGCTGAACAACACACATTGGTTGACTGCATTGGGCAAGTCTCCAGGCATGGGGGGTGGGGACCACTGCACTAACTACCTTGACTGGATAACTGTGTGTTAAAGAAGTACTTGCAACTTAGTGATTCTATAGCAACAGCTAACATTTTTACAAAAAGGCTTTTATTTGGTCGTCCCTACAATTCTGTGTGCTAGATAAGATTATTTCGGTTTTCTAAAAGAGGAGACTGAGGTTCAGAGGTGTCCCCAAGACTAGCCCAGGGCCAGTGAAACCAAGACTCCACCTTGCTTCTTTTCAACCCCGCTCGGGTTTTTTTCCCCACCTGGCTATACGTACGATTGTATTAGCTTTCTTTACCCCCGTGGAGTAAGCCCTAGGAGAAAACTCAGCTTTCTCTTCTTTCCCCGCTGCGGTCACTTCCTGGGGCCTACCCTGATTGGGAAGGAGAAAGACGTCAGGGCGCCCTCTGGTGGGCATTCTAGGAAAAAAAAGAGTTGGGGATGCAAACAGCCTCTTACAACTCCGTATTTTTGTTTATAAATTCTCTTTTTAAGGAGTTCATCTGTGTCTGAATATCGTGGGATAAGAATGCAGTTAAGTTCATTTCAAGGAAACCATTGCATAAGAACTTAAACTAGCAAATTGGGTTTGTTTATTCATTCCACAAATACTTACATCTAGTATGTGACCAGCTTAACAGTTAATAGGACTAACTAGATGCCAGGCACAGTTTTCAGGGCTTTACAGGTATTAACAATTAGTCCTGAGAAAACAACAATTGAGGTGGGTTCTGTTCCATCTTGGTCCGTCTGAGCTGCCATAACTGAGTGGCTTAAGCAACAGAAATGTTATTTCTCACAGTTCTGGGGGCTGGAAGTCTAAGATCAAGGTGCCAGCAGGGTAGGTTTCATTTTTTTTTTTTTTAAGATTTTATTTATTTGTCAGAGAGAGCACAAGCAAGGGGAGCGGCAGGCAGAGGGAGAAGCAGGCTCCCTGCTGAACAAGGATGACCCCCCTCTCCCCCTCCCCCGCCAACGACAAGGGACTGGATCCCAGGACCCTAGGACCATGACCTGAGCCGAAGGCAGATAGATGCTCAACCAACTGAGCCACCCAGGCATTCCTCATTTTCATCCCTCATTTTTTTTTTTTAAGATTTTATGTTTAAGTAATCTCTACACCCAATGTGGGACTCAAACTCACAACCCCAAGATCAAGAGTCGCACGCTCTACTACCTGAGCCAGCCAGGCGCCCCGAGGTAGATTTCTTCCTGAGGACTGTTTTCTAGGCTTGCAGGTGGCTACTTTTTTTTTTTTTTTAGATTTTATTTATTTATTATTTGAGAGAGAGAGACAAAAATAGTGAGAGAGAAGGAGAGGGAGAAGCAGGCTCCCCACTGAGCAGGGAGCCTGATGCAGGGCTCAATCCCAGGACCCTGGGATCATGACCTGAGTCAAAGTCAGATGCTTAACAGGCTGAGCCGCCCAGGAGTCCCAGGTGGCTACTTCCTTACCATGTGTTCATGTGTCCTCTTTGTGGGAGAGAGACTGAGCTCTCTGGTGTCTTTTTTATCTTGTTTATTTATTTGACAGAGAGACAACGAGAGAGGGAACATAAGCAGGGGGAGTGGGAGAGGGAGAAGCAGGCTTCCCGCCAAGCAGGAAGCCCGATGCAGGGCTTGATCCCAGGACCCTGGGATCATGACCTGAGCCGAAGGCAGACGCTTAATGACTGAGCCACCCAGGCGCCCCTCTAGTGTCTCTTCTATAAGGACACTAATCCTATTGGATCAGAGCCCCACCCTTATGACCTCATTTAAGGCTCTTTACTTCTGTAAAGGCTCTGTCTGTAAATACCATTCATTGGGGATTAGGTCTTGGACATGTGAATTTGTGAATTTCAGTGGGGGGTGGGGAGGGGCGACATCCAGTCCTTAGCAGTTATTATCCCCATTTTACAGATGAGGGGAATAAAGGACTAGGTACGTTCAGTTTATATAAATGAATGCTACTCCTACCCTCCTGAGCTTACAGTCCGGTGGAGAGACCAGTATTAAATTACAAAATTAGCTCATCATCTTGGAGGAAAAGCAGAGAGAGTTACGTGAAGGTACAGCAATAGCACCTTGTCTAGACTGGGGAGTCGGAGAGAGGGACTTTCCTGAGGAAGTGCTGGGTGGGCTTCTTTGTGGCATGGAAAGTGGCGTGGAGCAAGGCACATTCTAGAAATGAAAGAAGTGGGGACAGGATGAAGAAAGCCACAAAAGGTGCAGAGGCTGGAGAGATGAGCTGGGGCCAGACCCCATGAGGCAGGGAGGGGGCTTAGACTCGGCCCTTAAAACAATGGGGAGCCACTGAAGGCTTTAGGAGAAAAAGAAACATTGTGGGACTCATATTTTTTTTTGGAGAGTAATCTGAGTGGGATGAGGGTGGAGTGGTGGATGGGATCACCTCTTCTCTAGGGCTCCTTTAAATGGACACCCTGCCCCCCAGTTTACCCCGCCCCCAAGGATAAACTTCTTGCCTCAATTTACGCAAAACTTTTCAGGAAGACATAGATTTTGGAAGTCAGGGCAGTCACACCTAGAATCAATCATAAAGGAAAGGGAATGAGAAAACCCTGGCATATCTGAGTACCTACTATGAGCCACTTCATTCAGAGGAGCCCCCATGAGGCGTGGATCAGAAACAAAGCCAAGCCTTCATGGAACCCATTTCCCCTTCCCAGGCACTGACCAGACCACATCCCCATGCACCCTTGCATCTGGGGGGGACCATGTGCCTGCGCTGCCTGTGGAGTGTGGGCAGAAGTGACAACGTACCCTCCACCACGCCTGGCCGTGAAGCATCCCATCCAGTCTTTCACGCTCTCTCTCCTGTCCACCAGGAAGGGAACAAAGGAGTTTAAGATGGTGGAGCCTTATGATGGAAAGGAATCGGATCCCTGAGTCTATGGGTTGGCATAAGCCTGTCTACCTACCCAGGCGCATCTGCATCAGACTTAGCACAAGAGAGAAATAAACCTTTGTGGGGTGACACCAGTGAGCTTATGTACTTGTTTTAGCGGTGAGCCACTCCTGACTCATACAAGGTGTCTGATAGTATGCTCATTGTGTGGATGAGGAAACAGAGGTCCAGGGAAGCTAATGAAGTAAAACTCAGGTCACCCTCCTCATAAAGAGTACGGCAAGAATTGGAATCAAGCTCTGCGTGACCCTTGACATCTCTCTCGTTTGCTAGTTGCTTTCGCTTTTCAAACAGCTTCTTGGAAACTGCATAAAGAATGCACGTGGCGTTTTGTGTGAAGGCAGCCTAATTCACTTATCAGTTCTCCACTAGTGAGGGTGTTGCCGTTTCCCCCCCAACTCTCGTAAGTAATCCTTCTAGCTAAACCTTTATGTGTAATCCTTGATTGTTCCTTTAGGATAAATTTTTTTTTTAAAGATTTATTTATTTGACAGAGAGAGACACAGAGAGAGAGGGAACACAAGCAGGGGGAGTGGGAGAGGGAGAAGCAGGCTTCCCGCCGAGCTGGGAGCCTGATGCTGGGCCCGATCCCAGGACCCTGGGATCATGACCTGAGCTGAAGGCAGACGCTTAACGACTGAGCCACCCAGGCGCCGCTAGGATAAATTCTTAGTGATGGAATTTCTAGATCATAGTGTCTATATATATATAGGAAAGCCAAATTTGGTAGCCAAATTAGTCCCACGCCCTTTCTTCTGCCCTCTGCTGGCTCCCAAGTAGGTGGCAGATGATTGGAAGGCACCTTGAGATTTCTCTGACTTCTGTGACCTCAATTAAGACATCAAGAAAGCTGGGTCCAGGGGCGCCTGGGTGGCTCAGTCGGTTAAGCATCTGCCTTCGGCTCGGGTCATGATCCCAGGGTCCTGCTTCTCCCTCTCCCTCTGCTGCTCCCCCTGCTTGTGCTCTCTTGCTCTTTCTGTCAAATAAATAAATAAAATTTTTGAAAGCAAGAAAGGAAGCAAGCCAGCTGGGTCCAGAGCTGCCGGCTGCATATGAATCCATGAAATTGAGCAAGGAAGAAGCCTGCTAGGTAAGCAAGCCCAGCCGACCAGGGTTTCTGGTACGGACATCGACGAATAGGTATTTCCCTTTCATGAACATTTGGGTTGTTTCCCATTGCTTGGTATCATAAACGCTGCAGCAGGAAACACCCTTTACCAAATATTTGTCAGACTCTCCCGGGGTGTCTGGTGGATAATGAGGATAAGGTAGAAACTGAGACAGATGTGGTTTGTGCCCTTGGAGAACTTCAGATCAAGTTAGGAAGAGACAATTGACAGTCAACAAACCAGTGAAGGATGTAAGGGCACAAAGGAAAGTGCATGATGCTTGGGGAGTACAGATGGGGTGCCCAGTCACAGGGTCAGTGTCAAAGGGGACTTGGGGAAGGGCATTGCCTTCTTCCCCATCATTTCCATCAGCAGAAGCAGGGAGGGGATATATCTGATATTGACACGGATAATTTTTCAATCTCATGCGAAATGTGATGATCTTAGGCTGAGTCTGACTCAGGTGCATTGAGATCCAGTGAAGGAGTGAGCAAAGCAGGCTAGGGCAGGGGAGGGGCATGATAAAGTCTAGCCTCGGCCTGGGATCTATCCATAGCTGGGGCAGAGAGCAAGGTGCTCTGGAGTCTAAATTGCACCATAGATTTGTTCCACACTGAGGCAAGAGGACCAGTCTTCTGTGTCTTTCTATTAGCCATTGCCTGCAGGCTCCTGGGTGGGGGAGCACTTGGAGGTATCAGAACCTCCTAGGTGAGGCAGGACCCCTTAGATGAAGGCAATTCTCTGGAAAAAAGCAGCAACACTCCTGGGAGCTGGACAGTGGATGCTAGGAAATAGGATCCAGACAGAGTACCAAGAGCGTCTTCTTCTTCTTCTTCTTTTTTAAGATTTTATTTATTTGAGAGAGAGAGAGACAGTGAGAGAGGGAATACAAGCAGGGGGAGTGGGCGAGGGAAAAGCAGGCTTCCCACAGAGCAGGGAGCCCGACACGGGGCTCAATCCCAGGACCCTGGGATTATGACCCGAGCCGAAGGCAGACGCTTAATGACTGAGCCACCCAGGGACCCCTTAAGAGCATCTTCTACAGCTACTAAAATGCAGCTTTTAGACAAACCCCCTAGCCTTGCCCTTCTAAACCCCATGGCCCCACCCGCTAGTGGGAATGTTACAGAAGGCTTCCCTGCAAATATGAATGATTTTCCCTGGAGACCTGGGGATGGTGAGGAGTTTGCGGACCAGAGGGAGGAAGGAGAGGGAAGAAGGCTCCCAGCTATGGGCCAGCACTTACAGAGGCTTGGAGTTGGGAAGGAGCATAGCTCATTTGAGGAACTGAGACACGGCCAGTGAATGAGGAAGTGCAGACAACTGCAGTTGACCAGGGTGGCCGTGGGGCTGGAGGCAGGGTAGAGAGGGTGCTGGGTCTTCAACTTTATCCTCAGGGTAAGGGGGGGCCACTGGAGGTTTAGAACAAAGGAATGACACGACCCGACTTCCATTTTCAAAGGGCCCATCTGGCTGCAGTGAGAACAGACCCTTGGGGGCCAAGGGCAGAAGCGTGGACTCTAGTGAGGAGGTTAGTGGTTAGAGGTTAGGCAAGAAGTAATGGTGTCTGCAGGCGCCCAGGGGGACTCAGTCAGTTAAACGTTCGACTCTTGATTTCAGTTCAGGTCATGAGCTCAGGGTTCTACGATGAGGCTCTGCACTGAGCCTAGAGCCTGCTTAACATTCTCTCTCTCCCTCACCCTCTGCCCCACCCCTCACTCTCTAATAAATATATAAATTAATTAATTGAAAAATATAATGGTGTCCACACAAAAACTATACAAACGTTTATTGTAGCATTGTTCATAATGGCCCCAAACTGGAAATAACACAAATGTCCATCCACTGGTGAATGGATAAAGAAAATGTGGTCTAACCATACCATGGGGTATTTGACCATTGAAAACAATGAAGTACTGGGGCGCCTGGGTGGCTCAGTCAGTTAAGCGTCTGCCTTCGGCTCAGGTCATGGTCCCAGGGTCCTGGGATCGAGCCCCGCATCGGGCTCCCTGCTCAGCGGGAAGCCTGCTTCTCCCTCTGCCTCTGCCCCTCCCCCTTCTCATGCTCGGTCTCGCTCAAATAAATAAATAAAATCTTAAAAAAAAGAAAACAGGGGCACCTGGGTGGCTCAGTCGTTAGGCGTCTGCCTTCGGCTCAGGTCATGATCCCAGGGTCCTGGGATCGAGCCCCGCATCAGGCTCCCTGCTCGGCGGGAAGCCTGCTTCTCCCTCTCCCACTCCCTCTGCTTGTGTTCCCTCTCTCGCTGTGTCTCTGTCAAATAAATAAAATCTTAAAAAAAAAAAGGAAAGAAAAAGAAAACAATGAAGTACTGATACATGCTGCTATAAGATGTAAATGAACCTTGAAAACATTATACTGAGAGAAGCCAGACATGAAAAACCATGTATTGCATAACTCCATTTATATGAAATATCCAGAATAGGCAAATCCTGGAGGCAGAATTTAGATGAGAGGTTAACCAGGGCTGGGGGTAAGGGAATGGTGGGGTGGGGGGGGGTGACTGCTAACAGATGAAGGGTTCTTTTTGGAATGATGAAAGTAATTTGAAAATTAGATTGTGGTTAATATGGCACAAGTTGGTGACTAGGGAAATCCACTGAATTTTACACTTTAAAAAGGTGATTTTTTTTTTTTTAAGATTTTATCCATTTATTTGACAGAGAGAGAGCACAAGCAGGGGGAGCAGCAAAAGGAGTTGGAGAAGCAGACTCCCCAGGGAGCAGGGAGCCCGATGCGGGGCTCGATCCCAGGACCCTAAGATCATGACCTGAGCCCGAGGCAGATGCTTAACTGACTAAGCCACCCACGTGCCCCTAAAAAGGTGAATTTTTAGTACATTGTGGTGATTGATCTTATGTGTCATGTCAACTGGACTGGGCTAAGGGATGCCCAGAGAGCAGGTGAAACATTGTTTCTGGGTATGTCTGTGAGGGTGTTTCTGGAAGAGATTAGTATTTAAATTGGTGAGCAGAATAAAGCAAGTGGCCTTCCCCAGTGTGGGTGGGCAACATCCAATCGGTTGAGGGCCTGAATAGAACAAAAAGGTAAAGGAAGGGTGAATTTGCCATCTCTGGTTGAGCGAGGGTATCTGTCTCCTCCTGCCCTCACACATCGGTGCTCCCGGGTCTGGGCCTTTTGGACTCAGGTCGGAACTATACCGTCAACACCCCTGGTTCTCAGGCCTTCAGACTCAGATTGAATTATACCACAGACTTTCCTGCAGAAAGCAGATCGTGGTGCTTCTCAGCCTCCATAACCATGTTAGTCAATTTCTATAATAAAGCTCCTCCTCTTTAAATATTAATTATTTATTTTTTAGAGATTTTATTTATTTAACAGAGAGAAAGAGGGAACACAAGCAGGGGGAGTGGGAGAGAGAGAAGCAGGCTCCCCGCTGAGCAGGGAGCCCGATGTGGGGCTTGATCCTAGGACCCCAGGATCATGACCTGAGCTGAAGGCAGACGCTTAACGACTGAGCCACCCAGGCGCCCCATTCTTTTTTTTTTTTTAACATTTATTTAAGTGATCTCTACACCCAATGTGGGGCTCGAACTCATGACCCTGAGATCAAGAGCCACATGCTCTTGGGACTGAGCCAGCCGGGCGCCCCATAAATCTCCTCTTATGTGTATCTATACTGATACCTCTCCCCATCCCCTATTGGTTTTGTTTCTCTAGAGAGACTTGGCTAATATATATATATATATATATATATATATATATGAACTATATCTCAACCAAGAGAAGAAAGGGGAGGGGAAGAGGGAGGAGGAGAAGGAGAGGGAGAAGGGTGACTTGGACCCAGTGGAGGAAAATGGATAAATCTGGGATGTATTTTTTTTAAGATTGTATTTATTTATTTGAGAGTGAGAGAGAGAGAGAGAGAGCACAAGCAGGGGGAGCGGCAGAGGCAGAGGGAGAAGCAGACTCCCCGGGGACCAGGGAGCCCAAAGCAGGGCTTGATCCCAGGACCCCAGGTAAAAACCCAACCCCACCCGGCCAAGCCCAGCTCTTAAACAGCACGGCCCTGACTTAGAAGAGCATTTTCTCTCCATCACCTCACCTCTATGCCTCTGCTTCCTGAGCCCAGCCCTGTCCCCAGTTCACCTCCCAAATCATTCCAGCCTCTCGTCTCCGCGAAGTTCAAATTCTGCTCCTGCCACGTCCTAGCTCTGACCTTGGGCAAATGACATGCTCCCTGAGCCTCAGTGTCTTCATCTGTACAATGAGGATTCAGTGAGATCTTACGGCACATAACGTGTTCAACCCAGGACTTGGCACGTAGCAATGCCCAGTAATTGTTAAGGATGGTTTTTAAATTTCCAAAGCCATTTTATTATATAATATATATACCATATAACATATTCATTCCAAAAACATTTATGGAGGGCCTACTGAGTACCAGGCCCTGTTGTGGATGCTGGAGGTATAGTGGGGACTAAAACAGACCCAGGTGCTGCTTTTGTACCTTATATATAGAGAGAGACAAGACACAAATAAAAAAAACTGACACTTTTCATCTCTCAGATGGAAGAAATATAAGGCAGGAAAGAGGCAAGGGAGGCCAGAGTGGATATAATTTTGAATAGTGCAATTATAAAAGCTTCATTGAGGAGCTAACTTTTGAGCAAAACCTGGATATGTGTTATAAAACTTAATCACAAAATGAACATTATCTGTGAACCCACTCCCTAATTTATGAGCTAGAATGTGATCACTCCTGATGCTATGTTTTTTGTTTTGTTGTGGTGGGTTTTTTTTTAAGATTTTATTTATTTATTTGAGAGAGAGAGCGAGTGAGCAGAAGCAGGGGGAGCTGCAGACAGAGGGAGAGGGAGAAGCAGACTCCCTGCTGAGCAGGGAGCCCAACAAGGGGCTCGATCCCGGGATCCCAGGATCACAACCTGAGCCGAAGGCAGACGCTTAAAAGACTGAGCCACCCAGGTGCCCCTCTATGTGTGGCTTTAAGCAAGTCATTGGCAAGTTTCTCCATTCTGAAAATGAAAGACAAGAGGCTCTTCAAGACCCCTTCCAGCTTAGACTATGAGTCGGACCGAGTGTATGTGTGTGGCTTCCCAGCAGTTGAACCTCATACCTGTGTTTGGGGGCGGGGGCCCCAGCTTCTGGATCAAATATCAGATTTTGTATGGAACGAAAGTATCAAATATTCATTCTCACCAAGCTGGATCATTTGGCTGGAACCTCTGGGACCACAGGCTGAGGGCTGCCTACAAGAAGAGATGATCTGGACTTCATCTGACCTCCAGGGGTCAGTGGTGGTTGTGGGCTATTAAGTGTGGTCCCAGCCATCTACCTCCCTTTGGCTTCTGCCAATTTTCTGCTTCTATTTCTCTCACCGATTCTTTAAGCTTCCAGACATCCTTCCAATGAATTCCTATCTGCCTAAGTTACCTAGAATTGGGTTCTGTTGTTGGCAACTGAGGAGCTCAGACCTTCAAGTGGTCCTGTGTTATAACCATGTGTTTTTTTTTTTCTTCTTTAAACTGTGTGTCTTTGGGGGCGCCTGGGTGGCTCAGTTGGTTAAACTGTGTGTCTTTCTTCAAATGTGGCATGCCTTTTGGATGTATATATCTTATGTCTTCCCTCCCAGACAGAGGGCTATCTGGAGGACCCAAACAGTACAAAACTCAAAACATCTGTCTACAGACATGGGATCCTTTCCAAGTGTGGAGCATCTTCTAGTTCAGAGCGCCAAATTGTCATCCTGATACAGCCAGTGAGCGGAAATGCTTTGTTTGTAAATTTCATATAAAAGTCTCAGATTTCCAGATTTTCTTGAAAAATCAGACCTGGGGCGCCTGGGTGGCTCAGTTGGTTAAGCGACTGCCTTCGGCTCGGGTCATGATCCCAGAGTCCTAGGATCGAGTCCCACATCTGGCTCCCGGCTCAGCGGGGAGCCTGCTTCTCCCTCTGACCCTATCCCCTCTCATGCTGTTTCTCTCTCTCTCTCTCTCTCTCTCAAATAAATAAATAAATAAATAAAATCTTTAAAAAAAAAAAAAGAAAAATCAGATCTGGCCACAATGATCCACAGCCCCATGTGGTAACATTTTGTTGGAGATGAGTAGCACCTACTGCCTTTTGATGGGGCGTGACCTGCTCCAGTTATCCAGTCTCCACCCCTCCCTGTTGTCTTACGCCTGGACTGCTTCCCTGGTTTAAATGATCTCTTTGGGTCCAGGAGATACTTGAATTTGCACCCCTTGTTTAGGTGAGTAGAATGTTGTGATTCATGCCTTGTTTTCCTTGAGTGTGCCTTTTAAGGCCACAGCTGGGGATAGGACATGGCAGGATGAGATGAGCACGGACTCTGGAGTCCTTTACTAGCTGTGTAACCCTAGAAAGGTCCCTTCACTTCTCGGACCCTCAGTCTCCTCAACTCCAAAATGGAAATCGTGTACAACAATGTAAAAAAGGGAGTGCCTGGGTGGCTCAGTTGTTGGGCATCTGCCTTCGGCTCAGGTCATGATTCCGTGGTCCTGGGATCGAGCCCCGCATTGGGCTCCTTGCTCGGCGGGGGGCCTGCTTCTCCCTCTCCCACTCCCCCTGCTTGTATTCCCTCTCTCACTGTGTCTCTTTCTGTCAAACAAATAAATACAAATCTTTAAAAAAAAATGTAAAAAAGATGATGTTGATAAAGCCTGTCACAGAGTAGGTGTTCACTAAAAGTTTATGGAAGAGTTAGTGGATTCTGAGATCTTACCTTTGAAAGGGCCCAGCAGGGGGCACCTGGGTGGCTCAGTCGTTAAGCATCTGCCTTCAGCTCAGGTCATGATCCCAGGGTCCTGGGATCCCCGCATCAGGCTCCCTGCTCAGCAGGAAGCCTGCTTCTCCCTCTCCCTCTGCTTGTGTTCCCTCTCTTGCTGTGTCTTTCTCTGTCAAATAAATAAAATCTTTAAAAAAAAAAAAAAGAAAGGGCCCAGCAGGCTGCTTGGCTCATTGTGGGTGCTTAAGAAACGTTTTATCTTCCCCCAGCTTCTTGACTGCTGGGTTCCTGGGTAGGGATGTTTTTGGCTGAGCCAGGGCAGAGCAGTTGGCCACGGTACCCTCCAGAGGGGCCCCGTGAGCTAGAAATAGACTGGTTCCCGAGTAGCTATGGAACATTAGGTGGGAGGGGGTGGGCATGACACCTCCTGGAATATGGTGGGGTCCCGCCTCCACCCACCTCCCCGATCTGCATGGGATCCATGGGCTTCATGGAAAAGAACTGACACCCTGTCCAGGTGTCTGCACCTGGGATTCAGAGAGGGTCAGACCAGACCAGCAGCGTTGGCAGGAGGAAAGGCGCTTGAGCGAGAATATCTTCGGAGGAAGACACCAGGCAGAGGGGGCCTGACAGAGGGCAAGGCTGCGAGATTGGCAGGAACAGCTGTTCGGGGAGCAGTCTGCGGCTCTGTTTGCCCTTCTTCATATCCACACAGCCCTTGTTTGCTCTGGGATGAGAAGGCTGTGGGGCGAAGACAAGGACAGTTCTGCCAAGGGATCCCCCTCTCCGAAGGAGCTCAACGGGAGACACTGCAGGGGGCTGGCCGGAGAGAGGGGTGAGCAGGTAGGCAGGCCCTGAAGGGAGGTCAGCCGTAGGGGAGTGCCTGAGCCCCACAGACGGCGGGTAGAGGGGCCTCTGGCCCGCAGGCAGCAGCTCCGGCCACGTCTGAAGCAGCTCCTCCTGTTCTGGACCTCGGAGGGAGCCACAGCCCGGAGTAGAACCCAGAGCATCACCCAGAGCATCGCTGGAATAATTGGTGAAGGGGACCCACGTGCAAGTGGGGACTTCCGGCTGGCCCGGCTCCGGTGGGGGCGTTGGGGGCGGTGATTGGAGCACTGAGACTGTAGGTGGAGGCGTGGCTGTGACCGAGGCCCTGTTCTAGTCCCGGCTCACCCACAGCTATTCAGCACCTGCTCCGTGCCGGCTCCATTCTAGGTGCTCAGGGAGGAGCAGTGGGCGGGAGCCTCCCGGCGGCTGGGAGATAACAAGCAAGTGCATCGTGCGGGTCAAAGTCAAGTCCGCGGTGATGCTCGCTGTGAAGACGGAAACGCGATGTCCTGGAGCGGGTGGTGGTGGGGGGTGGGACCGAGTGACCAGGGCAGATGTGGTCATTTGTGTCACCATGGGGTAAGCCAGGGGCAGAAAGGTCACAGCTCTTTCCTTTTCTTGGCTGCCACTCCCAGGCCCTGTTGGGGCCCCGTCCCACCTCAGAAGTCAGGTCCACTGAATGCTTGCCCAGGAGGGCAGGCCAGCTCTGCAGCCCCCTCAGCAAGCCAACCCTAGGGGGTCTCACCTAAGAATGAGGCCAAGTGGGTGGGTGTCCTCTGAACGACTGGCGGGGTTTGCGACATGCTAGTCCCTGCCCCGGTGCGCCCAGAGTCCAGGGTGGGGGCGTCACCTCTGACTCATCTGGGGTGGAGCTGGGGAGCTGCCTGCAACACTCCCCCCCCACCCCCCACCCCCGGCCACACACACTGCCCTGGCTCTAGGACTCTGGAAGAGGATCTGACCAGAGACATTCATAGAAATAGGGGCTGTTGATTATTGGGGCAACAGTCCTACACCCCTCCCCCCCACCTCTTCCTGTGGGAAAAGGGTGTGGTCCTTGAGGACATGATGTCAGCATTTCTTAGGGGACTGGCTTGGGGTTGTGTTGCTGTATCTGAAACACTTGCTCTAAGGGGTGGCCAGTGGGCAGCGGCCCCTGCCAACGATCGCTAGTCTTTGCTCCTTCTTCGAAGCTCAGAGTTGCCTCCTTCAAAATCCACTTGGTTTTTCCCTTTGCACCCCGATCTCATTCACTCAACCCAGACCCTCCCTTCCACTTCCTGGGAGGCCACATTTCCCTGGGTTCCAAGCCTGGCCTCGCCACTGCCCGTTTCTTACCTGCCTGCCCTCCCACCACCCTTTTACCTTCTCTGCTTCCTCTTAGGTAAAATCGGAACAAAGAGTCGAGGCTCATAGGGTTGTTGTCATATTTTTCATCCAGCAAATACTGCATGAGTTAAGAGATATAAAGCACTTTGAATAGTACCTGGCACATAATACCACTCAATAAATGGTATCTATTTTACTATTATCATGATTAAATATTTACCTAATGTCTGTTCTACTGGGCATTGGGGATTCCGTGCTGAGGAAAACACACCTTACAGTAGACAAAATACAATAATGTACAGTATCGGGGCGCCAGGGTGGCTCAGTCGGTTAAGGGTCCGACTCTTTTTTTTTTTTTAAGATTTTATTTATTTACTCATGAGAGACACACAGAGAGAGAGGCAGAGGCAGAGAGAGAAGCAGGCTCCCCAAGGAGCAGGGAGCCTGATGCAGGACTCGATCCCAGAAGTCCGGGATCATGACCTGAGCCAAAGGCAGACGCCTAACCATCCGAGCCACCCAGGTGCCCAGGGTCCAACTCTTGATTTCAGCTCAGGTCATGATCTCAGGGTCGTGGGATCGGCCCCGTGTCAGACTCTGCGCTCAGAAGCATGGAATCTGCTTGAGATTTTCTCTCTCCCTCTGCCCCCCTGCCCCTCCCCCTGCTCTCTCTCTCTCTCTCTCAAATAAATAAATAAATAAAATCTTTTTAAAAAAATGTGCAGCATCTGGCATGTAGAGGGTCCCCAGTAAATGGGGGTGGTCCTCCTCCCTTCCTTCCTAGTAACCAGCCCTGGGAACCCCTCTGGTCCTCAGTGTTCCCTGAAACCTACAGACCTGACATGTGTTGGAGGTTGAATGAATGCTCTGGCCAGCAAAAGAGCCCCAAGAGTGTGTCTGGCACTAGTCACCTTGGGGTGTGTCATGTGCCACACAGGAAATGTTTCTCTGGGGAGGAGTCCTATAGCGAAGTCTGCTGGATGGGGCAAGCTTCAAGATTGATGGGTGAGCCCTCTCTCATAGCCCCCAGCTGCTCAGCCAGTACCTAGAAATAGGGTGTTAGAAGCTTGCCCTCCTCGAATCTTCTTGGTCAGGCCTGGATTCCCCTTAGGACACTGACTCAGGCCTGACTCTCAGGAGCAGAGGTGGTTAGTTTCAGCAATTTAAGTCTGGTTTTGCGATTTTAACACCCTATTCTGGTATTCAAAGTTGTCATCCAGGGCTTCACTGAAGGTGTGGCCTATAAGGTCCAACTCACGGGCAAGAAGGGGCACAGCCTGACGCTGAGGGCATTTTAGTCACTTCTAAGAAGTTCTTCAAGTTCTGGGTTCAGTTTAAAACGCTTCCTGCTTGAGGGCAGAGAGGCTGGGGGGGGAGGGGTTGGATCAGCTGCGAGGACAGAGGTTGTGCTAACTTTTGGGAGAGGAGGATTTTAAAATACCTTAGAAGACAGAGGTACAGTTTAACTCTAGAAGCTGGGTTTAGGTAAGAGAACAGAGTTTATGGCAAGCAGAAAAGCTAAGGGAGGATGTGTTCATAATAATAGCTACTATTGATTGAGTGCTTACTGGGTGTCAGGCACTCTGCGAAATGTTTCAGCTGAATTATTTCATGTAGTACTTACAACAGCCCTGTGAAGTTGGTGCTGGGTTGTTTGTTTTCTTTTAAGATTTTATTTATGTATTTATGTATTTATTTATTTATTTGAGAGAGAAAGAGAGAGAGAGAATGAGCATGGGGGAGGGACAGAAGCAGACTCCCTGCTGAATGGGGAGCCCAATGCAGGGCTCGATCCCAGCTCCCTGGGATCACGACCTGAACTGATGGCAGCCGTTTAACTGACTGAGCCACTCAGGCACCCCAAAGTTGGTGCTATTGTGATCTGCATTTAAGATAAAAGAAAGCAGGAGGCTCAGAGAGGTGGGGCCCTCTCTGCCCAGGGCCACGCAGCTGACAAGTGACAGAGCCAGGATGTGACTCTAAGTGGAGAGACTCCAGAGCCTGCAGCCTTAGCCTCGGCACCAGGGTCACTACTTAGGTGAAGCATGATGGAAAAATAAGAATCCTGAGCTACAGGAGACAGAAGAATACTGGTGGCAGGTACTTTGCCTTTACCAGATGGGTTTTTTAACCCTGACTGGGCATTAGAATTATTAAGAAGCAGTACAAAATGTAGACTTCAAGTCTCTACTGCTAGAGATACCTCTCCAGTAGATGGGGCCTATCATCTCTATTTTTCATAGTTTCTCAAATGATTCTGACCCTGTGGGTTAAAAACTACTGCCCTAGCCTGAATAGGGGTTTTCAGGGATCTCACCTCTTCCCATTCTTGAATATTTTCCAGTGGGCTCTAGGCTGGGATCCAAACCACCTTAAAGATGTATAGGAAGGGCTGTGAATTGGAGCAAGGATTGGGTTATGTCATCTGATTTGACTCAAATCCTGGCTGTGCCATGAACTAGCTATGTGACCTTGGGCAAAATGCTTCACTTTTCAAAGCCTTGGTTTCCTTAGCTTAAAAATAGGGCAGATTAGGGATGCCTGGGTGGCTCACTCTTTAAGCGTCTGCCTTCAGCTCAGGTCATGATCCCAGGGTCCCGTGATCGAGTCCTGCATCGGGCTTCTTGCTCAGCGAGGAGCCTGCTTCTCCCTCTGCCTGCCACTCCCCCTGCTTGTGCGCGCTCTCTCTCTCTTTCTCTCTCTCTCTCGCAAATAAATAAATAATAACATCTTTTTAAAAAATAGGGCAGATTATACTGACCTTGAGGTGGTACTCTGAGGAATAAAGGGAGGGGGGTGGTAATAGCAGATTGGGTTGGTCAGAATAACCCTCCCTCATAAATCTGAATGAAATATCTACCAAAAACCTCCAGTCATTTGAAGGCACTGTAGAGCATCCAACAGCAGGCAGAAATGTGAGGGGAGTCAACACTTGAAAGATAAAAGTTACAGGTTGAAATTTGTATTGTTGTGGCCTCTTGCCTGAGGCACTCTCTAATTTGTGTGGGAGGTCAGGATGTGTAGAGAGCTATGGTCTTACTGGTTTGAGGTGTCAAGAGTACAGAATGCCATGCTAATTGTTGGAAAATTAAGGTGTGTGGGGAGAATCCCAGAAAGACATGAGCTGTAGAGGAGATGAGTCCCAAACTCTGTATATAAACTCTCTCCAAATCCTTGGCTGTCCACTGGACTACACATATACACAGGAGGCCCCAGGGATCTCAGTGAAATCAGCAGCTGGAAGCTGAAAGAACTGAGTGGGAATTTCAGGGGCCACCCTCTACATGGATGCACAATTGGTAGTTTTGAGTCCAGCCAAGTTAGTTGCCTGCTAAAACAAAGTTAAACACTCTTGACAGGAACATAACAGAATCCAGGGTCTCTACAGTGGATCACTGACAATGTCCAGCACACAAAAGCCAAGTAAGTTGTAGTAGACATATGAAGAAACAGGAAAATGACTTATACTCAAAACTCATTCTCAAAGAGAAAAGTGACAATCCAGATGTTGGACTTAACATCGAGGATTTGAAAGCAATTCATAAATATTTTCAAGGCCTTAAAGGAAAATATAGTTACAGTGAAGAAACAGATGAAGATCCTCAGCAGAGAAATTGAAACTATAGAAAAGAACAAATGGAAATTTGAGAACTAAAATATATAATAACTGATGTGAAAAATTGACTTGATAGGTTCAATAGCAGTTTGAAGATGACACAAGAGTGAATTTGAAGATCAATAGAAATTACTCATTCTGAAGACCAGAGAGAAAAAGAAAACTGAAAAAAATTAAACAGAGTTTCATGAGCCTGTGGGACAACATTAAAAGATTTATTAACCATACGTAATTCAATTTTTAGAAAAAAGAGGGAGAATGGAGCATAAGAATATTTGAAGAAATATTTGCTGATGATTTCTCAAAATTTAATCAAAGAAAAATTTACAGGTTCAAAAAACTCAGTGAAGCCCAAGCAAGATAAATACAAAGAAAACCATGCCCAGCACAGCACAGTCAAATCACCAAAATCCTAAGAGAATGAGAAAAATCTTGAAAACAGCTAGGAAAAAATGACACATCATAAACATGGGATCTGTGGTACAGATGACAGCTGACTTCTCATTGCAAATAAGGGAGCCTGGAACCTAATAGGTCAACATCTTTAAAGCACTGGAAAACAAAACAAAACAAAGCAAATCCCCTCTTGAACCAGATTTCTTTTTTTTTTTTTTTTAAGATTTTATTTATTTATTTGACAGAGAGCACAAGTGGGGAGAGGGATAGAGGGAGAGGAAGAGAGAGAGAATCTCAAGCAGACTCTGCATCGAGTGCAGAGCCCACACAGGGCTCGATCTCACGACCCTGAGATCATGACCTGAGCCAAAATCAAGAGTTGGACACTCAATGGACCAAGCTACCCAGGCGACCCAATGCTGCACATTCTTTATTGTACTTCATCTATTGTGAGGTGTCTGCCTCAGCACTGAATCCCCATTGACCAGCAAAATAGACTCTAGGATTTTGCCTCTCAAATTTTAATGTGCACACTAATCACCAGGAGATTGTGTTTATTTTTTAAAGGTTTGTTTATTTCAGAGAGAGAGTGTGCATCAGTGGGGGGAGGGGCAGAGGTTCTCTCTCTCTCTCTCTCTCTCTCGAGGAGAGAGAATCCTCGAGCAGACTCCCCACTGAGTGTGGAGGCCAGGCAGCGCTTGATCCCAGAACCCTGAGATCATGACGTGAGCTGAAATCAAGAGTCAGCTGCTTACCTGACTGAGCCACCCAGGCAACCCTTGAACCAGATTTCTATATCCAGTGAAGATATGCTTCAAACCTGAAGGCAAAATTACACATTTTCAGACAAACAAAAACTGCCAGCAAACCTGTATAATAAGAGATGCCAGAGGAAGTTTATCTGGCTGAAGGGAGATGACACCAGATGAACATTCAGATCTATAGGAAGGAATGAAAAGCACTTGAAATGGTAAATATGTGAGTAAATTTAAAAAACTACTTTTTTTTTCATTTCTTCTTTTGATTTCTTTAAGAGACATCACTGTTTGAAAGCTAAAATTATGATGTTATATTGTGGGGTTTATAATGTGATGTAATTAATAGAATAACACCAGCACACAGGCTGAGAATAGGGAACAGTGGAAGTTTATTGTCGTGAAGTTCCTATATTGTATGTGAAGTACTAATAATATTAATTTTAAGAAGATTGTGATAAGTTAAAGATTCATGCTATAATCACTAGAGTAACTTCCACAAATACAATTCACAGAAGGTGTAGTTGAAAAGGCCAATAGAGGATTTAAAATGAATACAAAAAATTATTCAATTAAACCAAAAGAAGGAAGGGAAGGAGAAGAGGGACAACAACAACAACAGAAGGATGGAATAGCAGAAAGCAAATAGCAAAATGGTAGAATTAAACCTAACCACATCAATAATTACATCAAATGTAAATGGACTAAAAATACAAATTGCCAGACAGAGAAGCAAGATCCATGTATATGCTATCTACAAGACATATTGTTTATTTTATTTTTATTTTTTAATTTTAATTTTCATTATTTTTAAAAGATTTTATTTATTTGTCAGAGAGAGAGAGCGGCAGCCAGAGGGGGAAGCAGGCACCCTGCTGAGCAAGGAGCCTGATGTGGGACTCGACCCCAGGACCCTGGGATCATGACCTGAGCCGAAGGTAGATGCTTAACTGACTGAGCCACCCAGGCATCCCAGTTTTTTTCTTTTTTAAGATTTTATTTATTTGAGTGAGAGGGAGAGCACTAGAGAGAGAGAGAGCAAGCATGAGTGGGGGGCAGAGGGAGAGGGAGAAGCAGGCTCCCCACTGAACAGGGAGCCCAACACGGGGCTCGATCCCAGCACCCTGGAATCACGACCTAAGCCGATGGCAGCCGCTTAACCAAGTGAGCCACCCAGGCGCCCCCGAGATATATTCTTAAACACAAAACTACACATAGGTTGAAAGTAAAAGAATGGAAAAAGATACAAAATAAAAACACAAATCATAAGAAAGCTTCAATGGGGGCACCTGGGTGGCTCAGTCGTTAGGCGTCTGCCTTCACCTCAGGTCATTATCCCAGGATCCTGGGATCGAGCCCCGCTTCGGGATCCCTGCTCCATGGGAAGCCTGCTTCTGCCTCTCCCACTTAACCTGCTTATGTTCTCTCTCACGCTGTGTCTCTCTCTGTCAAATAAATAAATAAAATCTTTAAAAAAAAAAAGCTTCAATGACTATATTAATATGAGATAAAGTAGACTTCAAAGCAAAGACTGTAACAGAGATATTTCACAATGATAGAAGAGGCACTTCATCAGGAAGATATGACAACTTTAAGTGTGTATTAACCTAATTGCAGAGCTTCGGATACACAAAGCAGAAATGGATAGGATTAAAGGGAGAAGTAAACAAACTCACAATTATAATTAGAGATTTTATTTTATTTATTTATTTTTTAAAGATTTATTTATTTGAGAGAGAGAGCATGAGTGGGAGGGGCAGAGGGAGAGGGAGTCTCAAGCAGACTCGATGCTGAGCATGGAGCCAGACGCTGGGCTTGATCTCACAACCCTGAGATCATAACCTGAGCTGAAACCAAGAGTTAAACGCTTAACTGACTGAGCCACCCAGGCACCCCTTAATCAGAGATTTTAATACTTCTCAATAATTGATACAAAAAAATCAATTACCAGACAAAAAAACGAGTAAGGACATAGAAGATCTGAACAACATTATCAGCTACCTTGACTTAATTGAAATTTACAGAATATTATACTTCAAATAATAGAATACAAACTCTTCTCTTTTTTAAAATTCTTTTTCATTTAAAAGATTTGATTCTTATTTATTTGACAGAGAGAGAGAGAGCACAGCAGGGGGAGCAGCAGAGGGAGAGGGAAAAGCAGGCTCGCAGAGCAGGGATCCCAATGCGGGGCTCGATCCCAGGACCCTGGGATCATGACCTGAGCTGAAGGCAGACGCTTAACGACTGACCCACCCAGGTGCCCCTACAAACTCTTTTCAAGTGCACATAGAATATTCATCAAAATAAGCCATATCCTGGGCCATAAACAAGTTTTAACACATTTCAGAAGATTAAAATCTTATGGAATATATTCTTTGACCACAGCAGAATCTGTGGGAAAGAAGATATCTGGGAAAGCCCCAAATATTTGGAAATTAAATAACACACCTCTAAAAAACTCATGATATTCTTTTTTTTTTAAGTTTTTTTTTTTAATTTATTTATTTGAGACAGAGAGAATGAGAGAGAGAGAGAACATGAGAGGGGGGAGGGTCAGAGGCAGAAGCAGGCTCCCTGCCGAGCAGGGAGCCCGATGCGGGACTCGATCCAGGGACTCCAGGATCATGACCTGAGCCGAAGGCAGTCGCTTAACCAACTGAGCCACTCAGGCGCCCAAAACTCATGATATTCTGAAATAAGTTGAAAACATATGTCCACACAAAAACATGCACATGAATATTTATAGATGTTTTATTCACACTTGCCATAACCTGGAAGCATCCAAGATGTCCTTCAATAGGTGAGTGGATAAAGAAACACTGGTACATTCATACAATGGAATATTAGTCAGTGATAAAAAAGAACTTGGAAGCCACAAAAAGACATGGAGGAACCTTAAAAGCATATTGTTAAGTGAAAAAAGCCAATCTAAAAGGCTGTATGATTCCAACTAAAGGACATTCTGGAAAAGGTAAATTCACAGGGACCGTAAAAAGTTACCAGGGGTTTGGAAGGAGGGACGGATGAGTAAGTGAAGCACAGGGGATTTTCAGGGCAGGGAAACTATTCTGTATGACACTGTAATGGATACATATCATTATATCTTTGTCAAAACCCACAGAATTGCGGGATGCCTGGGTGGGTCAGTCAGTTGGGTGTCTGCCTTCAGCTGGGGTCATGATCCCAGGAGACTTGAGACTTGAGATGCTCAAGTCCCACATCTGGCTCCTTGCTCAGCCAGGAGCCTGCTTCTCCCTCTGCCTGCCGCTCCCCCTGCTTGTGCTCGTTCTCTCTCTCTGACAATAAATAAGATCTTAAAAAAAACCCAACAACCCACAGAATTGTACAACACAAAAAGGGAAACCTAGGGGCGCCTGGCTGACTCAGTCAGGAGAGCATGCAACTCTTGATCACAGGGTTGTGAGTTTGAGTCGCATGTTGGGTGTAGAGATTATTTTTTAAAAAGATTTTTAAAAAGTGAAACCTAATGTTAATTATGGATTTTAGTTAATAATGACATACCATTATGGGCCCATCAGTTGTAACAAGTGTACCACACTAATACAAGATATAAATAATGAGGGAAACTGTATGTTGAGGGGGGAGGGAGTATGTGGGAACCCTTGGTACTTTCTCATCAATTTTTCTATAAACCTAAAACTGCTCTAAAAAAATTAAGTTTGGGGTTTTTTTTAAGATTTTTATTTATTTATTTGAGAGAGAGAGCAAGCACATGAGAGGGGGGAGGGTCAGAGGGAGAAGCAGACTCCCCGCCGAGCAGGGAGCCCGATGCGGGACTCGATCCAGAGACTCCAGGATCATGACCTGAGCCGAAGGCAGCCGCCCAACCAACTGAGCCACCCAGGCGCCCAAAAATTAAGTTTTTTTTTTCTAAAGACTCATGGCCAAAAAATGTAGGTGAGCCGATGCCTTATAAGTTCACCATAGACCTAAACCTATACTTCCGATCTTCTGTCTTCCCATAACATCTCTAACAGAGATTTATCTGCCTTGAAGGATTCTCTTTCTCAGCCAGGAAGTGGGTTTCAGGGGACAGGAGGGGATGCCGAATATGGACGAGATCATGGAGAGAATCACGGGAATATCAGGCGAAACCAGTTGTCCTGGTTCGAAACCTGGTTTTCCCTCTTGCTCATGCAAGCATTCATTCCACAGTGTTTGAGCTTCTACTCTGAGCTGAGTTGTACGCTGGGAACTGACGGTGTAACTGGCAACACGCCACAGCTCCTTCCCCCAAGGCAGTCCCAATCCAGAGGGAGAGAATGACAAGTAAACAAGCAGTGACATGGACAGTTCACCGTGCTAAGTGTTACATGCACATTACATACATGTCCATTCAGGGATCTGGGGGAGTCCCGGGGAAGAGTATCGAAACTTGCCCAGGTTTGGTCAAGTTAGACTTCCCTGCCAGAGGAGGTGACATAGAAGCCAACACTCAAAATGAGGAGAAGCAGTTAAGAAGAAATGGAAATGCCTTCTGGGCTTGGTCAGAGATCTGGAAACAAAAAAGATGGGAGCCCATTGGGAAGCTGCAAGCTGGTCACTGTGGAATGTAAATAGAGAGTGTGTGTGTACGTGTGCACACAAGTGTGTGTGTGTTGGGGGGGAGTAGAGGATAGAGGTGAAAATGGGCTGGAGAAGCAGGCAGTGACCAGTCAGACCCAAGCCTTTGACCCTCTCAGTAGCGCCTACTCAGCCCAGCCAGACCCGAAAAGCCTGCTCCCAGGAGTCTGTGCCTAAGGCAGATGACGTGTCTTGGGGAGACTCACCAAGTCTCTTTTGAACACATTTGGTAGAAGAAGCAATCCTATAATTACCGTGGTGATAATTAGAGGAACTTCCATTGCTTCTTTCAACAAACATTGCATAAAACCCTCTCACCTTTGGGGGGTGGGGGTGTGGGTGGGGAAGAAGCCAGGCATCCCTTGTGGGGGAAGCCAATGCCTGCATCTATCTCCTGCCAAGGATACCTGACTACCCAGCTGAGGCCCAGAGGTGCAGAGATACACCTGGGACGGCTCCAGCTTGGAGCTGAGCCCTGCTGGCAGGGGGACTGAGAGTCACTCCCCAGGTTCCCCAGGCTGAGCAGACTCTAGCCAAGCCACAGCCTTCAGATTTATTTCCGTCTGGCCTTCAAGCCTGTAGAGATCCTGCCCAGGACCAGGACGTGCCTTCTACATCTTGGCAACCTTGGCCTGAGATCTCAAGCCGCTAATCTCTGGGCTCATGCTCCGTCTTCCTAGGACCACATACACAGGGTCTCTGTGGCCTGGACATGCTCCTAGCCCCGTCACATGCTTTGGTTTCTTATACAATCTGCATTCACATGTTTACCGAAGAGACGTCTTGAGGGCCTCTGGTTTAGATGGAGAGAAGAAAACTTTCTTCTCATTTCTGACCCCATACCTTCACCCCAACCTCTTCTCTCTCCTTTTTTTCTCTCCCTCCTTTCTTCCACCATATTTTTCTCAGTGCAAAGAATGGTCCCATTGCTTCTGGGAAGGCCTCGACTTTCTTTCCTCGGCACTTCGTGTCCCATCCACCTGATACCAACTTTTCACTTGGCTTTGCCATTAATGACTCACTGGGAACTAAAAGCCAAGTGAATTGCTCAAAGGTTCTGTGTCTCCTTTTGTCTGATTAGTGACATGTCTGGTCTGTTTTGTTCTTAGCTTTCCAGACAAGAAGCTTCTGCACCTCTCAAAGCCACTTGTACCAATGGCTTCTGGCCTTTCCTGAGGGGCCTGGAGCCTCACTCATGCTCCTTTGAGACTCAGAATGACTGTGTGTCACATTCAAGGGGATATTGGCGTTCTGTAAAAACACCTGGCAAAGCTGTAAGAGCTAAATGAACAGCAAGAATTTAGGCTCTCTGCCTTCCTATCTCCCCATGATATCCCTACATCCAGTGCAATTTATGGCTGGGCAGATATTTGCAGGCTGGTATCTTTCTGTCAATGGTCAGAGGAAGGACACCTGGTGGTCTGGTATTTTCTTAGGGCCCTGCCTCAAACCCTCTTTGGGACTTTGATCTTATCAGCAGGCCCTTTCTCAGGCCTCTCTAGTGGAGCTTCAGGAAACATGTTGAACCTGACTTGTCCTGGCACCTGGCAGTGGAGGAAGGAGGAAGAAGGAGAGATTGCTCCTGAAGGAAAAGTGTACTTGGCTTTCTCATTAATGGGTTCCCCTTGGGGAACAGGCAAGCAGCAGAGGCATGGGCAATGGCCAACTGATCCATTTGGAGATAGATTCAGGGTGTGGTGTTCCCTGTAAGCCTGGGCAGGCCCTGGGAAATTGGAGCAGAGCTAGATCACGGCCTGAAATTGGGCAAGCTGCAGAGGAGCCTGAATATGCTGGTTTCAGGTGTGAGAGCTTTGCTCCTGGTGGAGACTGGGGCCCTGGGGACTAGTGTGTCTGTTGCCCAGGCATGCTTCTCAAACCTGGAGCTCCACTGATCATTTTCATTCATTCAGTAACCGGCAAGGAGGCTTAGCTCGGCCCTTCAGAACCTGGCTTCACTGCACCTTATCAGTCCCTTCTTTCAATACTCCCCAACACAAATCATCTATCCCACTCCTGGATCCAAGTTCACTCCAAGCCTTCACATCTTTGGGCCTTGCCTCACGCCATTCTCTCTTCATAGAATGCCTTTTCTCCTAGTAAGCCACTCCTGGAGAAGCATCCCTCAATGCCCAGATGCTCAATACATCTCTCTCCTCTCTCCTCCTATGCCCCAGATTCACTCTGTTGGTCTCTGATCTAGCTCTATTATGTTTACTTTGTGCCTGCCTCCAGGCATGCCGATGGGCAGTTTCCTGAGCTTTTTGCTCCTGCATGACCAGCTCCTTCTCATCCTTCAGGTCAACTCAAATGTCATCTCCTCAGCTAGGTCTTCCTTGACCAACTTATCTAAAGGTAACCTCCATCCATACACACTCTGTCCCATTACCTGGAGTTATTGTCTTCATGAAACTTAGCATCTGGAATTATCTTCACCTATATGTCGGCCTGGACTATGTCTCTTCCTCTAGAATGTAAGCTCTTGAAGGGCAGAGATCCAGCAGAATCAATTGATACATGGTTGGTTCCCAATAAATATCTGTTGATTGATTATATGAAGGCAAGTATGGGGTATTCGAGTTGTCACCCTGAGGACCTGGCACAGAGCCTGGCGCAATAAAGGTTGGCTGCATGGAACATTTGCTACACGAATGAATGAACCAACGAACAAACGAACCAAGGGATGCAGCGCTCCGACTGCGGACTGACAGGTTGACTGACACTTGGGGGACCCTCGGCCCGCACACTGTTGATTGACGGCTGACAGCTGAGTGGCAGCCAACGGACGCGCATCGGGGCTCCTGATTGGCTGGCGGCTGCAGCCCCCTTAAAGGGGAAGGGGAGGGGGCCTGAGGCGACCGCTGCGCGTGAGGAGGAGGCGGCACCAAGCGACGGGAGGCGGAACCAAGCGACGGGAGGCGGATCAACCGCCAGAAGCTGGGTGAGCAACAGTCGCCTCGAACCAGCGAACCGGCGTCTCGCGCAAGGGCCCGGCGCGAGGGGCGGGGCGCGCGCGTCACGTGAGCGTGTTTTGGGCACGTGACCCGCGCGGGTCCAAGGCTGGCCCCCGCCCCCTCCTCTCCTCCCCTCAGCGGGTGTGAGCCGAGCCGCCTCGCCTCACCGCCTAGCGCCCCCCTCAGCCGCCGCTGCCGCCGCCTCCGCCTGCCGGCCATGTCCCTCGGCCGCCGCCGCCGCCGCTCGAACGCGGCGCTCCCGCGGCCCAGCGCGCAGTGAGCGCGGGGCCCTCTCGCCGCTCGCCCGCCCCGGGGCCCCCTTGTTCTCAGCGCCGCCGCCGCCGCCGCCATGTTGGGTTTAGAGCCGCAGCGGAGCCGCCGCCGCCGCCGCCGGTGAGGGAGGCCGAGAGCGGAGCCCGCCCCGCCCCGGGGCCCAGGGAGCGGGGCAGCCTCGGAGCCCGGCCTCTCCCCGCCAGCCGCCTTCCCGGCCCTCCCGCCGTGCAAGCCAGCGAGCGAGCGCCGGGCCGCGGCCGCGCCTTCCGCTCCCGGCCCGAGCGAGCCCGCCGCCCGTTCGTTCCCCCGCCGCCGCCGGGCCCGGCCAGAGCCTGCAGCGGAGCCCACGAGAGTCAGCGCCATGGCGGAGCAGACCTACTCGTGGTGAGTGCGGAGCTTGGGAGGCCGGGGCGCGGCGCAGGTGGGGGTCGGGGCGCCGGCGCGGCCGGGGGGGGGAGGGGGAAGAGGAGGAGGAGGAACAGGTGCGCGTTGGTGGGGGGGGTGGGAGTTGGGGGTGCACGCCCCCCTCGTCCCCACCAGAGGGGGCGGCTGGCGCTCGTGGAAGGCGGTCAGTGGCCGGGGACCCGGAGTCCAAGACGGGGGATGGAGGCGGCGGCTGCGGCGGCCGCGGCGGATGTCATTTGGTCATGGGCGGAGCAGGTGATGGAGAAGGGGAGCATGACCCCAAAGGTGGGAAGCCCACGGATGGAAAGTTGAATCTCGTGGGCACCCCGGGACTAACTTGCGGGGGTGGTTCCTGGGCAGGAGGGTTGGAAGGGTGGGCAGAGGCGGGCCGGGGCAAGGGTGGGCCACCGAGCTGCGAGGAAGCTGGTGGGAAAAACAGGTGATAAAAGGCTGAACTTGGAAGTTGTGTGAGAGGAGGAGCCGTCTAACTGGAGCTGCTGCTTAGCACCTGGCTGGCGAGTGAAGGGAGAGTTGGTGGGGTGGGCAGAGGCCCGGGTGTGACCGAAGGAAAACAGCGGAAGGAGGGAGCGTCTTGGGAACCATGGAGGGGAGTCCCTTGTGAAGAGGTTGGAAGGGGATCCTGTTTGAATAACCACGTTCTGGAAAGGAAGTCGTTGGTGGCAGTGGGGCATGAGCAGAATCTTTGTGAGGGTTGGTACTCTTCTTCAGAATTTAAAGTGGTCTGCTGCCCTGGATCAGGTATGGAGATGTAAGATCTGCAAGTTATGTCCATTTTTATGGGACTTCCAAAGTTATTAAATAGCTTGTTAAGGACTGAGAAGTGTGCTCTGTAGTTCATGGAGTGAGAACTTACCTATCCTGAGAAGGAAGTGCAGTGTTTGGGGAGAGGGGGTGAGAGGCTTCTCTTTAGCATGTGGAGGTGGAATATTTGCAGGAGGGGTTGAAGGAATGATGATAGTTTCCTTGAAGAGTAGAAATTGGGTAGTGGGGAGGAAACAATAACCCGCGGGTGAGAAAGGAAGAAATGGGATGGTAGGTGTGGGATGGGAAATCTGGTTTGCAATCTAGAGAGATTGAAGATGGTTTACTCTTTGAAGCAAACGTGGTTTGGGACAGAATTGTACTGCTTTCCCTTGTTAGAAAAGAGAATAATTGAGTGGGACGAGCGTGGCTTTTGGAGTTGGAAGGCTTTGTTTGGAAGTCCTCTTCACCACTGAGTTTGTAACTGGGCAAGATAGTAAGTTCTCCATTCCTTTTCCCTTACCTATTAAATAGGGGAATTGCCTTTTTCATAGGTTGTAAAGATTAAATGAATAACTTTACAAAGCACATGGCAAACTGTAAAGTGTTACTTTTTATTACATTATAGTTAGGGGAACAGCAAAGAAATGGGTGATATGTGAGTTAGGGGAACAGCAAAGAAATGGGTAATATATGAAAATAAAGAATGGTTTTAGGTAAAGGGCTTCAATGGAGTGGATGCTTTGTGGTGGTTGAGGTTATGATAGCTAAGTTAGGAACTCATTGTGTCTTCACATACGGAAAGAGGATTGCTGATGGAAGATCATAATTCAAAAGGGAACTTCAGTGCTCAAAAAGAAGATAAGTGAGAGTCTGAAAAAAATAACACTAAAAGAAGAATTAAAACATTGGTGGACAGTTGTGACTGCAAATGTATTTTTAAAAGCGTTAACTAATTGGATAGTTTTGAGCAACAGTGAGCTGCCTCTTCTTAGCAGGTAATATGGAACACAAGATTACAGTTTGAGCTTTCTTATGCACATATCCGTAACTAACTTAACTAACTCATCTTGAGCTCTTAACACTAACTGGCCCAGCTGAGAGTCCTGATGGCTGCCCTTCTGCTTTTACTGTGCCATATAGAGACTGTGGATGGTTGAAGGAGTAGACACTGGCCAAGAAGTGGGGGAAAATGAGAGGGTTTTACTAGTTTGGCCACACTCTGTATGTGATGTTGGACGGCACTACTAGTTAAGGTGGGACTATTTTGTGAAGTTTGGTAGTTTATAATACTTATCCTACTGAAATACTTCAATCTCAGCTCCTTTTGCTAGAGAAGCTCCTTGAAATCAGAATGCTGATTAGCTTCTCACCTTTAGCAAGTTTTGAGATGGAGAAAGTTTTTGCATCATCTTGAGAGAGGGAGGTGTATGAGGAGAGAGAATTGGGAAACCAGGCAGCTTTCTAGGTTCTGATAGTTACCATAGGTAATTATCCATGTAAAGTATAGGTATAATTCTCACCAGTCCCTGAGGTAGGTGATCATTCTCTGTTTTATGGAGGAGGAAACTTAGGCTCAGGAGGCCAAGTGATTTGTCCAAGATACTTCACCTGTGATGCTTTATTTTGTTTGACACAAATTCTCCCATCATTGTTTTCATTCTCCTTGTAATATAAGTGTGGAAAAAGGTATTCCAGAAGTACATGTGAACTGAGCTTTGGATTATCTCTCATTTTTCAATATCTTTGTCACTGTTCCTTTGGTTTGTGTAAATGGGAGGTTTTTTTTTTTTTTTTTTTTAAACGGACTTGTACTTCATTTGTATGTTGCCTTTAGGAAAATCAACCTCGTGGGGACTGTTGTGGCAGTCTGAGGTATTGTCTGAGGATCGAGTCAGTGAAGAATATAGAAAGTAGATGTCAGAAGAATGAAAATAGGTTCCTTAGGATTTTCTTTTCTCTCTCTCTCTCTTTTTTTTTTTAAAGATTTTATTTTTAAGAATCTCTACACCCAACATGGGGCTCGAACCCACAACCCTGAGATCAAGAGTCACAAGCTCCACCGACTGAGCCAGCCAGGTGCCCCAGGATTTTCATATAATAAGATATGTAAATTCTAAAGCAAAATTGGCCATGAGGTGGTAATTGTTGAAGCTTAGTGATGTAAGGAGGTTTATTTTATTCTGTATACTTTGACATGTTTACATTTTTCATAATAAAAAGTTAATTAAAAAAAAACTTCTACACATGCTGTTCATGCTGTTTTCTGGTTTCTTGTGCTTGCTTTCTGTGTGGGGAAGCCAGAGTGGGTGTACTGAGTTAAGAATATGTAGGTTATGACCTGATGAATGAGGGGGCACAAGCCACCCAGGTAGTTGGCAGGTAGCTTTCTCAGCATCTGAGCTCCCACTTTGGGGAAGTGAAATCCCAAGGGGTCACTTCAGTTGAAGGTGCAGTTTCAGTACACCCATACAGTGGAAGTACAGTAGTCCCCCGTTATCTGTGGGGTTTACATGCCAGTAGATGCCTGAGATTGAGGGTAGTACCGAACCCTATATATACCATGTTTTTTTCTATACATGCATGCCTGTGAGAAAGTTTAAATTAGAAATTAGGCTTCATAAGAGATTAACAACAAATAAAACAATTATAACAATATACTGTAATAAAAGTTATGTGAATGTGGTCTCTCTCAAAGTATCTTATTGTACTGTATTCACCCTTCTTGTGATGATATGAGATGATAAAATGCTATGTGACTAGCTGAAGTGAGATGAATGACCTAGGCATTGTGGTGTAGCATTAGGCTACTATTGTAACCTTATGACCGTACATGAGGAGGAGAATCATCTGCTTCCAGACCAGACTGTGGTTGACCCTGGTAACTGAAACCATGGGGCCCAGTGAGCCAGGGAGAGGGCAGTCTTCTGTCCCAGGTCATGAACAGGAGATACAGAGTAGGATAGCAAACACCTATTACTTACAAGGTGATTGGTGTGGAGGTCAGTAATTTGGAGGGCTTACCTCTAATGGTTATTTTTTTTTTTAATATTTTATTTATTTATTTGATTGAGCGAGAAGGAGAAAGAGAGAGTCTAAGATGGGGGAGGGTCAGAGGGAGAAGCAGACTCCCCGCCGAGCAGGGAGCCCGATGCGGGACTCGATCCAGGGACTCCAGGATCATGACCTGAGCCGAAGGCAGTCGCTTAACCAACTGAGCCACCCAGGTTCCCCCTCTAATGGTTATTTTTAAAGATGCCCGGGGAAAAGCAAAGCAGGGACTTGTGGTGGGCATCCTAAACTCAAATCCTTATCTAAATGTCCAGACTCTGGGTGTGATTACAGATATCATACTGTAAAATGGCTAGGCAGCAACTCTGAAAAACAAAGTTCTTGTCCTTGAAAGTTGTTTTCCTCATCACACTTTCTTTCTAGCAGATTCTATCACAATCCCATTACCCAAGGGTTGACCTGAAATTCCACGTAGCTGAGAAGCATTTTCTGATCACCCCAACTGAAAGTGATCTCTTTGTTGTTGATACTTGTAGTCGTCTGCATCTTTCCTTTACATGTGTGAAAACCTAGCTTCTTCATTAGATTGTAAACTCCTTGAGGGTAAGGACACTGTTAGACTACCCTTTGTCCTCCCATATACTTAGCACATTGTCTTGCCTATAGCTTCTACTTAGAACATGCTGATTGAATATGATAGATTTTCAGGGTGGTTCATCCTTTGTTGAAAGAATATTTTAAGTGTAAGGGAAAGCTACAGATAGGTGAGTGTTTATTATAATCCTTATGCTTATAAAAGAGAGCTTTTGGTAATTTAGTTTCCTGATGTCACAGTGCTGTAAGAATGAGTAATCCCATCCTTAGTAAAGTTTTAAATAAAAGCTATTGACAGATGAAATTAAAATAATTGGTAGTAACACCACAATCTTTATCACGATGTAACCACAAGATTCAGCTTGTATACTTTTTGCTTGTATACCGAGGAAGTAAAAGAACGCCTGTGAAAACACAAATAGAAGGTGCAAACTAGATTTTTTATTAATTTGAGAAAAACACCTTGCTTGATAGATATTTATGAGCAGTTGTTTTAGCATAAGTTCTGTGGGAAACAGGCCTTGTCTCTTTTATTTTTTTAGGAACTTCTCTCTTGATGGAGTCAGTGCAGTATTTGAATCTTGGTGGTAAAAATGACTTACGTTAGGGTTAATGTTGGTGTAGAGGGAAAAGGAAATAAATACATGTGAACTTCATCGGGATGAATTTTGTTACCAAAGTAGTATCATAATACTTTATTGTGTGTTTTCTGGGTGCTAGGGCTTTAAAGCATTGATAAGTAAGGAAACAGGCTCAAAGAATTGAAGTAACTTGCCAAATAACATGTAAATGGTGAAAGGGCTCAAAGTCAAGACTGTTCAACATGAAGATTCTGTGACTGAATCTCTCTACTTCCATTTCCACAATCACTAATGTAAGCCAGCCCATCTTTTGCTTGAGTTCCCTGTTACCTCCTCACTGGGTCCCCCTCTCATTCTCCACATGGTGGCTGTTCTCCTGAGTGGACTTCTGACTAACTCAGATGTGCCTGTCCTCTGCTTAAAACTCTTCAGTGGTCACACTTGCAATAAAATCCAGGTTCCTCAGTAGGCTTCACAGTCTCATCTTGTGTGTGTCTCTGAGGGTTGACAGACAATAATCAAACTAAAAGTTACACGGCTAAGAATCTTTCTATTTTGGTACTCTCTCCAGTGCCTGGCATGTAATGGGTAGCTGGTAAATATTTACTGAACAAATGAATGAGAACGCTTCGCCCTGGGCTATGTATCTTAAGATATCTAAGGATTGCATTATATTGAGGTAATATACTGTGATGATAATGGGCTTTATCCTGCTAGGTATCTGCAAATAGTGCTACACCTGAGAATGAGAAATAACACAGATCTCCAGAACTTTATGGAAGTCCCTTCTATGCAATTACTGTTGTGTGTCATTGTATCTGTTGTGATCATACCTGTTTCTTTGTATCTTGTGGTCTTTACATCTTTCGCAAGTTTTTCAGAGAGAAACTATTTAGTTGAAAGTGTGTGTCTAGCATTATAGATGTTAGATTTGCTCACTTTTAAAACATGTTTTGCTTATAGTTAATGTGCTATAATAATGGTTTGGTGATGCATGATTCAGACTGAAATTAACCAAAACTAAGACCAGGAATATGTACTGAAATCATTTTCCTTAGTATTTCTTATGAAGCCTGGGGATGGGGGAGAGGGAAGCTGGAGAGAGTGTAACCATATCAGCCTATAATTTGCCAAGTGGTATTATGAATTAAAATGCTTATGTCCCTGCATTTCTTATAACAGATTTCTATGTGACCATTTATTTTAGAGATGACAAATGCCATGAATTGAGGTGTTATGGAGTTCTGTATATATTTTACTTAAACGTTAATAACTTATTTTTATCATTCTCATGTTTCATCAAACTATCTCATGGAAAATCAGGGGATGTCCTAAGAGGAGGGTGTCTAGCCAAGTGCTGTTGACTACATTTGGCATCTGAACTTTATGTGATTGCTGTCCCTGGCAATAGAGCCATAAGTATGACTTGATTTATTAAATTCTAGAATATATTTTCTGGAGTTTAATGGTTGCTTCTTGGGAGTTAAAGGAAAATATTGGTTTTATTTGTTGTATGTATAAACCAAATTTTTACAACTTTGCAACAAGTTTCTGTAATATTTTCCAATCCTCACTTAAAAGGTTAGAGGTAGAGTGCTCCTCTTCTGTAATTTTAACCTCTGAGGTGTCTAGAGGGGCTCCAGGTGACCAAATTCAGTTTTATAGGGAAAATCTACAGTTAGTCCTCATGATCCTCACAATGAATTCTTACCTCCCAGATTTTTTTTTTTTAAGATTTTATTTATTTATTTATTTGACAGAGACAGAGATAGCGAGAGCAGGAACACAAGCAGCAGGAGTGGGAGAGGGAGAGCAGGCTTCCCGCTGAGGAGGGAGCCCGATGTGGGACTTGATCCCAGGACCCTGGGATCATGACCTGAGCGGAAGGCAGACGCTTAACAACGACTGAGCCACCCAGGCGCCCTCTTACCTCCCAGATTTTATTAATAGGTCTCACTAGAGCCACAACTTAAAACAGACCCACTCATTAGCTATGATTAGACTAGATTGAGTGCCTGTGAAAAGTTAGGTTTGAAAATATTTTTAAAGTTAGAGACCTAATAGAAAATCCCATTTCTTGGTTTTTAGGTTTTACCCTAACTTGGTAAGAAGAGTTGATAATCTCTATTTTGGAGTTCTGGTATTTATAGTTGAAGAACCACTAAGGGATAAAAAATCGAAGTGTGCTAAAGTAGAGATGTGCTCTCCTTGGTTTTTACATGTTCGTGAATTGTACTGAATATAAGTGATTGCTCAAAAAGTGTTCGATTCTGCCAATGCCACTGATTAAATTTTTGTTTGAAATTGAAATTCCAAAATAGGATCTAATTCTGTTCTGGTTTCTTTGAATTGGGAAAGTTTTTGTTTGAGGGTGATTTCCATCTCTGATGAACTGTGCTCTAGTATTGTCTTAGTCGCAGTATCGTGTTCTGTACAGTGGTTATGCCTGTCCTACTCCAAAGAGTTGTTGCAAGGGTTCAGTGAGGTAACATATGTGCAAATGCCTTGTAAATTGCTAATGCCTTGTAAATTGCTAAGTGAACTATAAAAGCAAGGTATTTGTGCTTTACATTGTTAGATCCAGACAGGTTCCAGATACAGAGTTCCTCACTACAGAAATGATTTTTCTCGTTTCATAATATAACCAGCATTTAAACTTTGAGATGTCCACTCTAGTGAGAATTCTTTTGAGATATCCAAATAATGTCATATAAAAAGAAAGAATAGTTTGCAAATTGTCATTAATATTGTTGCCTTTGAAATGTACTATAAGGCCATCTTCTTTTAGTCACATTTCATAGTCCAAAAATAAAGAAGAAAAATCGTGAATTGAATAAAACTTATAAAATAAGTTTTTCCATAAAAGTTCTGTTTTGATCTTTAGAAGGCAGTTTCCTTCAAATGAGGGATGAGAACAGTGGTATGGATAATCCTACTCTTTTCCTGGTTTTCTTTGGAATGCACAGGATACTCATACCCTAAAATGCCCAAGGAGGGCTGTTAGCAGTTTCTTATCTGTTTCCTTACTCCACACCGCGTCTGCCAGGCACACCCACTTCCCCTCATAGGAGGGCCTCAGACTTTGGTTTCACTATTGACCTAAATAGGACATGTGCAGCGAAGTTTTAATTGTTTTCTTCAATTTGGTTATACAGATATTTTGACTTAAGTACAGTGCTTGACTTTGTTTCCTTGTCTTAATTTTTTGCCCGAGTTGTCTAGTTTTACTTTCCAAACTTGTAAATCTTCGGGCTTTGCCTGACAGCCTTAACTTTTAAATCTTCGACTACTGTATGCGCTGCTGACTTACAAACTCCCCGAAATTTACATTCATTTCTCAAGAATGCCTGCAAAAATACTGTTGGGGGCGCCTGGGTGGCTCAGTTGTTAAGCGTCTGCCTTCGGCTCAGGTCATGATCCCAGGGTCCTGGGATCGAGCCCCACATTGGGCTCTCTGCTCAGCAGGAAGCCTGCTTCTCTCTCTGTCTCTCTCTCCCACTCCCCCTGCTTGTGTTCCCTCTCTCACTGTCTCTCTCTCTCTGTCAAATAAATAAAGAAAATCTTAAAAAAAAAAAAATACTGTTAGAGGTAAAAGTTAGTTTTAGGGGCACCTGGGGTGGCTCAGTTGATTAAGTGTCTGCCTTTGGCTCAGGTCATGGTCTCGGGGTCCTGGGATTGAGCCCTGTATTTGGCTCTTTGCTCAGCAGGGAGTCCGCTTCTTCCTCTCTCTCCCTCTGTGTGTGCTCTCGCTCTCTCTCAAATAAAGTCTTTAAAAAAAAAAGTTAGTTTTAGAGATTGAATTCTCTTACCTCTGCATTGATTAGTGCAGGCACCAGTACCTTAAAAGTATTAAGGTCTGATACCTTAAAAATATTTTCAAACATAACTTTCATAGGGACTCAGGTCTAGTCTTGCTACAGAAATGCTACCTGGGACCACTGTGAGGCTAGTGAGAGTTAAAGATGTGAGATGGGGTCAGTTAACCAAGACGGAGAGAGTAGCTCTGAGGGCAGAATGGAGGCCTGGAAGTTGAGGCTTGGGAAACTCACAACTGAGAAATGGGAGGAAGAAGAGGAGTCAAAGGAAGCTCCATCAGAAGTAGGATAATTAGCAAAGCTCAACGGCGATGAAAGAAAAGGCACAGAGAATTTTGGAGGGGGGGCAAGAGTGTAAAAGGCAACAGGGTTCAAAGAGAATGAAGCAAAAAACAGACTGTTGAATTTGCAAAGGAAGTCATTAGTGAAAGTGCACTAATAAAGATCAGAGTAGTGAGGGTGAAAGGCAAATTAGGTCAGGGTAATGAAGAAATAAAGGCATCCTTTGGGTACTGGCCATTTGTTTGCAAGATAAGATGAGAAAGAGGTAAGGAAAGAAAGTAGGATGCTTGATATAGACAGGGCCATAGTCTTCTGGTTTTATTTTAATTTTCTTTGATAAGGGGCAGAATTGTATATTTGAAGCTAGAGAGAAGGAGAAATTGATCTTGGAAATATTTTTTTTTTTTTTACTGTAGTTTAGAGATTTTTATTTGTTTATTTTAATCATGGATTTCAGTTAGGAATTTTGAAGGGAACTTAATGGGGAATGAACACTTGATGTGTGTATATTTAGTCTTTGCTTCGCTTGGTCTTTACGTTGCCACTAGTTCAGATTGTATTGCTTTTTTCTGTTTTGTTTTTTTTTAATTGTATCAGTATAAAATCCAACCTCTGTGGTCTGACTTTCGAAACAATCTTGCCTTGTAACCCTACTTCCCTATGTTTTCTTTAAAATGCTTGTTATTTCTGCCAAACTGGGTTACTCACTGTTTCCCCTTTTATTTAAGCTGACTCCTTATACCTGGTTAGCCTTTCTCCCAAGTCTCTAAATATGTAAGTCCTACACATCTTTCAAGGTACAGCTGAAATGCTGTCCTCTTGTTACGGAACCTTCTGATTGGCCCAGGAGAAATATTCTTCTGATGTCTGTAGTTCTTTATCTGATCCTGTCATGTGGCAGCACTTTTATGATTTTTCTGACCTTGTATTGAGTATATTGATGTGGCTATCTTCCCACCTTCATGAATTCTGTAAGGATAGGATCAGAATAAGTAATTTCACGGTGTTAAGGACCTACACATAGTAGAAGCTGAGATTTTCCTTTTTTTTTTTTTAAGATTGACTACCTCAGAGGTGAAATTTGCCAGGTGCTGGATTTTAGAATAGAATGGCACCTTAAAAATACAATGACAGGGCACATAGAAGAGAGAATACTTAACCTAGTATCTCACAACTCTTGGAAGAAAATACAAAAGTAAAATTGTTACTGTGAAGTTGGGTCAAGGGTTGTGGCCAGATTGGCCTAACTTGCTAATATCCATATAGCACCTTGAGAAGGGAAAGTGGCTCAGCCCCTGAACCGAACACCTAAGGGAGACATTTACAGAGGACCACAGGCTCTTTAAAGTCGTCATCTTCATTTATCTCTTCTTCAACCTGACCACAGACCAACTGCTGCCAATTTATTTATACTTTATCTCCCAAACAGGCACTGTGTGATATAGATTATTTTTTTAAAGGGGAAAAGCTCTGCCTTTTGCAGGGGGGAGTTAGGGGAAAGTTTCAATCACATGCTCACGTGAAATATTTTGCAGGAAACTTCCTTTGAAGTATGAGGAGCAATAAGCTATATGGAAAGTAGCTTGTGAGCAATTTAACATTTTCTATCTCTTGCTATTTCAGAAATTCACATTCCTTGTATATAAGCTTTTGTTTAAGGAGCTAAAATTTTTTTAAAAATAGAAACTTATTTTGCCTTCATTTTTTCCCATATTTCTAAGTCTATTTTCTCTTTTAACTCATTTCTTTTCTCTTGTTTAATAATTATAATTCAGAAAGGGCAATTTAAAAAAATCTCTTGGCCTGGTGTGTGCATATTTTAAATTGTGTAGATACAGCAGTGCCTCAGTCTTAGGTCAGAATTAAATAACCTGGTCATCTGAATAGACATAAACCAGAAGTTTGGGGGATTAGAAGTTGTTTTTGTTTTGTACCTTTGCATGCTGTGCAATGGTGAAAATAACCTACAGACCTAAGGGTCTGTTATTTGTGGATAGCAAAGGGTCTAAGAACTAAGGCCAAAGGTTATCAACCAACTTAGAACAAAAGGGAATAACAAGTAGAAGTAGGAAAGAACAGTGAATAGCAGATGTAATTGGACATAGAAACAAGGTGAAGGTTAGAGACTCAAGCATCAGGAAGCTCAAATAATGAGACCAAATGGAAAAGATAGCCAGCTACTAGAATAGGAAACTCAACGAGAGTCATCATGTGGCAGAGGTGCAAATGGCCCCATACAGCTCTGCAAATCTAGCTTTGTGCTTCAGTGTAGACTTAACCAAGTTGATAATGAGTCAACATGTGGTGATGAGGCAGTCTTAGCCTGTCCCGTAGCTCATCGAGAGCTCCTGGCTTGGGTGTCACAGCTGGAGACCTTGGAGACATTCTTAATCCTCATCAAACAAGTCAGTAAGTCCTGATGATTTTATACATATAAAATTAAAGAAAAAATTTCTCTCTTCATTGTTCCTGGATGACCCTTCTTTGTGTTCCCTTAGTACACTGTACTTACCTCTTTCAATTGTTCTTTGTTTCCTTGTTTCCTTGTGAAGTATTGAGGACATGACTACATTTTTGTTTGTTTTTTTATTCTCAGGGGTTTGACACATAGTTTATTTAAATAAATATTATTCCAGGGTGCCTGGGTGGCTCAGTCGGTTAAGCATCTGACTCTTTGATTTTGACTCAGGTAATGATCTCAGGGTCGTGAGATTGAGCTCTGTGTCGGGCTCTGCACTGGGCATGGAGTCTGCTTAAGATTCTCTCTCTCCCTCTCCCTCTGCCCCTCTTCCCCACCCTCTCTCTCTCTCAAAAAAATTTTTTTTTAATTTTTGAAGAATTTTTTAAAGATTTTATTTATCTGATGGAGAGAGGGAGCACAAGCAGGGGGGAGCAGCAGAGGGAGAGGGAGAAGCAGACTCTTCGCTGAGAGGAGAGCCCAGTGTGGGGCTTGATCGATCTCAGGACCCTGAGATCATGACCGGAGCCGAAGGCAGACGCTTCACCAACTGAGCTACCCAGGTGCCCCCCCCCAATTTTTTTAAATAAATAAATATTCTATATTTGATTTTTTAAAATAACCCTTAAAGGGGTGCCTGGGTGGCTCCGTCATTAAGTGTTTGCCTTCGGCTCAGGTCGTGATCCCGGGGTCCTGGGATCGAGCCCCACATCGGGTTCCCTGCTCGCTGGGGAGTCTGCTTCTCCCTCTCCCACTCTCCCTGCTTGTGTTCCCTCTCTTGCTGTGTCTCTCTCTGTCAAATAAATAAATAAAATCTTTAAAAATAAATAAATAAAATAACCCTTAAAAAAGTAAAATTAGTAAGATGGAGAAGTATGTTGCTCTCCATTCTTAGTTTAAGAGCTCAAAGGGACAAGCATCAAATATCATTTGAGGCCTATAGCTCACTCTTTTATGCTAAATAATTGAAAGTGTAATTGTTCAGGATGTTAGGCGAGATCTACCTTGATCATCACTGTTTAATTTATGGAACCTCTTCAAAATACAGTGGGAGTATTGGTTGCTGTATTGGTTAGCTGTTGCCATCTTAATACTGCATAACAAATTATCCCCACATTTAGTGGCTTAAACTAGCAATCTGCAGGTTGGCTGGGCAACTTTGCTTCTTGCTTCAGATCTGTATGTCACCTGGGTGGCTCTGCTTCATGTGTGTATATTTTGGGGCCTAGACTGAATGGGCAGCAGCACCCAGGGGAAGTTCTTCTCATGACAGTGGCAGAAGCATAGGAGGGCAAGTGGAAACCTACAAGACTCTGGAGGCTCACACTCAGAACTGGCACACTGATATTTCTGGTTCATTCTTTCAACCAAAGCAAGTCATATTGTGGAAACCAAAGACAAGGAGCCACAAAACTAAACCTTGCCCATTTGTGGGAGTAGCTACAGAATCACAGGGCTAAGGAGTAGATTCCGGGAGGAGTGAGGAATTAGGTCTGGTAATGCAGTCAACCACAGGTGAAGTTCCCTCTTTGCTTTCATATGACTCATTGTCACATTTTTTTTTTAAAAAAGATTTTATTTATTAGAGCGAGAGAGGGAGAGAGAGAGCACAAGCAGGGGAAGCAGCAGGCAGAGGGAGAAGAGGCTCCCCATTGAGCAGGGAGCCTGATGTGGGACTTGATCCCAGGACCCTGGGATTATGACCTGAGCCAAAGGCAGATGCTTAACCAACTGAGCCACCCAGGTGTCCCTAGTTGTCCCTAGTTGTCCCTAGTTGTCACATTTTCATTCTATTCTAAAATGAAGTATATCATATAGTCAGATTTCATATAGGTCCTTTTCTATAGCATTCAGGTTTTCACTCTAATGTTTTTTATTTTAATTTTTTGTTAATGTTTTCTATTTAAAAAAAATTTTTTTTAAAAGATTTTATTTATTTGAGAGAGAGAGAAAGTGGAGCGAGTGAGCACGAGTGGGGTGAGGGGCAGAGGGAGAAGCAGACTCCATGCTGAGCAGGGAGCCTGACGCGGGACTTGATCCCAGGACACTGGGATCATGACCTGAGCCGAAGGCAGCTGCTTAACTGACTGAGCCACCTAGGCGTGCAAAGCTTTTCTGAGATACAAGTCATATACCATATAATTCACTCACTTAAAGTGTACAATCTAGTTATGCAACCATTGCCACGATTTTAGAACTTTTTTTTTCATCTCAAATGAAACTCTGTACCCGTTAGTAATTTATTCCCTTTCCCCCCTTCTCTCCAGCCCCTGGCAGCCACTAATGTACTTTTGGTTTCTGTGGATTTGCCTATTTCATAAATGGAATAATACAATATGTGGTCTTTTGACTTCTTTCACTCAGTATACTGTCTTCAAGGTTCATCCATGTGGCATGTATTAGTGCTTCATTCCTTTCCATTGCCAAATTTATTCCATTGTGCAGATATACCACATTCTACTTATCCATTCTCAGGTGATGGTTGTTTTCTTTCTTTCTTTCTTTTTCTTCTTTTTTTCTTTTTTTTTGGCTATTATGAATAATGCTACTATGAGCATTCATGTAAAAGCGTTTGTGCAGATATATGTATGTTTACAGTTCTCTTGGGTAAATAGGAGTGGAATTGCTGGCTCATAGGGTTTCTCTGTGTTTAACATTTTGAGGAACTGCCAAATTGTTGTCCAAAACAGCTGTACCATTTTACATTCCCATCTGCAATGTGTGAGGGTTCTAATTTCTCCACCTCCTCACCAATACTTGTCATTGTTCCTGTTTTTTATTATACCCAGTCTAATGAGTGTGAAGTGGTTTTTACTTGTGTAATGTTTATATTGAAGGGTTTATAGAGGATAAAAGCAGTGGTTTAAAAATTAAATCTGTTTGTAAAATAAGTAAATAAAAGATAAAATGTTAAATCTGGTTGTACTTAACAGTGTAGTACCAAAGTCACACCTCGGTTTTAGTTACCTAAAATATCTAGCATTAAGGAAAAAAAATAATCTTTTGTCTCAGATTTTTATTCAGCTACTTCATATTTTGCATGCTAGAATCATTTAGGAAGAAATGAACCTCAGATGATTGTTTTTTTTTTTTTTTTTTAAGATTTTATTTCTTAGAGAGAGAGAGTGAGAGAGAGAGCGCAAGAGGGGGAAGGGTCAGAGGAAGAAGCAGACTCCCTGCTGAGCAGGGAGCCCGATGTGGGACTCGACCCCGGGACCCCGGGATCATGACCTGAGCCGAAGGCAGTCGCCTAACCCAACTGAGCCACCCAGGCGCCCCGAACCTCAGATGATTGTTATATGAGTTCTTTATTTTTGGTTAAGTGAGTGCCCAGATTACTCTGGCAGCCTGCTGCATCGTCAGTAGTCTTGGGACTATGACTGGTTTAATGACTGAAGTTGTTGGTTTTTTTTGGGGGGGGGGGGAGGTTCTTCATATCTATTCTTTGCCAGGAAGATCACTAGAGGAGTTAGTTGTAAAACATGGCCTTTTTGGGGTTAGCACTGTCCAATAGAAATATAACATGAAGCACCTATGTAATTATTAGTATTCTAGTAGCCACATTAAAAAGTAAAAAGAAACACAAAATTAATTTTAATAATATAGTTTATTTAACCGAATGCATCAAAAATATTTATACCATTGATTATATGTAATCATACAAAAATTAAGATATTTTACATTTTTTCGTACAAAGTCTTCTCAGTTCAGATTAGCCAAGTAAATAAAAAATAGCTACGTGTGGGGGTGCCTGGGTGGCTCAGTCGTTAAGCTTCTGCCTTCGGCTCAGGTCATGGTCCCAGGGTCCTGGGATTGAGCCCCACATCGGGCTCCCTGCTCAGCAGGAAGCCTGCTTCTCCCTCTCCTACTCCCCCTGCTTGTGTTCCCTCTCTTGCTGTGTCTCTCTCTGTCAAATAAATAAATAAAAATCTTAAAAAAAAAAAATAGCTACATGTGGCTAGCAGCTGCCATATTGAGCAACACCATCAAGGAGGTCTAAGAGCTTATGATCTGAATTTCTCCTCACAAGTATAATGATCTATATCTTTAGGAAAAACAGATGAGTGCTTGATCAGCCTGTATTTCTGGTTCTTCAGTTTTATATTGTTACTGCCTTTTTTCTTTCTTTTTTTAAACATGGAAGAGGGTCTTCAGAGAGTTACAGAGACAAGCTCCTTACAGCTCAGATTTTTGGCTGTGAGTAGAGATTACTTAGCAGGAGGAAGAAAAAAATTGGTCTCATCATTAAGGATGCACCATGTTCTATAGTTCTTAGTAAATAAAAGAACAACTGCTATTTGGTCCTTATTCTAGTTCTTAGATATTCAGTTTCCTTTGGCCTGTTCTTTATCAGTTATCTACCAGTTGTACTGTTTGACCACATAGCTCACTTGGTTAGACAAAATAAGGCTGTAGATTTGATCTCTGTAATTAATGACTGACTTTATGCCTGCTGGGGCTTCACTATAGTAACTAAGGCAGAATAAACAGGATTCTCTGTTCCATGAGTTTACACTGTTGTTACAGACTGCTGGCATTTGCTGGGTCCAATGCTAGCAAATGTAATTAAAACAACTTCAAGAGGAGATTTCATAATGGGCCGTTCATTGTATAGACGGTGTGTCTGTCAATTATTTGATTATTAGAGGGACTGAATTTGGTCAAGTGTCTAAATACTTGAGTGCCTTCACCCATAGCTTTTCTAGTTTGCCTCAGTGCCCACCACTTTCTGTTCCTGTACCCTGAATCTCTACATCACTAGTTTATATGATTTACCTAGCCCCTGCAGGCAGTTGAGTGGTGACCCCCTGATGTCTATGATCAGTTCTAGGTCATTGCCACAAAGGTGAGTTAGGGATAAGGAGATAGCTGATCACTGCCCCAGTGACAGTGGATTAAAAAAACACTTTAAGAGCACCTGCATCATTAGACACAAATAGTTTCACCATACTTGACCATTGCATTAAAAGTATTGCTGACTATTGGATGTCTTAATGTTCTAACAAATGTTCTATAAGCCATGGTTCTGGTTTTTCTCAGCATTGACATGCAGTTATTCTAAATGGAATTCACTTGCTTTTGGATTGTAGTCTATGAATGGTATTCTGACCGAGAGAACAAGGCTCACTTCCTAATTGACCTGATAGATCCTATTGCATTCATTTTTGAACTCTTGGTATTTGTGATAGTGTGGACCCAGGGCCCATTTGTTGGGTTTATGGATTTGAATTTGAATTTGAAGTCCTTATGAGTTATAGGTCCTCAATGCACAATTGTGGAATTAAAGAATACCACGAGTGGTACTCTCTTTTTGGTCAACAGTTTACTGGGTGGCTATGTCACATTTTTGATATACATTATGATTTTGATAATTTCCAAATATTTTAGTTTGATACTTGTTCATTAGCTTCATTTTTTAAATGTGCTTGAAAACTTCAGCTTTATTAAGAGGAAAAAAAAGGTTTTTAGTTTAGAATTTGAAATGCTTTGACTTATTGCTATTATGAAATATTCATTTAACAGCTATTTTACTTGTTCTCAACTGAGTGAGTGCACAGCCTGCAGTGACTAAGCTCCAAGTTGGTTGGCCCAGTGGGGACAGAATTGGAAGCCTTACGTCTCTGGTCCTGTGCACTAAACAATTCCACTCTTTTGGTGATAAAACCTAATTTAGACCTCTTCTGGTGGCAAAAAACCCCCAAGACCTGACATGAAGTTCTTTATATTATCTATTTATCCCTCTTAGTGTGACTCTTCACTTTGTTGCAGAAATATTTGTGTTTGATTATGGGGTACTGCCTGATGTTAGATTATGTTTCATAATCCTAATACATGTTCTGTGTTGCCCTTCTAAAAGCAAAAAAGAAAAAAAAATTGGGATTCTGAAACATCTTTGGCTGCAAGAGTATCAGATAAGAGATTTTAGAACTCTAATACATATATTATTGGTGCAGTTTTGGAAAATGCAGATGAACAGAAAAAGAAGAAAACCACTTATTCCTTTGCCAATCCCTCATTAAGTTTGTTGCATATTTTTCAGGTCTTTTTTTTTTTTTTAAGTTCATTTGTCAGAGAATGAAAGAGCACAAGCAGGGAAGCGGCAGACAGAGGGAGAAGCAGGCTCCCCACTGAGCACGGAGCCTGATGCGGGACTTGATCCCGGGACGCTTAACTGACTGAGCCACCCAGGTGTCCCTTTTGCAGGTCTTTTAAAAAATGCATATGCTTGTGACTATTGTTTAATTACACACAAGTTCATAAAAAATCAGAAATCTCAAGTAAAAAAAAAATTATCGTTACCTAAAATTTAACTTACCTAGAAAATTCATGGCAACATTTCATGCAACTCTTCTGGGTATTAGAGGAATTATAGATCATTTTTTATACAAAAATAGGAATAGATTCATACTGTATTTTCCTTCTTATGTGATATATCTGCAGAAGAATATATATTCTGTGTATATAAGTTATGAGACATAATAAACACTCATGAACCTCACCAACCACCTAAAGAACTACAGGATTACCAGTATTCTCTTTTTTTTTAAAGATTTTATTTATTTATTTGACAGAGAGAGACACAGCGAGAGAGGGAACACAAGCAGGGGGAGTGGGAGATGGAGAAGCAGGCTTCCCTCAGAGCAGGGAGCCCGATGCAGGGCTTGATCCCAGAACCTTGGGATCATGACCTGAACCGAAGGCAGACGCTTAATGACTGAGCCACCCAAGAGCCCCAGGATTACCAGTATTCCCTTGAAGCTTCTGTGCACTCCTTGATCCCTCCTCCTACCTGTCCTCCTCCTCTTACTGCTGTCATGAGTTTTGTATTTAGCATTCCCTTGCTTTTAAAAAAACTGGTTTTACAGGGCGCCTGGGTGGCTCAGTCGTTAAGCGTCTGCCTTCAGCTCAGGTCATGATCTCAGGGTCCTGGGATCGAGTACCACATCGGGCTCTCTGCTCGGCGGGAAGCCTGCTTCTCCCTCTCCCGCTCCCCCTGCTTGTGTTCCCTCTCTCGCTGTGTCTCTCTCTGTCAAATAAATAAAATCTTTAAAAAAAAAAAAATTTTAAAAACTGGTTTTACATTTACTATGTTTTAATGTTTTACTGTACAACATAATATTTATTTTTACTTTAATTTTTTTTACAGTTGAGTGTGATAAAGATAAAATGTGGTCTTATAATTTGTTTTTTTTTTCAATCAATATTGTTTTCAAGATGTGTCCCACTTACTGCACTCATTTTCACGAATGTGTAATGTTCTACCCTGTGAATTATACCATAATTTATATATTTTCCTTTTGATGGATATTTAGGTTTCTAGGTTGGAGCTGTTTCAAAGAGTTCTGTGGTGTGTTCATGTTTATATATATAGTATATATTCCCTGGGCTTCATGTTTAAGAGTTTTCCTAGGGTTTATACCTACAGGTAGAATCTATCCGTCTCTCTTAGGTGAGTGCTTTTGTGTCATAAGAAATCCTTTTCTGGCCCAAGGTCTTAAAGGTATTCTCCTGTATTTTCTTCTAAATAGGAGTGGGTTAGTGTTAACACTTTGCCTTTCTTGTACAAGTTTTTAATCTAAAATCTAGATTAAATTTAGAATTTAGTCTAAATTAAGATGGATTTAGGTAAGACTAAATTAAGGCATCTATAATTGTCTTATTTAAACATAGGATAATAGCATTGTAGGATGATTAATTATATTGTATCCTATTAGTAGAGGGTAATAGGAATCCAGTTTCTACAGCTCTATTGAATGGTCCCTTCTTTTCTTATTGATCTCTGATGTCACCTCTGAGACTCTTTTTGGTGTGTTTGTGTGTTTAAGTAATGTTAGATGGTAAATAGTATTTTGTTATTAAATGGCAAATAGTATTTTGTTATCTGCCTTTTTTCTGTTTAAAATTCCTTGAACATCTTTTCATACCATTAAATATATTGTAGATTAGTTTTTAGTGTGTGTATAGTAGACCACTATTTCAACCCCTTTTTTTATTAAGTCTTTTTTTTTTTTAAGATTTTTTTTAAAATTTATTTATTTGACAGAGAGAGACAGCGAGAGAGGGAACACAAGCAGGGGGAGTGGGAGAGGGAGAAGCAGACTTCCCACTGAGCAGGGAGCCCAAGCGGGTCTCGATCCCAGGACCCTGGGATCATGACCTGAGCCGAAGACAGACGCTTAACGACTGAGCCACCCAGGCGCCCCTTTATTTATTTATTTTTAAGATTTTATTTATTTATTAGAGAGAGAGACAGCGAGAGAGGGAACACAAGCAGGGGGAGTGGGAGAGGGAGAAGCAGGCTTCCCATTGAGCAGGGAGCCAGATGCGGGGCTCGATCCAGGACCCCCAGGATCATGACCTGAGCCGAAGGCAGACGCCCAACGACTGAGCCACCCAGGCGCCCCCCTTTTTATTAAGTCTTATTCATTCCTGGTTCTCCAGTCTCCCTCTTCAGGAAAATTTATAACCAGCTTTCTCTCCATTCTTCTAGAAATGTGTGCATGAACGCACATGTATAAGTATAATCCTATGTAATCTTCTTTTTTTATTGTGGTTAAATACACAAAATATAAAATTTCCCATTTGAACCATTTTTAAGTGTACAGTTCAGCAGCATTAATAAGTACATTCACATTGTTGTGCAACAATGACCACCATCCATCTCCAGAACTTTTTCATCTTACAAAATGGAAGCTCTATACCCGTTACACTAATTCATTCTATCCTCCTCCCTTTCCCTGGCAGCCACCATTCTCCTTCTGTCTCAGTGAATTTGACTATTGTAAATATCTCATATAAATGGAATCATATACTATTTCTCCTTTTGTGACTAGCTTATTTCACTTAGCATAATGTCTTCAAGTTTCATCCAGGTTGTAGCATGAGTCAGAATTTCCTTCCTTTTTGAGGCTAAATAACACTCAATTCTGTGTATATATACCACATTCTTTTTATCCACTCATCCATCAGTTGGCTGTTGTATTATTGAATAATGCTGGTATGAACATGGTTGTACAAATATCTGTTCAAGTTCCTGCTTTCAAATCTTTTGAATATATATATACTTGGAAGTGGGATTGCAGATCATATAGTAATTCTTTAATTTTTTTGAGGAACTGTCGTATTGTTTTCCATGGTAGCGGCACCATTTTACATTCACACCAGCAAGTGCATAGGGTTCCAGTTTCTCCACATCCTCTCCAACACTTGTCATTTTCTGTGTTGTTTTTTTTTTTAATTGCCATCCTAATGGGTGTGGAGTGGTATCATTGTGGTTTTGATTTCCATTTTCCTGATGATGAATGATGTTGAACATCTTTTCATGTGTTTCTTGGCTATTTGTATGTATTTGAAGAAATGTTTCTTTAAGTCCTTTGCCCATTTTTTATTCAGGTTGTTTGATTTTGATGTTGAGTTGTAGGAGTTCTTTATATATTCTGGATATCGATCCCTTATCGGTTATATTTTTTTCCATTCCATAGGTTGCGTTTTCATTTTGTTAATAGTTTCCTCTGGTGCACAAAAGTTTTTAATTTTGATGAAGTCCCAATTTATTTTTTTTCTGTTGCCTGTGCTTTTGGTGTCATATCCGGGAAATCATGGCCAAATCCAAGGTCATGAAGCTTTTCTTCTGTGTTTTCTTCTTTGAGTTTTATTGTGTTGGCTCTTATGCTTAGGACTTTGATGACATATGATTTTTGTATATGATAAGCATTCAATTTCATTATTTTGTTTAATCCCTTTTAAATGAAGTGATAGTGTGCTCTACACACCATGATGCTATGTCTTGCTTTTTTCACTTAGTAATGTATTTCAACCCCACTAACCTGTTTCTTTTTTGTTCTATCCGGTATTTAGTTGAACAGTGTAAGTCAGTATGTAAGAGAGCTTCTGCGAATGGCTTCCTTAACTAACAGTTAAATTAAAAGAAAGTCAAATAGGAATGTTAAACCCAGGAATGAAAGCTGAAAGGAAAAGACAAAAGCAAGGAAGGGAGAAAGAGAGAGGGAGTATATGGGAATAAGATCATTAATTTTTGCTCTCAGGAAGACAAATTGCAATTTTGTTGAAAGTTTATCAGGTTTATATATTCTTTTTTTTTTTTTTAAAGATTTTATTTATTTATTTGAGAGAGAGAGAATGAGAGACAGAGAGCACAAGAGGGAAGAGGGTCAGAGGGAGAAACAGACCCCCCGCTGAGCAGGGAGCCCGATGCGGGACTCGATCCCGGGACTCCAGGATCACGACCTGAGCCGAAGGCAGTCGCTTAACCAACTGAGCCACCCAGGCGCCCAGGTTTATATATTCTTAACACTCTGTGTGTATGTAATTTATCTTTAAATCAGTCCTCGAAAGTATAGGTATTGCTCCCCCACCACAATTTTATAGTTGAAAAACCGATTACTCACCCAAGATTATATAGTTAATGAATGGCAGATCTAGAATTTGAACACAGATAATTTTTAACTCCAAAGCCTAGGCTATTTGCCATTAATGGTTCTCTGAGAATAAAGGGAACCTTTAACCAAGTAAGCTTGAGTAAGGCTGCATATTAAATCCTTCTCTGGGAAATTCATAGTCTGAACTAGCATATTATGAGGTCTGACAAGATAGGTGGTAAATAAGAAACGTGTTTAATTTTGTTTTAAATATTAAAAGACACTTGCTCAGGGGAAGAGTTTGCTTGGCATCTTAATACCTAGAACAGTTCTCCCTTAACACTGTTTTGGGAAGTGCTGCTCTCACGGTTGTGTTTTCTTTCTTGTATCAAATCTCGTCAAAGGCTAAGGACAGGAAATTAAATCCTAACTTGGTGAAGAAGAGAAACAGCCTATAGAATTACCTAACACAGACCAGGCATGTAGTATTTTGGAGAGTGAGGGTCAGCTTATATCCTAATATCTGCAAGGTAACTCAGATGGACAGCTAGCTGCTTTTCCAGAGGCGAATTGCATGTGACTGCAACTTCCGTTGTCCACATGACAAGTAAAAAGTTCTAGCTTTATTTCAGTGTGTATGATATGGTAAAATTGTAATACAAGAAGAATTTAAGACATTCATTTAGAAATATTGAAGAAAAAATATTTGGCCTGCAGTACCTCTTACACGTGAGCTTTCAGTTAAGAATTCTATCTTGGTCATGAATTGTTCATTTTAGCTGTACCACAGATAACATAAGCTATGATTTAGGAAATGAAAGATTGTCTCTATTATGAGTGTGCCATTTAAACATTGAACAGAAGCTAGTGTCAGTGATGGTCAGCAAATGAATGAATCAGCAGCCTATTTGCATTTATTTTGCAAGAGAAAGTCATTTTTCAGTTTGAGACCCAATCCCTTGCTTAGACATTGCTTTAGTATTTCATAGGGCTAATCCTATTTTCATGATTTAACAGAATGTTCTTTGATTTTTCCCCCAGTTTGTTTTTCCAGGTTCTCAAGTTGTCCAACATACCTTGTTATATTTTAATTGGAAGTACATTACATTTTTTAACTTGGACAGAATTGTCTTCTTCATGATGTTATGGTATATTAATTTTCTATAACCAAGTTTTCTCCCATTAAAGTTTAGTTTTTTTTATACATTTACTACACCAGTTACCAAGTATTTTATACTTTTTGTTGCTGTTTTAATGGAGGTATTTCCCCATTCTTTTTCTAGCTGGTTACTACTGGTGTATAGAATTACATTGTTGTTTTTTTTTTTTTAAGATTTTATTTATTTATTTGACAGAGAGAGACACAGCAAGAGAGGGAACACAAGCTGGGGGAGTGGAGGAGAGAGAAGCAGGCTTCCCGCGGAGCAGGGAGCCCGATGTGGGACTCGATCCCAGGACCCTGGGATCATGACCTGAGCCGAAGGCAGACACTTAATGACTGAGCCACCCAGGCGCCCCTAGAATTACATTGATTTTTGTGGACTTGCTTAATACCCAACAACTATAGTAGACAAATTATTCTGATGATTCTTTGCTTAAATTTTATACAGATGGAAGTAGTGATATACATATTTCAGTCATTTTCGTAATTCTCTTGTTTTATTTGGCCCTTAAAAAATTACTCTGGAGTAAAAAAAAATTACTTTGGAGTAAAGAATATGTAATATATGCTATTATAAGTAACTGAATAAGGCGCCTCTTTGTCTTTTAAGTGGAAGACCACTAATGTTTAACCATCAAAAAAACAAGTTTTTTATTGCTTTTTATAAAAAGGAATGGGATTGGTTGGGTTTTATAAAATATGTAGAGTCTGTTATGACATTTTGCTTAAATCTTTTGTATGATATCAATAGTTTTACTTATTAAAAAAACAGTGCTTGCATTCATGGAACAAAGCCTATTTGGTAGTTTTTAAAATCTTTAATGCTTTAATTGCTTGAATTTTATTTCAGATTTCTCACATTATTATTCATAAATAAGATTGTCCTGTAGTTTTCTGTTTTAATTTTATCAGTTTTTTTTTTAAAGCAATCCTTTTTTTTTTTTTTTTTTTAAAGATTTTGTTTTTTAAATTTATTTGACAGAGAGAGACACAGCGAGAGAGGGAACACAAGCAGGGGGAGTGGGAGAGGCAGAAGCAGGCTTCCCGCGGAGCAGGGAGCCCGATGTGGGGCTCGATCCCAGAACCCTGGGATCATGACCTGAGCCGAAGGCAGACGTTCAACGACTGAGCCACCCAGGCGCCACCTAATTTTATCAGTTTTAAGACTCGAGTAATGTTTCCTCCACAGTACCTTAAGGGCAGTATACCACATTTTTGTAAGAAATTTCAGAATTTCTGTGTAAAGGTGGGTTTTGGATTTTAGTGCTCTCATCAGGGTAAAAAAGGAGTGGTTGGGTAATTTGTTATCTTGGTCAGTGTCTTCTGTTGCAGGTTTATTTACTCATGTCTTTTTGTATCAGTTTTGGCATCTAATATTTTAATAGCATATCACCTTTTGAACTTAAATTTTAAAATTTATTAGCATATGAATATGCATGGCATCCTTTAATAATTCTGTTCACTTTTATTTTGCCCTTTGTGATTCCTTTCTTATTTCTTACTTTGAGATTTTTCTTATTCCATTTAATTCTTAAAATTTCTTTCTGAGGTATAATTGCCTACAGTAAACTTCACCCATTTTACGTGTATAATTCAGTGAGTTTCTGACAAATACATGCTATTGTGGGATCACCAGCACAGTCAAGATACATTTTTTCCCAGCACTCCAAATAATCCTTTAAGCTTCTCTCTCATTTTTAGGCCTTTAGCAACCACTGATTTGCTGTTTGTCATTATTTGCTTTTTTTTGGAATTTGTATAACTGGAGTCTGACTGGAACTGACACTTCCTGTCAATTCTGGCTTCTTTCACTTAGAAAAATGTTTTTGAGATCACCTGTGTTGGATGTATCAGAAGTTTGTTCTTTTTATTGCTGGACAATAGTCCTTTGTATAGATATATCACCAGTTGATGGGTACTGTTTCTTGTTTTGGGGCTATTATAAATAAAACTGCTATGAATACTCAAGTATTCACAGTTCGTGTTGCAACTGGTAGTTTGTCTTATTTCTTCTAGGTTGTGTAATTTGTTGGAATAATACTTTCTTGTTCTGATAATATTCTTTCTTATTTTCTCTAACACGTCTTTTTTATTTATGTAACATCTATTGTAATATACCTTCTTTCATTCCTGATATTGGTAATTTGTCGCTTGTCCCTTTTTCCTGATCAGTCTAGCTAGAGGTTTATTAATTTTATCTTTTCAAAGAATCACTTTGCTTTCTATTGCTTGTTCTATAGTATTTTCCTTTCTGTTATATTGTTTTATTATTCTTTCCTTCTTTCTTTGCCTTTTGCTTTTGTTTTTGTAGTTCCTCAAGAGGAAAGCTTAGATCATTGACTTGAAACCTTTCTTCTTTTCCAGTATAACCATTTAAAGCTATAAATTTAGCCCTAAGAACTTCTTTAGCTGTGTCCCTTAAATTTTGATGTTTCATTTTCATTCAAGTCAAAGTATTTTCTAATTTATAATCTACTTGACCCGTGGCTTATATATTTAGAAGTGCATCAAAAAAAAAAAATGCATCTTTCTAGTTTGATTCTCTTATAGAGAACATGCTGTGTATTATTTTAATCCTTTTAAATTCAAGTGGTTTTTTTTTTTCCCTCCCTCGTTCCCGACTAGTGTTTTGTTTTGTTTTTCTTAAGTGGTCCAGAATATGGTTCATGTTGGTGAATGATTCAGGTACACTTGAAAACAATGTGTATTTTGCTGTTATTGGGTGAAATATTATATAAATATCTATTAGGTCAGGTTGGTTTATAGTGTTCAAATCCTTGCTGATTTTTATTTATTTATTTTTTAAAGATTTTATTTATTTATTTGGCAGAGAGAGGCACAGCGAGAGAGGGAACACAAGCAGGGGGAGTGGCAGAGGGAGAAGCAGGCTTCCCGCCGAGCAGGGAGCCCGATGCGGGGCTCGATCCCAGGACCCTGGGATCACGACCTGAGCTGAAGGCAGTCGCTTAACCGACTGAGCCACCCAGGTGCCCCTCCTTGCTGATTTTTAAAATTCTGTCAATTACTGAGAAAGGTGTGTTGAAAGTTCCCAACTTTGCTTTGTATATTTCTCCTTTCAGTTCTATGACTGTCAAAGCTTTGTTACTAGGTATATACATATTTAGGATTGTTATGTCCTGTTGATGAATTAATCCCTCTATCATTATTAATATCCCTCCTGATATTCATTGTTCCAAAATCTACTTTGTTGATATTTATACCACTTCAACTTAGTGTCTGCCTTTATTTGTATTTTTCCATCCTTTTAATCTATCTGTGTTTTTATATTTAAACAGTGTTTCTTACAAATAGCATATGGTTGGGGCTTGCTTTTTTATGCAATTTGACAACATTTGCCTTTTAATTGAAGTAGACTGTTTATATTTTCTGTAATTATATGCTTGTATTAAACATATTTTCCTTTTTTTTTTTTTTTTTTTTAAAGTAAGCTCTGTGCCCAGCATGGTGCTTGAACTCAAGACCCCAAGATCAGGAGTCGCACGCTCTACTGACTGAGCCAGCCAGGCATCCCCATATTTTCCTTCTTGCTATTTGTTTTCTATTTGTTCCATATGTTCTTTCTCCTTTCCTATTTTTCCTCTTTTTTTTTTTTTTAAACATTTGTTGAGAATTTTTAGGATTCCATTTTAATCTTTCTTGGTTTACTTGGTTTATGTTTTTTATATTTTTAGTGGTTGATATAGGGCTTATAGCATACATCTTTAATTTCTTACTATGTTGAAATAACGTTATCCCACTTCACCTATAACTTATCAGATTTACAGTGGTGTACTTTAATTTCTCCTGTTCCAGTTACTTTCATGGCATAAGAAGCTACCAGTAACTTTAATGCCTAAAAACTATACACTGTTAATTTTACAAACCTATTCTAATCGTGAGGCATTTGAATGGGGCATAGTAGGGACGGTCCAATGATGTTGTGGCCTCTGCAGAAGGAGCTCAAAGCTGGGGACTGGGATTATCTGAAGATTTTGCTCACTCACATGTTAAGTGGTTGAGGCTGGCTGAGACCTTAGCTTAGTCTGTTGGCTAGAACTCATATACATGACCTCTTTATGTGGCCTAAATTTTCTTACAGTCTGGTAGTTGGGTTCCAAAGGCAAATATCCTCACAAAAACCAGACAAGTAGAAATTATTTTGTCTTTTATGATCTAGCCTTGATCTTGAGTCATGCAGTGTTTCTCCTGCTGTATTCTCTAGGTGGAGGTAGTTACAAAGATTTGCCCAGATTCAAGGAGAGGGAACATAGATGCCACCACCCCCAACACACACACTTACACTCCCCCCATCTTACTGGAGGAATATCACTGTCACATTGGAAGCAGAGCATATGGGTTGAGATTTGGAAAATGCAGTCTATTAATGCTCTCCCATATCTGTGTGCCTCTGTTATCAGACATTTTAATTTTTTGTATGTTGTAAACACCACAGTGTTATTTTGTTTTAAACATGTCCTTTATATGTACTCACGTATTTACCATTTGTTTCACTATTCCTTTTTGTAGATCCAAATTTACATCTGATATTATTCTTTTATGCAAAGAACTTCCTTTAACATTTGTTATAGCAAGGGTCTGCTCCTGATGAATCATCTCAGCTTTTATTGATCTAAAAAAGCCTTTATTTTGTCTTTGTGTTTAAAAACACTTCACTGGGGGCGCCTGGGTGGCTCAGTCGGTTAAGCGTCTGCCTTCGGCTCAGGTCATGATCCTGGAGTCCCTGGATCGAGTCCCGCATCGGGCTCCCTGCTCGGCAGGGAGTCTGCTTCGTCCTCTGACCCTATCCCCTCTCATGTGTTCTCTCTCTCTCATTCTCTCTCTCTCAAATAAATAAATAAAATCTTTAAAAAAAAAAAATTAAAAAAAAATAAAAACACTTCACTGGGTATAGAATTTTATGTTGACAAAGTTTTTTTCTTCAGCACTTTAGGATTTTACATTTTTTTCTGTCCTATGTGATTTCTAATGAGAAGTCTGCTTTCATTTTCATCTGTGCTCTTATTTGAATAGTGTGGCCTTTTCCCCTGGATGCTCCAAAAGTTTTTCTTTTTATCATTTTTTCTTTTAAAAAGCAGTTTGATGTGCTTTGGTGTTTTTTTTCCTTTGTTTTTTCTGTGTGGGACTTGGGTTTCTTGGATCTCTTATAGTTTTCATCAAATGTATCAAATTTTCAGCCATTACTTCTTCAAGGTTTTTGTTTGTTTGTTTTTCTGCTCTCCCTTCAGTTTTTCCAGACCCTAGTTATCTGTGTTTGACCACTTGATAGTGTCCAACAGGTTACTGAGGCTCTGTTCTCCTCCCCGCATCTTTGTCTCCATGGATAGTTTCTATTTGCTGTGTCTTCCACTTCACTAATATTTTCTTCTGCAGTGTCTCATCTCTTTTCCCATTCAGTGTATTTTTTATTTTATATATTTATTTTAAAGTTATTTTTTTGAGAGAGCGCATGCGCTCGCGCACATGCACACGCATGTGCGCACACACATGAGTGGTGGTGGGGGGCAGAAGGAGAGAGAGAATCTTAAGCAGACTCTGCTGAGCATGGAGCCTGACTCAGGACTTGATCTCATGACCCTGATTCAGCCGGCCGCCCAGCCAACTGAGACACCCAGGTGCCTCATATTTTTCATTTTAAAACTCTACAAGTTCTATTGGGTCTTTTTTTTTTCTTTTTAAGATTTTATTTATTTATTTGCCACAGAGAGAGAGTGAACACAAGCAGGGGGAGCAGCAGGCATAGGCAGAGGGAGAAGCAGACTCCCCACTGAGCAGGGAGCCCCATGCGGGACTCCATCCCAGGACCCTGGGATCATGACCTGAGCCTAAGACACATGCTTAACCAATTGAGCCACCCAGGCGTCCCACTTTTTTTTTTTTTTAATCTATCTCTTCTTTCCACATCACATTTACATGAATCAGATTTATAATATCTGTTGTAACATCTTTCTCTTTTAATTTGATAATGTCCATTTGTCTTTAATTCCATTTATGGTTCTGTTTCAGTTGATTAACTTTTCTGGATGTGGATCATCTTTTTCCTCTTTGTATGGCTGAACATTGTGAATTTTACGTTTTACATTTCTGGATGCTGAATTTCACTATATTCCTTTAAAGATGTCAGACTTTGTTGTCACATAGTTAAGTAATTTTTAGGTCAGTTTGATCCTTCTGAAGCTTTGAAGGCTTATATAGCTGGTCACAGCAGTCTTTCTTCTTAGACTGTAGCCCCACTATTGAAGTGTGATCCTTCTAGTGATGCTGAGGTTTCTCCATTTTGACTAATAGGATCACAAACGATTCCCAGCCTTGTGTGAGCTCTGGGAATTGTTGGGCTGTTTGCTTTTTGGTAGTTTGTTCCCTGCTCTTAAGGAGAAGGTTTCTGGGATCAAAAGGAACCCCTTTATAGATCATCAGATTCCTACATGCATGCAGCTCCTTGCTTTTCAGCACTTCATTCCTCAAATTCTGGCTGCAAATTCTCAGCTTCCCCCAACTCTGTTGTCCCCTCAATACAGACACCTGAATCCTGTTTCAAATTTCTGTCCCTGCAGTAAAGCCTGGAAATTATCTTCAGGCAGTAAAGTTTGGTCAATCATGGAATTTACTTTCTTTGTTTCCTTTCTCTCGAGGATCACAGTCTTGTGCTGCTATTTGCCCAATGTCTAAAAACTGCTATTTCATGTATTTTGTCAGGTTTTCTAGTTGTTTACCAAGAGTAAGGCAATTCCAGTAGTAGTTACAACTTCATGTTCAGAATTGGAAGTCTTTCTGTTTAAATTGTATTAATACTTCCAATGATTTATCCGTTTCATTGGCCAACAATTTTTTTTTTTTTTAAGATTTTATTCATTTGAGAGAGAGAGAGCATGAACAGGGGGAGGATCAGAGGGAGAGGGAGAAAGAAGCAGGCTTCCCAATGAACAGGAAGCCCAACAGTGGGGCTCGATTCCAGGTCCCTGGGATCACAACCTGAGCCGAAGGCAGATGCTTAACTGAGCCACACAGGTGCCCCTCATTGGCCAACAAATCTTTTTTTTTTAAAGATTTTATTTATTTATTTGACAGACACAGCGAGAGAGGGAACACAAGCAGGGGGAGCCGGGAGTGGGAGAGGGAGAAGCAGGCCTCCCGTGGAGCAGGGAGCCGGATGCTGGGCTCGATCCCAGAACCCTGGGATCATGACCTGAGGTGAAGGCAGACGCTTAACCGACTGAGCCACCCAGGCGCCCCTGGCCAACAAATTCTATGTCAATTCTACTTTCTAATTTTCCAGTTCTCCCCTCCCCCATTTAATTTTAAAAATTGGTTTAAATATACAAATACGTAAATGTATAATAAAATATATATTAAATATATATGTAACATACATAATATAAATAAAAATGTACCATTTTAACCATTTGTAAGTGTACAGTTTGTGGCATTAAGTACATTCACATTGTTGTACAACCATCACCACATTGTTCATCTCCAGAACTTTTTCATTTTCTCAGACTCATACTCAGTACCCATTGAACACACTTAACTCTGCATTGCACCCTCTCCCCAAGCCTTGGCAACCACTGTTTTACTTTCTGACTACTCTTAGATTAAATGGAATCATGTAACATTTCTCCATAACATTTCTCCGTTTGTGACTGGCTTATTTTACTTAGCATGATGTCTTCAAGATTCATCCATGTTGTAGCATGTGTCAGAATTTTCTTCCTTTTTGAGGCTGAACATTTTATTGTATGGTTATATCACATTTTGCATATCCATTTGTCTGTTGATAGACATGGGTTATTTCTGCCTTTGGCTGTTGTGAATACTGCAATGAACATGGCTTTACAGATACCTGTTGGAATCCCTGCTTTCAGTTGTTTTGGGTATATACCTAGGTCTTACTAAGTTTTATGGACACATGCCTGAGAGAGTATTGAGACATTCAGGAACAGTTCCTGGTAGTGAGTAGATTGCTGATCCAGTAAAACTCAGTTTTTAAACATGCCTATTTTTGGATTCTCAGCTGTGTATTTGAAATCACTATATTTGAAATTCTTTTTGTTCCAGAAGATGTATATTTCCATTCTGGTATTTGAATCATGTTTGATTACATGTATTTGTGATATGCTTAGATGTAGTATTTGTTTCCATTTTTATAACTACTTTTATGTTGATCCATTAAAGTGAATTGTAGCTGCAAAATAATACTGTGTAGTAGCAAAAATGCTAATTTAAGAAGTAAATAGTAGCATGCCAATGATTTTTAAATATCCTAGCCTAGTAACTTAGCTCAGTAGTTCTCAGCTAGAGTAGTGCCATTTGGGGCGAGGGGCATTTTTGGTTGTCACACTAGAGGTTGTTGTAGGCATTTATTGAGCAGGGGCTAAGTTTGTTAGATGTCTTACATTATGCAGGACAATGCTGTACAGTGAATAACTGTTCTGTCTCATATGAGGTTGGAAGCTCCTGTGATGGCCTCAGTCTAAAATATTCTACATATACACACAAGGCATTTTTCCATGATGTTAATATGTACTGCAGTCAGTGAATGCAACTGGTATGTACATCAAGGAGTGAGTAATGTCCTTTCATATAGAGCTTTACCAAGAGTTGTTTACCATTTTGGAAAAATGCATCACAGTATTTTGGTCACCATTTCACACACCCGATCCAGTCAGCATTTGTAGGTGTCAAGTTCATGGTCATTCATGGTATTGGTGCAAACATCTTACTAGATCATATCTTCTGGTGTAGTGATGCCCAAATTTTTACATATTAGTGTTTTATTATGAATCAGTTTCCTTTTTTTTTCTCCTTCATATTATAGTTATGGCATTGTATTGATTTTTTAAAGTTTTGTGGCTAGGTAAGTTATCAATATAATTTCATGGTTTAATAAAGGAACTGTTAAAAAGTTTATTATAAATAGGACGTTTTAAGGGATGCCTGGGTGGCTCAGTTGGTTAAGCATCTGCCTTAGGCTCAGGTCGTGATCTCAGGGTCCTGAGATCGAGTCCCACATCGGGCTCCCTGCTCTGCAGGGAGCCTGCTTCTCCCTCTGCCCCTCCCCCCACTCATTCTCTCAATCTCTCTCTCTCGCTCTCAAATAAAATCTTTAAAAAAAATAAATAGGAGGTTTTGAGTCTCGTAAGCTTGGAGCCACTGAATTGATTGAATAGCAGAGAGGACTGAGCTGCATAGTCCTTGTGGCACATACACAGTCTTTAAGATTGCTGTAGTATTTCTGTGAAAAGTTATCACTAATAGTACATTTCAGATATGTGTGAAAATATTCATTTATCAGTGTTCTTTGGAAGATACCACTATCTCATGAATGACTGGGCAATACCATTGGTACTTTGAGAAACAATGTTGTATATCTTGTCTTGCTTTTATATATTGACCTTATTTTTCTCAGTTACTGTTTTTGTTCTAAATTCTATATATAATTTTTACTTCAAGCCTCTTTTTGTCTGTTTTAAATTTTATTTATTATGGTATAACTGACATACAACAGTTTCAGGTGTACTCCAAGATGCTTTTTATTTTAGTTCAATACTAAACTCTACCCTTTAGTGTATCCTTTTTGAACAGTTTGTTATTGAATTCGGGTTTTAACTCATTGTGATGTGACTTTTCATAAAATCTGATCCTTTACATTTATCACTATAATTTTCTTGTATATAAACTATCTGACACCGTAAGACCAACTGTAGGATGAACCTTTTCAACACTTCTAAACATTTTTGATGTGCCTTTGCAGTCCTTAATGGCAAGTGAAATTTGCGATTTATTGGTGGATGACTTTGTATTGCAAATGTCATTGCCTGCTTATATATCAATTTAGCCATGTGTAGAGGTGTCTTTTCACTCACTTGCCACCTCAGTTATTTGCACTGACAACATTACACATGGCTGAATTTTAAGTTAAATTTAGATACAGAATTTGTTTCATATTTCTTCAAAAGGAATATGATACAAAGATTATTTTATGTGCAGGAAACAGCCTGTACCAGGACAGATGATACAATTAAAAGAGAGGGAAGTTGCTAACTCATTGGAACACATCTCAGAGTTTGAAAGATAAGGGAGTTGAGTGTGACTGATTCATGACTTGTGGTGCATTATAACCCAAGTGCTAACATCTTTAAAAATACTAATTTTTTTTTTTAAAGATTTTATTTATTTGACAGAGCGAGAGAGCACAAGCAGGGGGAACAGTAGAGGGAGAGGGAGAAGCAGGCTCTTTGCCAAGCAGGGAGCCCAATGTGGGGCTCGATCCCAGGACCCTGGGATCATGACCTGCGCCGAAGGCAGAAACTTAACCATCTGAGCCACCCAGGCGCCCCTAAAATTCCTAATTTTTAACAGAAATTGCTCAGCTTCTTGCTATCTAGTTAAGAAAAAATGAAACAGTATAACCACATACAAAATTTAGAGAATTCCCAGATATTCCTCTATTCGCCTCAAGATTATGTGTTTTAAAGATGTCAAAGAGAACAGAATTGCAGTTTTTGAAAAGTGACATGTTAACTTGATATGACACACGACTGCTGATGGCCAGAAGTTCAGAAAAATTGTTAAACTTGTTAAATTTGAAGAAAGTTTCAATTCAAATTTTGATCAGATTTTGAAGAGGAAAGTGGTATGTAATTGTTTTGAGAAATGTGTTGTCGTGATTTCACAGTGGATGGCATCTTAGAATGGAAGAAATGAGTTATTTCTCCCTTTTAAATCTTTCTTCTTTTCACACATGCCTTTTTCAAGATAGATTATGCCTTACCATTTCAGTTTATTCAGAAACTGACTTTATATATTAACCTTTTATTTATTTAAAAAAGATTTTATTTATTAGCTAGCTAGCTAGCTATTTATTTATTTATTTTAGCTGGGGGAGTGTCCGTGAGCGGGGAGGGGCAAAGGGGTAGGAAGTGGAGAGGGAGAAAAAAATCTGAAGCAGACTCCGCACTGAGCTCAGAGCCCCATGTGGGGTTCAATCCCATGACCTTGAGATCCTGACCTGAGCTGAAATCACGAGTCTGATGCTCAACCGACTGAGTCATCCAGGTGCCCTACGTATCAGCCTTTTAATAGTGACATTTGTAATGAACTTCACGCTTTTCAGAGAATAAAACGTATAAATTATGTGATGATAGACATGATCTAAATTCCTCAATTACAATGTTTCCTCTAGAGGTATGTTTCCTACCCTCACAGGATTCCTAGGCTTCTTCCTTGAAGTTTCTGATCTACTAAGTCTATGTAGAGCCCAGGAATCTAGATTTGTAGGCACCCTAGGTGATTCTTCAGGATAGCTTGGGAAGCTACAGAGCCTGGGCTCATTCCTGGGCGTGCTTCCTAATTTTGACTGCTATACAAAATTTCTTTGCTACAATTTAGGATACATCTGTTCTAGTTATAGTGATATTTCAAAGATTGCTAATATCTTGCAAGTACTTCCTTTGTGTCAGGCCCCATGCCAAACACTGAATGGGTTGAATCCTCACAACTCTTGGAGGTATAGGTACTATTATTCTCATTTTGCAAATAAGGATAAATAATTTGTATAAGGTCTTTAGCTAGTAAGTGGTAGATTCAGGATTGGAACCCAGGCAAACAGACTTAAAGCCAGTGCTCTCAACCACACTATACTGGCTGTTGCAAATCAAATGCTAAGCTAAGCTGGTTGTGCAGTACATCATAGAGTAGTGTACAATTCACTATGTGTATGAGGTTAGAGACATAAGGTTGAAAACCCAGCAGAGTGTTGTCTCCTAAATAGTGAGAGAGTCAGAGCAGAAAATAGTAACCAATCCCGAAGGACCACAAAGGGATCAGTTAGATAACTATTAATGATTCTGTAGATTAGCAGTTTTCAACATGTGGTCCCTATACTCCTGGAAACCGTGAAACCCTTTCATGGGGTCCTCAAGGTCAAACGATTTTCATAACATTACTGAGAAATTGTGACTTTTTCTGTGTGCTAACAATTTGTACCGCTGGTACAGCTGCATTGGTAGATAAAGTGTTGGTGCCTAAGCACGAAACAGCGCATTGACACCAGATTGTCTAGTAGCCATTGTACTCTTCACTGTCATATACTCTACAGTTAAAAAAAAAAAAAAGTCTGTTTCGTTAAAGAATGCCCTTGTTGAAGTAAAAAATAGAGTAAAAGAGTACACGTCCTTTGATTAGTTTATATAATGTAATGGGGAGTACATAGATGGCACTTCCGTGGTTGTTTTAAGGGAAAGCACTTGGAGGAGTAGAGTTGCGTGCTGACCTAGTAGATTTCTTCATAGAACACTTTTTATCTATCTATATCTATTTACTTGAGAGAAGAGAGAGAAGGAGAGCATGTACATGCGTCGGGGAGGGGCAGACAGGGAGGAAGAGGGACAGATTCTGGCTGAGTGCGGAGCTGATGTGGCCAATCCCACAACCCTGAGTTCATGACATGAGCCGAAATCGAGTCAGCTGCCTAACGAACTGAGCCACCCATTTTTACTTGAAAGATTAATTGAAAGAAAAATTACAGTTATTCTGATTTGGGTAATTAGCAGACATTTTCTCAAAAATGAAAGAACTGAGAAGTAGGAGGTTCTGCGTGACTTTGGATGTCCATTCATCCTTATCGTAGGGACTACTTAGTGCCAGACCTTGCATATTTGATCTTTTCTCCTTCTGGACCCGAGGCCTCTGCTGCAGCCATGTTATGGCAGATGCACAGGCATCTGAGCTTGATCCCCCTCTTCTGTTAGTGGGATAGGAAGAATAACCCAGAACCTTGGAACAAACTGGATGTCAGTGATCAATACAAGTTCTACTCAGTGAATGTAGATTATAGCAAACTGAAGAAAGGAGGTTCAGACTTCTAAATGAAATGTTTCACTATAATGCTGCTTTGAATGAAGGTCTTCCAGAAGCCATCTGCACAATTTTCCACTTACCTAGGAAATAAATACATGAAATCATGTTGGTGTATTGTATTGGTGTTTACACGAATTAATAAATATTTGAAACTTGGGGAAAAAAATGAAAGAACTGAGTGGGGTGCCTCAGTTGGTTAAGTGTCCGACTCCTGATTTTGGCTCAGATCATGATCTCAGAGTCTTGAGATCCCGCTCCATGTTGGGCTCTGCACTGAGTGAGAGTCTCCTTCAGATTCTCCCTCTGCCCCTCCGCCACACTTGCATGCATGCATGCGTGCGCTCTCTCTCTAAAATAAAAAAAACCTAAAAAGAAAGAACTGATAGTATTTGTTGCCAGTGGTAAAATTTGAGCTTCCCAGTGTTTAAAGGCTTCTCTGAAGAGATCAGTGGTAATGTTAAGAAATACAAATTTTTGATATTGAATAAGGAAATGTATCAATGTTTTGAAGAGATGTAACTCAGTGAAATAACATTTGCTGAATAAAATCCAAAGTGCAGGGTAGACTAATGGATTTTAATGTAACATTGATGTGGTTTCAGATTCCATATTGTATGTAACCTTTAAGAAACTACCATTTCTTGAGTTTTGTTGCAGTATTGAAGAATAATATCCACAACTTTCTGAAAGGCTATTTACAAACTCCCTTTTTTAACTACAGATTTGTGGGCGCCTGGGTGGCTCAGATGGTTAAGCGTCTGCCTTCGGCTCAGGTCATGATCCCAGGGTCCTGGGATCGAGTCCCACATCGGGCTCCCGGCTCAGCGGGGAGCCTGCTTCTCCCTCTGACCCTCTCCCCTCTCATGCTGTTTCTCTCTTGCTCGCTCTCTAAAAAATAAATAAAATCTTTAAAAAACAAAAAACAAACAAAAAAAACTACAGATTTGTGTGAGGCTATATTTTCTTCATATATTTCAACCAAAGCAAAGTATTGCAACAGATTAAATGCTGAAGTAGATATGAGGATGCAACTGACTTCTGTTAAACCAGACGTTAAAGATATTTGCAAAAATGTAAAACGGTGCCACTCTTTTTTTAAAAGAAAACTTATATTTCGTTAAAAATTGATTTATTTGCATATGTAATGGGTTTACTGTTTTAAAATAAATATTTTTAATGTTCTCAGTTCTAATTCTAATATATATCAGTAGATATAATGTACATAAACAAAAGCCTTTGGGTCCCCAGTGGGAGTCTTGAAATAAAAAAGTTTGCGAACAGCTTCTGTAGACAGTGTGGGTATTATTTTACAGTACAGTATTGTAATTATTGTTGACTTGTTTATTGTTTTAAAGTCTTAATCACTTCAAGTGTGTTGCCCAAAATTCTAGAATTGAAACCATGTGGAAAACATGAAAATGTCGAGAACCACCACCCATAGCCATATTCTTAATCCTTTGACAGTTCTCTTTTGCCCCTCTCTTATAAGCTTTCTTATCTTCTTTTTAGTATCTCAAAGCTCTTAGGTTATCAGGGATCCAGAGCATAATTTGAAAGGTTCTTTCTTCTCTTTCCTCCTTCCCTACCACATCTGTTATCCTTATTGCTCTTGTAATATAGTTATTGGCCCTCAATTTGAGAGATTGTTCTCAAGAGATATTATAGATATCTTTAAAGTTTTATGGTTTTATTTCAGATGGTTGGTTGGAAGTCTGAATGCTGATGGGATTTTGTTCTTTATATATATTGAGGAAAACTTGGTCTGGTAAGAAAGCCTAAATAATAGGGATTAGGAAATCTGGAATGTGGTCTTGAATCCACTTTTAACCAGTTATGAAATTTTTTGTTCCCTTGGTTTCATCATCTGTGAAAGGCAGATACTAATCACCCCCTGGCCCCCTTTATATCTTATTCAGCAAATAGTTGACTTTTTTACATGTGCTTGGTAGAAGAGATACAAAGAAGAATTAGGCATGGATCCTGCTGTCAAGTAACTTAGGGTCTAGTAGGAAAAGTAATGTCATTTTTATCTTGCAGTTTGGTTATTTATAGATGTATCTTATTTTAATCATTAGAATATAACTTTTTGGAAGGCAAACCTATTTTTACACCCTCAATAATGGATACCACCAGCAGAGCTTTGTACCTATTAGGTACAGGAACTGTTTCATAACACAAATAATAAGGGACAGGACTAACCTATTGGGAAATTGGATTGTTTATTATATGTTATGATTTTAAGGATGTGATTTTTTTTTTAAGCTACTAGAGATTTGATTGTGTGAAAGGAGACTGTGTCCTCCCCTGCCAGATAAACCAGGATTCAGTCCTTTGCTCTGATGCATATAAATGAAAATTAGGTAGTATCACCACAAGACTCTCTAGTTTACTGTAATAAAGCAGGGATCCATCACAGCCTGGTTAACTAAAAATTTGGCTGCTGGCATAGCTAAGTGAAGTCTAGATTACATTGATAACAATCTCTTCAGGATTGGATTCCAAAATTCTTATTTTCCCCTTCCTGTCATTGGCAAAACCCTTTCCAAGGTTTTGTCCTTTTGGAGAATTTTATGCTTTGTCTCCTTCCTTATTCTGTTTTTCTTGAATGTTATATAGTACAGGAATCAGTGACTATGGCCTGAAGGCCAAATCTGACCCATCAACCGTATGTGTAAATAAAGTTTTATTGTAACACAGCCATGCCCCTTTGTTTACATATCATCTATGGCTGCTTTCATGCTGTAATGGCAGAGGTTAATAGTCGGAGCAGAGACCCTGTGGTTTGCAGTCTAAAGTATTTATAGCCCTTTTAAGAAAACATTTGTTGGCTTCTTTTTTTTTTTTTTTTAAGATTTTATTTATTTATATGAGAGAGAGCACATGAGAGGGGGGAGGGTCAGAGGAGAAGCAGACTCCCTGCCGAGCAGGGAGCCTGATGCGGGACTCGATCCAGGGACTCCAGGATCATGACCTGAGCCGAAGGCAGTTGCTTAACCAACTGAGCCACCCAGGCGCCCACATTTGTTGGCTTCTGCTTCTCACACTATTTCTGGTGAAGTGCCAGTTTCTCATCCCTCCCTGCCCCCAGTTTGTCATGAGCAGATTTTTTGGTAAAATACACTAAAATAAATTACCAGAAAAAATAATAAAAGCTTATAAAATGTATGCCCCCAAATTTCATTATTAGAGGCAACAGACATAAAATTACCAAATTGCGGTAAAGGTTTCAGAATCATTTATTCTGTTTTTGTACTTTACTTGAAGTGGGTCAGTTACCAATAGTTTGTGAACCAACACCAGTGCTGAATCACATTTTGAATAGCCCTGTTCTAGGGACACCTGGGTGGCTCAGTCCGTTGAGTGTCTCCCTTTGGCTCAGCTCAGGTCATGATCCCAGGGTCCTGGGATCATGACCTGAGCCGAAGGCAGATGCCTAACCATCTGAGCCACCCAGGCGCCCGACAAATAATAAAATCTTAAAAAAAAAATAAAAAAGAACCCTGTTCTAGTAGTCAATTATTTAAAAACTTTTGTATTTATATAATTTATTTAATTTGTTTAATAATTATAAAAATATTTGTGTAACTTATTTGGCATATATGCCAAAGTATGCTGAAGATATATCCGGAAAGTGATGTGTCTTCCACGGGTGAGCCAAGTCTTCCCTGGATAATTTTATGTGTTCTTTACCAATTTGAAGACCCTGTTTAGTGACTGAGTAGACTTTTTTTTTTTTTTTTAAGATTTTATTCATTCATCTGACAAAGAGAGCACAAGCAGGCAGGGCGGGAGGCAGAGGGAGAGGGAGAAGCAGGCTCACCGCAGAGCAAGGAGCTTGATGTGGGACTCGATCCCAAGACCCTGGGATCATGACCTGAGCTGAAGGCAGACGCTTAACTGACTGAGCCACCCAGGCGTCCCAAATTGGTGGTTTCTATAGGATTTTTGTTTCAGGTACTTTTTTGGGGGGTCAAAATAAACTATATATACATAGACACACTACTATATATGGGGTGTGTGTGTGTGTATATATATATAATCACAATTTTAACTTCAGTTATTGTTTGAAAACATTTAGATTCAGTAATCTTTACCTTATTTAGGAAGAGATGTTAGCACTTATTTTTATATTTTGCTTATAATAAGCACACTATAAGTTTTCTTTATAGATAAAATCTCCCTATTAGAAATTATTCTTACTGTGCCTCCTAGAAACATGATGAGACAAAATAAAAAATGAAAGCATAACTATTTATTTTAAGGACCCTAAATAGAGTGACTAAGTAAAGGAAACACTAATAGATTATAAAAAGAAATTGGTTCATAAAAAGTTAAACAATATACTGTATGACCCTACAGTTTCACTCCTACTAGTTTGGCTGCCTATAAATTCTCGGCTCACATTTGGTATTCTCTGTTGTCTTCTGCCATATTGTATTGCTGTCAAAGACTAAGATATTCTGATAGTTTTTACAAGTGATTTGGTCTTTTTGCCTGGATGCCAGAATTTTTGCTGTTTTCAAAATCTAGTCATTTTACTAGAGTGTCTTAGAATTGGTCATTAGGGCTTGATTCGATAGATAGTTTCAGTTTTTTATTTCATAAAATTTTTCTTAAATTATGGTTTAGTATTTTTTTATGTTCCATTGCTTTGCTTTTGTTTTTTTGGCCATTATGTCATTATTATGTCATTTTCTTAAATTTTTATTTATTTATTTTTAAAGATTTTATTTAATTGACAGAGAGAGACAGCGAGAGAGGGAACACAAGCAGGGGGAGTGTGGGAGGGAGAATCAGGCTTCCTGCTGAGCAGGGAGCCCGATGCGGGGGCCCAGGACCCTGGGATCATGACCTGAGCCAAAGGCGGATGCTTAACGACTGAGCCACCCAGGCGCCCCAATTTTCTTAAATTTTTAAAGCTGATTTTGAAATATTGTGTTACAATTTTCATCTCTTGTAAAGGCATGTTTTTCTAGTATGCTTTCATTGTCTTTAAGGATGATATCTGCCTCCCTCCCCTTTTTTTTCTTGTAGTGACTTTGACATAATAATCCCAGTGCTTTCCCTTGCTCATTTGTAAGTGAAATTAATTTCCTGAACTATTAGAAAAAATAGAGAGTCATGAAAACTTTTCTAGCTTCATGGTTCTAGCTCCCTCTTCTGAATTTTCTACTGGGGGGAGCAGAGGGAAGCTTGTACTGTCACACTTCTGGCCCTTACTCCTCCCATTTGTTTATCTGGGCCGCATTCTTCCTTTCCCTCTCTTGTCTCTTTTATGCTTAACTTGGATTCTGTTCCCAGTAGTTTCTCCACAGTACAAGGCTTTGCCCTGAAAGTGAGCTTTAGATGGGCTAGCTTTGAGTTTGTAGGGCCAGAGTACTCCGTCCCTTTCAGACCTCCACAGTCTCCTTGAAACTCACGCACAGGTTGGAATGTGTAAAACTCCTTTCATTTTCAGCTGCTGTTCTCGATTGGCAGGCCGCACTTTCCGTACAGTGTCTGTCATCTCTTTTGGGGTTCTCCTGATTTCACGTTCCTCAAATATCCTGTTGCTTCCCTCTGCTGCTTCTCATATGAATGGCAGTTGCACATGGGTCTTTAGCAGTCAGTAGTTGGCCCCTACCTGCTTATATATTGGGTTTCATAACAGACCTTATTTCTTAGTTTTGTTATAAATGCAGATTTTCAGTTTTGCTAATCAGATTGTTCAGTTTGTTTTTATGGGAGAATTCAGGAGGAGTCAAAAACAACTATGCCCTTGCTGCTGCCATCACTCTAGAATCCTGTCCTGTAATTAAATATTTTTTTTTTAATATTTTTTTTTTTGAGCAGAAAAGTGGCAAAAATTGAGAATGATAGTATTTTGTTTTTGCTTTTTATTTCGGATGTGCATGTAGTTTAACACAATATAGTTGGAAAAAGCTCTGGTGTGATAAACTATCTTGATTCATTAGGGGTACCAAACAGGTTTAAATTATTTCACTTTGGAAACATGATTTAATCTGTTTATATGATTAGCAAAATTCATGTGTAACTGGACTGTTCTTTGGTTTGAGAACAATTAGGTAACTTAAGTAATATGTATTTTGTAATTCATATAAAGCGGTAGAGAGGGAGATACATGGAAGAGAAATTAAGCTAGAAAAATGTTCTGTTTGTACCAATACCTTAATAATGGCAACCTTAAATTAGTCACTGCATGGTAGTGTACAGGTGGTTAGTTTACTGTTAACCATATTTATTTATGTTTCTTCATAGTCTGGCCTTAACAAAATGATTTTTAGCAAAGTGTTTATGCCCCATTATTTAGGATATAATTGTTTTGAGGTACAAATTTGGAATTGACATCAACGTCTGATCATTTAAAATACATAGGTTTGTTTCACTGCTCTACCAAGGAAGACAGTTTACTTCATCCACTTTTACATTCTTTTATGAATTACTATATCTTCAGCTATAATTAACAATAATCCTGACTTGACTGACATCATTAGAACTTGTTGAATTCGTACTGTCAGGAATTTTTATCTGTTGTGCTCATTGCAATATCTCTAGTCAGTGCTTAGGAAATATCTGAATAAATGAAAATATTAAAATATCTGAGTAAACAGATGAAAATATTATCTCCATAATAGTGGTTGGGCAGCTCAGTGATAGTATCAGGGGCCCATATTCTTTCCATTCTTCTGCTCTGCTCTCTTCAGTGTATCTGCCTCATCTGTAGGCTTGCTGCTCTACTGTTTGCAAGATGGCTGCAACATTTCCTAGACATCACTTCCTTGAGACCACATCTAGAGGCAAAAAAAGAACCTTTTCTCCCCTGTGTGTGTGTTTGTGCGTGGATGTGTGTGTGTGTGGTGTTTGGCTTTTTGCTTTGTTTTGTTTTAGATCAGGGAAGACCTTTTCCTCCTATCTCATTGGCCAGAATTGTATCATAGGCCTAAGCCAGATTACTGTCAAGGGAACTGGAATCTCCAGAATTTGCTTAGATCTGTGCTGTCCAATAAAGTAGCCTCTAGCCATATGTGGCTATTTAAAATTAAATAAAATTATAGATTCAGTTTTTCAGTGGCACTCACCACATTTCACTTATTGGACGGTGCAGATATAGAATGTTTCGTCATCACAGAAAGTTCTGTTGAACAGCGCTGGCGTCCATTAAGGTGATTTATCCTCTGGGCCTTCTGGAATTACATTCACTCTTAAGACTGGAATTCTCGGGACACCTGGGTGGCTCAGTCGGTTAAGCGTCTGCCTTCGGCTCAGGTCATGATCCCAGAGTCCTGGGATCGAGTCCCGCATCGGGCTCCTTGCTCAGCAGGGGGTCTGCTGCTTCATCTATCTCCTGCTCCCCTTGGTTGTTCTTTCTCTCTCTCTGACAAATAAATTAATAAAATCTTAAAAAAAAAATTATTAAAAAAAAAAAGGCTGGAATTCTCTCTGCAGCCTTCCAGGGACATCTGCATGATGAATAGGTGCAGAATCTGACAGCAATTCCACCCTGGTGTGGCTCTTGGGCTACAGGTACATCTCCACTCCCTTTGCAGGGTGACAAATTTCCCCTGTTTATGAAAAAGAGTAAGATTTTTCTGCCTGAAAGAGGACCTCACACATTTCTGAAGCGAGTGTTGTTTTACTTGAGACCAGTAACTTAAGCTTTGGAGTCAAAATGCTAAGTAGCAGAGAGCTGTGATTTACTTGACAAAAACTGGTTTATATACATTTGTCAATTTCTAATTGAGTAGTTGAAAAATGATATTGTGTTATTTCTGTTCATTTATTGTGCTACACAGAAGCTCTTATACTGGGGAGTCTACTTCACAAATTATTAGAACTGTGACTGCGGAGGTGGGTTGCACTGTTCTATTGCTTTACATCACCTGTTATTTTTTATTCTATTGCTTATCAGGGTGACAGAAAAAGGATATGATTATTGATAGTCGTCTTTTCTTCCCTAGTCATTCTTGGCCTTTCTGGCGTCTTGTGATCATTCCATATAAAGAGAAGAAATGGTGGCTTGGAAGGATACTGATTTCCCTATCCTCTTTCCTCCATACTAGAGATAGGGTCAGACAAGCTTTTTCCTTCCTTTCTTTCTTTCTTTCCCTCCCCTTGTGGAGTGTCCTCACCAGTTACATGCATGTACTGAAAATCCTGACTTGGTGTTAGGTCCATATAAATAACATAAATATCATAAATACAAGAATATATAAATATAAGAATGTTCTCATTTTTGTACTGTTTCTCTTGGTGAGCCAGATTGTATCAAAGACACATGCTTTGCTTTGGAAACACTTGACAGTGGCTGTTATTTAAAAGGAATTGAGGGAGTGAAAAGAAGGGGCACATGCACCCCAATGTTCATAGCAGCAGTGTCCACAATAGCCAAACTGTGGAAGGAGCCGAGATGCCCTTCAGCAGATAAATGAATAAAGATGTGGTTCATATACACCATGGAATATTACTCAGCCATCAGAAAGGATGAATACCCACCATTTGCATCAACATGGATGGAACTGGAGGGTGTTAATGCTAAGTGAAATAAGTCAAGCAGAGAAAGACAATTATATGGTTTCACTCATGCATGGAACATAAGGAATAGTGCGGAGGACCACAGGGGAAGGGAGGGAAAACTGATGGGAAGAAATCAGAGAGGGAGACAAACCATGAAAGACTCTGGACTCCGGGAAACAAATTGAGGGTTACAGAAGGGGGGGGGGGGGGGGAATGGGGTAGCAGGGTGATGGGTATTAAGGAGGGTACGTGTGGTGATGGGCACTGGGTGTGACACGCAACTAATGAATTGTGGAACGTTACATCAAAAACTGATGTATTATATGTTGGCTAATTGAACATAATAAAAAAATTAAAAATTAAAAGGGGAGTAGGGGGGCACCTAGGTGGCTCGTTCAGTTAAGCGTCTGCCTTTGGCTTAGGTCGTGATCCCCGGGGTCCTGGAATCCAGCCCTGTGTCATGCTCCCTGCTCAGCAGGGAGCCTGCTTCTCCCTCTCCCTCTGCTCTTCCCCCCACTTTTTTTAGAATTTAATTTTATTTAAATTCAGTTAATTAACATACAGTGTGTTACTAGTTTTCAGAGGTAGAGTTCAGGGATTCATCAGTTCCATGTAACATGCAGTGCTCATTACATCACTTGCCTTCCTTAATGCCCATCACCCAGTTAACCCTACTCCCCTCCCCTCCAGCAACCCTCAGTTTGTTTCCTGTGGCTAAGAGTCTCTTATGGTTTGTCCCCCTCTCTGATTTCATCTTATTCTATTTTTCCCTCCCTTCCCCTGTGATCCTCTTTTGTTTTTTAAATTCCACATGAGTGAAATCATGTGATAATTGTCTTTCTCTGATTGACTTATTTCACTTAGCATAATACCCACTGGTTCTGTCCATGTTGTTGCAAATGGTAGGGTTTTGTTTTGTTTTGTTTTGTTTTTGATGGCTGGGTAATACTCCATTGTATATATACACCACATCTTCTTTATCCATTCATCTGTCGATGGACATCTGGACTCCTTCCATAGTTTGGCTGTTGTGGACATTGCTTCTGTGAACATTGGGGTGCAGGTATCCCATTCTGATCACTGTTTGTATCCTTTGGGTAAATAACTAGTAGTGCAATTACTGGGTTGTAGGGTAGCTCTATTTTTAACTTTCTGAGGAGCCTCTCTACTGTTTTCCAGAGTGGCTATACCAGCTTGCATTCCCACCAACAGTGTAGGAGGGTTCCCCTTTCTCCAGGTCCTCACCAACATTTGTTGTTTCCTGACTTGTTAATTTTAGCTATTTTGACTGGTGTGAGGTAGTATCTCATTGTGGTTTTGATTTGTATTTCCCTGGTGCCGAGTGATGTTGAACATTTTTTCATGTGTCTGTTGGCCATTTGTATGTCTTTGCAGAAATGTCTGTTCATGTCTCCTGCCCATTTCTTGACTGGATTATTTGGTTTTTGGGTGTTGAGTTTGTTCTTTATAGATTTTAGATATTGGTCCTTTATCTGATATGTCATTTGCAATTATCTTCTCCCATTTTGTCGGTTGTCTTTTGGTTTTATTGACTATTTCCTTTGCTCTGCAAAAGCTTTTTATCTTGATGAAGTCCCAGTAGTTCATATTTGTTTTTGTTTCCCTTGCCTTGGAAGAGGTGTCTAGGAAAAAGTTGCTGCAGCTGAGGTCGAAGAGGTTGTTGCCTCTAGGATTTTGATGGATTCCTATCTCACATTTAGGTCTTCCATCCATTTTGAGTTTATTTTTGTGTATGGTGTAGGAAAATGGTCCAGTTTCATTCTTCTACATGTGGCTGTCCAGTTTTCCCAACACCATTTGTTGAAGAGACTGTCTTTTTTCCATTGAATAGTCTTTCCTGCTTTGTCAAAGATTAGTTGACCATAGAGTTGTGGGTCCATTTCTGGGTTCTCTATTCTTTTCCATTGATCTGTGTGTCTGTTTTTGTGCCAGTACCATACTGTCTTGATGATGACAGCTTTGTAATAGAGCTGGAAGTCCGGAATTGTGATGCCGCCAGCTTTGCTTTTCTTTTTCAACATCCCTTTGGCTATTCAGGGTCTTTTCTAGTTCCATACAAATTTTAGGATTATTTGTTCCAGCTCTCTGAAAAATGTTGATGGTATTTTGATGGGGATTGCATTAAATGTGTAGATTACTCTAACTAGCATAGACATTTTAACAATATTTGTTCTTCCAATCTATGAGCGTGGAATGTTTTTCCATTTCTTTGTGTCTTCCTCAACTTCTTTCATAACTGTTCTGTAGTTTTTGGAGTACAGATCCTTTACCTCTTTGGTTAGGTTTATTCCTAGGAATCTTACGGATTTTGGTGCGCTTGTAAATGGGATCAACTCCTTAATTTCTCTTTCCTCTGTCTCATTGTTAGTGTATAGAAATGCAGCTGATTGAGAGTTTGACTTCTTTGCCAATTCGGATGCCTTTTATTTCTTTTTGTTGTCTGATTGCTGAGGCTAGTACTGTGTTGAACAACAGTGGTGAGAGTGGACATCCCTGTTGTGTTCCTGACTTTAGGTGAAAAGCTTTCAGTTTTTCCCCGTTGAGAGCTATATTCTCTGTGGGCTTTTCATATATGGCTTTTATGATACTGAGGTATGTTCCCTCTATCCCTATGCTGTGAAGAGTTTTTTTTTTTTTAAAGATTTTATTTATTTATTTGACAGAGACACAGCGAGAGAGGGAACACAAGCAGGGGGAGTGGGAGAGGGAGAAGCAGGCTTCCCGCTGATGCGGGGCTTGATCCCAGGACCCTGGGATCATGACCTGAGCCGAAGGCAGATGCTTAACGACTGAGCCACGCAGGCGCCCCCACTGTGAAGAGTTTTAATCAAGAAAGGATGCTGTATTTTGTCAAATGCTTTTTCTGCATCAGTTGAGAGTATCATATGGTTCTTGTTCTTTCTTTTATTAATGTGGTTTATCATATTGATTGATTTGAGAATGTTGAACCACCCTTGCAACCCAGGAATAAATCCCACTTGGTCGTGGTGAATAATCCTTTTAATGTACTATTCGATCCTATTGGCTAGTATCTTGGTAAGAATTTTTGCATCCATGTTCATCAGGGATATTGGTCTGTGATTCTCCTTTTTGGTGGGGTCTTTGTCTGGTTTTGGGATCAAGGTAATGCTGTCCTCACTGAAAGAGTTTCATAGTTTTCCTTCCATTTCTAGTTTTTGAAATAGCTTCAGAAGAATAGGTATTAATTCCTTAAATGTTTGGTAGAATTCCCCTGCCTTCCCCCAACTCGTGCTCGTTTGCTCTCTCAAATAAATAAAATCTTTTAAAAAAATAAATGAAAGGAATAGGAATAACAGGAAATTTAGTTTTTCGTTATTGATAAACTTTGCAAAGTTCTGTAATTTAATGATACTTAGGCTTTGGGGCATTCAGGCCTACTTATTTTATTGCGTTTTTTTGTTTTGTTTTGTTTTTGTTTTTAGAAGAGGGGAGGGGCAGAGGGAAAGACAATCTTAAGCCAGGTCCAAGCCCAGTGCAGAGCCCCATGCAGGGCTTGATCTCACAACCCTGAGATCATGACCTGAAATGAAATCAAGAGTAGGACGCTTAACCAACTGAGCCACTGAGGCGCCCCCAGGCTAATTTTATTTTATTTTATTTATTTATTTTTAAAGATTTTATTTATTTATTTGAGAGAGAGAGCAGGAGTGGGAGGAGGGGCAGAGGAAGAGGGAGAGCAGACTCCCTGCTTAGCAGGGAGCCAGACGTGGGGTTCGATCCCAGAACCCTGAAATCATGACCTGAGCCAAAGGCAGACACTTAACCAGTTGAGCCACTTAGGCGCCCCCAGGCTGACTAATTTTATTTTATTTTTTTAAAGATTTTATTTATTTATTTGACAGAGAGAGCGAGAGCAGGAACACAAGCAGGGGAGTGGGAGAGGGAGAAGCAGGCTTCCTGCTGAGCAGGGAGCCCGATGTGGGACTCGATCCCAGGACCCTGGGATCATGCCCTGAGCTGAAGGCAGACGCTTAACGATTGAGCCACCCAGGCGCCCTGGCTGACTAATTTTAGATTGACCCAGTTAACAGCCATTTTTGTTTGTTTAGTATTATTAGGATGCTTTCTTGCCTTAATAAAACATACTAATGCAATTTGACATTTAGTTAATTAAGGATTTGATAACACCTCTTACTCTTGTCCATCATTTACTGTTTTATTGATTTTAGATGTAGATGTTGTAAGAGAGGTGACCAACACAGCACATCTCCCCCCTGATTAAAAAAACAAAACCAAAAAAACCTGCTGCCTGCTTGCATACTTCTCCATTTTATGTCAGCAGGACTAGATTTACTTACATCTACTCGAGTGTAATTTGATAGACACCACCAAAACTTACTTGTTTCTTCATTCTGAAGCAGTTGAGGGATGGATGGGCCATGTTTACAAATTTAATAACCTCCCACTGGATGTGGAAAATTATTCTCATGCTTGATGGTGAACACTTGGCTTTTCTGAGCTTTAGTTTCCTCTGCCCACCTCCCAGCTGGCTGCTGCATGTATGTATTGTCTCATTGAGCAGAGCAGTCAGTGAAGGGTAAATTGATAACTTGGACAGACCATGAGGCGCTCAATTTGCTCAGGCTCGATTTTCTTGTTTGGGAAAGTACTGACTGTCACTGTGTTTTATTTTTTTCTGAGTGTTTTTTGTTGTTGTTTGTGGTGGGTTTTTGTTGTTATTTTGCAGTTTCGAATTAGTTTTGTTTCCTCACCAGCTTTCATAATTAGTAGCTTTTCCGGTGCCATAAATATCTGAATTTTATCTAAAACAGTGTTTCTTTTAGGGCGCCTGGGTGGCTCAGGTCATGATCCTGGAGTCCCAGGATCGAGTCCCGCATGGGGCTCCCTGCTCAGCAGGGAGAAGCGGGAGTCTGCTTCTCCCTCTGACCCTCCCCCTTCTCATGTGCTCTCGCTCTCTCATTCTGTCTCTCAAATAAATAAATAAAATCTTTAAAAAAAATAAAAAATAAAAAAATAAAACTGTTTCTTTTAAAGTATGGTCCTGGTACTAGCAGCATTTGCATCACCACGGAACTTTTTAGAAATGTAGATTCTTGGCTCTGCCCCAGGTCTACTGAACCAGAAACTTGGGGAGTGAGTCCCAGTAGACTGTGTTTTAACAAATCTACCAGGTGATTTTAATGCACCCTCAGGATTGAGAACTCTGATCTAGAAGATCCATGAATTTGCATCATTTGGGTCAAGCTCTGAAACTTTCTCTCCATGTGCTTTGATCTGCATATCTTCCTTCCTAACATTAGTCTTAAAAGGATACCAAAGAATCAGGAAATAAGACAGTTTATGTTAACAGTTTTTTACTTTGCTAATATTGTGTATATTTTTAAAGTTCATGAAAATATTTTTTTGATGTTTGGTATCAGGTATTCTTGTGATGTCTTAATGAGTAAGTACAATTCCTTTGGGCAGATGAAAATGTCAGTGTATTTTATTTGTCTAACACAGAGGTTCTCTGTTTTTAGATGCAACATACTCCTGGAGAATTATAAATAAAAATCCTTACTATATACAGATATTTCCCTTGAGCTGTTCACCTATTCTCTCAGGAGAATGTGATGAGCAGATACGGTGGTGATAAAGAATGTATTTTTAATAAAAAATGTCAAATTGGGGTGCCTGGGTGGCTCAGTCAGTTAGGTGTCTGCCTTTGGCTCAGGTCATGATCTCAGGGTCCTGGGATTGATCCTGGCATTGGGCTCCCTGCTGAGCAGGGAGTCTGCTTCTCCCTCTGCCCCTCACCCCACTCATGCACACTCTCTCTCAAATAAATAAAATCTTAAAAAAAAAAAGAAAAAATGTCAAATTGACATGCCAATATGTATGATAACAGACTAGGAGTTCCCTATATTGTGTGTCTTAGACCATTATCCAGAGATACAGCTATCACTTTTAATACCAAATAGCATATGCCCATAGGTCCAAATAGTTTACCTGGACACTGTGGGGTGCCCCACCAAACCCACGTGGGCATCACAGGATATTTTTAATTTTCCAGGAAACACAATGACATCTGTCAGACATCACACAAATTGCTAGTTTAAGGTAGTTCACAATTCAACATTAAATCACTGCATTCTTTTCGATAGGATGTCATATTTTTGTGAAGCTGGGATTTTGACCATTGCTGTAACCAAGCACGTTCTGTATTATGAAAATCAATGTGAAGCAGGAAATAAGGGAGGCAGTGTCCAATCTGACTCTAAGAAATCAGAAGTTGAGAAGTTGTGGAGTACCCAAAAGGTGCTAAGTTGTTAGGACATAAATACTTAGTGTGCTTGGAGCTAATGGAACTATTTGGCATTTCTTTTGGCCCAGTGGACAACATGAGAAATGACCAAGGTTATAAGGGAACAGTGACTTGAAGAAGTGTGGGAACATCTGGTGTGGGTTAAATTTTTTTGATAAATTGCAGTTAGGACTTCAGGTACGGTAAAAAGTTGTAGAAGAAAACGAGGAAGAAGGCCAGGGAATTGTAAACAGCAGAGTCAAGGAGAAGGCAGTATGTGGTGATGTGTATGGTCTTCAGCGCCATATACTCTGGTTTTGAGTCCTGGTTCTTTGGCTAATTACATGACTGTGGCTGAGAAGTTGACTTTTCTAGACCTGCCTTAGTATTCATAAAATAGGAATGATAACACCTCATAAGGTTTAAATGAGATACTCTAGGTTAAGTATGCTTTATAGAATTTAAAATCTCTAGACAGGTTGGGGCTAGGCTCAGTAATGGCCCCTCAAAGATGTCCACATTCTAATTCCTGTTACTGTAAATACGGTAAAAGAGACTTTGCAGATGTAATTAAGGATCTTGAGAGGGGGAAATTATCCTGGATTCTCCAGGTGCGTCCTTAAAAGGAGGAGGCAGGAGATCCAAGTGAGTAGTAGGAGAGTTGATGATGGAAGCAAGAGGTGGGGGTGATGTGATTAAGGGGACATGAGCCACAGTACAGGAGGGCCTCTAGAAGCTGAAAAAGGCAAGGAAACTAATTTTCCCCTCAGAGCCTCCAGAAGGAACCAGCCCTGCCAACCTTAATTTTTAGTCCCATAAGACTCACTGCAGATTTATGACCTCCAGAATGTATAAAAGAATAAATCTGGGTTGTTTTAAGTCACTAAGTTTGTGGTAATTTGTTACAGGAACAACAGAAAATGAATACAGGGTATTACTTAAATTGAACAGGGGACAGTTTCCTTAAGAAACCATTAGACCAGGGGTGCCTGGGTGGCTCTGTCGTAAAGCATCTCCTTCGGCTTGGGTCATGATCCCAGGGTCCTGGGATCGAGTCCCGCATCAGGCTCCCTGCTCTGTGGGAAGCCTTTCTCCCTCTCCCACTCCCCCTGCTTGTGTTCCCTCTCTCGCTGTGTCTCTCTCTGTCAAATAAATAAAATCTTTAAAAAAAGAAAGAAACCATTAGACCAGTGTCAGAAGACTCATTTTTTTTTTCATAACATGAAGTCTGGAATAGCAGCACTTGGCTTTTTAGACTTCTCTACACTGTGGCATAAACTTCCACGGTGTGTACATGTTGAGATTTCCTTTGGCCTTAACACTCAGATGGCTATAGAGACTAAGAAATTAGATTTGATAGGGATAGTGGGGAGGATTCCTAAACCTCTGGAACATCTAAAATAAGAGTGTTTCCAGAAGACTTAATGCAGTGGAAGGGGTTCCAGGAACTGAGCTTCCTTGGCAGGTCCTGGATCTGACCTTTACTGATCATCCATCATGATGAGTTTGGTGCAGCAAGTTACTTTAGAACAGTTTCTCCAAGCCTAATGTAATTTAAGTTTACACACCGGAGGGTAGTATTTCAGAGCCTCTCTGAAGTGCAAAGTTGGGGTTTTCCATGGCCCAGTGATTGAGCTGAGGGAAGCATCTGACCAGTATCTGCTTGTATGTATCTGTTACACTGTTAAGAATGGTTATTTTTACTGAGTTTTTGTCAACATCTTTTCAGATAAAATTTTTTCACCCTAGACTTACTGATTTATAAAGCAGCAGCTGTCATAAAGAAGTGGTAAGTCTTGAGGACATGAAAACTTTAGGGGCACGGTATGTGTGAGAAAATTTAGAGCCTATAACCCAGAGTTGTTTTCAGGAGTCTGAAGTAACTAGGATTTTCCTAGTCCCAAAAGGTATAGAACATATGTATTATTCGCTAGTCAAGCTATTTCACAGCTTAACTAGAAAGCCTAGTACAAGCCAGACATTTTCTTGGACATAGTCTCAGTGCCATATGGAAAAATCATACAGAATATGTTAGGCTGTGGTTTTTGAGCAATTTGGATTTTTTTAAGTAAAACTCATAATTTTACTTGTATTTGCTATATATTGGTAATTTAACTGCCCCCAATTTTTTTTTTTTTTTAAGATCTATTTATTTATTTTAGATAGAGAGCATGCACACAAAGGGGAGGGGCATAGGGAGAGGGAAACTCAAGCAGACTCCCAGCTGAGCGGGGAGCCCAATGCAGGGCTTGATCCCACTACCCTGAGATCATGACCTGAGCCGAAATCAAGACTTGGACATTTAACTGACTAGGCCACCCAGGTGCAAACTGCCCCAGATCTTTTAAGCAGTTGCTAGTGTAAACAGATCAATCATTTCAACTGCCTCTGTGATGGCTCACTAATCCATTAGTAGCTACCTAAACAATAGCTCAGGAAACTGTCTTTGCAGAAGTTGGTACTAATTACATGAAATTATTTTTTACCTTAGAAGACTGATTTAGATGGTTTGATATACCGTAAAGCTTTTTAGAGTTGATGATCCCATCCCTAGTAACTTTGTTAGAGGGAAGAGAGTATGAGAGGTATATATGTTAAGTTTAGCTTTAGTTTTACTTTATTGACGTAAAAACATTCACACAGTAATCAATTTGTATTATGCCCTGGGCCCCAAAAGGTGGTTTTAAAAAATATAGGATGTCATACAAATCATCTATAGCTTGCTCATTTTTTGGTTATCGGTGTTACTTATCATCTAGAGGTGATAAAGAGTAGTTTCTGCACCAATTTGTTTAGAATTTTTTCCTTATTGTTTGCTTACTTTATTATTTCCTTATACGTTAGATGTAATGAGATATGTTAAAAGAACAGTAATTTAAAGCACCTGTAAGAAATATAGCCTTTCCCTTTCTAATCTCTTCTGGGTTTGTGTGACTTTGGAAATGAAACAATCAGAAAGTAGTTATGAAAACTATAAATTTGTCTTCCTTTAATCTTAAATATATAGATTAATTCCACAAGTCCATGTAAAATATGTTGGATGATTAAAGTAATATAGCAATTCTAATATTTGTTAAGGTAGCTTACTTGGTGGGGTAGGGGGACAAGTAAATTAGTTAAAATAAACTCTTGCCATTCTCTTAATGGTACCAATGTTCTCAGTCATTCAGACTGGACAAGAAATAGCAGTGCTGGTATGCCACCTGCCTTGGGTCTTCCCATGTTGAAGGATTTTAATTTGAGGGCTTAGTTCTGTGAGAATGAGAATAATTATAGACCCACACACATCCTTGTAGTCCTCAGCTTCATTCCAGGGCTTTAGGATCTAATGGCTGTGGTTTGGCCTGTTTTCTCAGACCCCTTCCTTGAGATTTATATCCTGATCCTAGTATATTAGAAAATAGCCTTTGGAGAAAATGAGGTTAGACACTGCAAGTACAACTTTGTTTACAGTGCCAAGTAGAGCAGCCTTGAGTTTCTCTATCAAGGCCTTGCTAGTAATGTTCTTTTAGCAGATTCTGGCTGCTCTGTTCATCAAGAAGTGGTAAATAGTCTAGGTCTGAAGCTACTCTTGGACACATGTAACACCTTCTCATCCCACTCCAGTGTTCATGGACAAGACTAGTTTTGAGGTTTTTTTGTGGGTTGTTTTTTTTTTTTCCTGTTTTTGGGATGGGGGGCATGCATAATGCCTTTTCCTTTCTGTCACCAGACATTCAGCAGTCTATAAAAATCACTCACAGGGCGCCTGGGTGGCTCCGTTGGTTAAGTGTCTGCCTTTGGCTCAGGTCATGATCCCAGAGTCCTGGGATCAAGCCCCGCGTCGGACTCTCTCCTCAGCGAGGAGTCTGCTTCTCCCTCTCCCTCTCCCCGTCCTCCTCTTTCTCTCTTTGAAATAAATAAAGAAAATAAAAATTTTAAAAGATCACTCTCTACCAAACCAGAGCTTATCCCCTTTATCTCAGCAATTAAAACGAACACAGTTCGTGTTTACTGTGGCAATTTAAAAGCAAGGGCACACACCCCAGGTGATTATGGTATGTAGTTACAGGAGAACAGGAAGACAGGTGCTCTGCTATGGAACATGAATTATGAATATCACTATTTTTTTTTATTAGATTAAAAGCCAGTTCACATGGATACCTTAAAAAATAAACCTAATGGATATTTTCAGCTTCCCTTGAGAGGCTAACTAAATTTGTCTTTCTCTCTTTTTTTCCTTTCTCTCTAGTTAGCATTGAAGTCAATGTTACATCTTCTTTTCTTTTGGTTTATTTTGTTTGTTGGGTCTCCTTTTCTCCTTTTTCCATCTGTTTGGTTCTGTGCATAGTGAAGCTTGAGGCTATTGGTGCAGGCGTTGAGTAACATAAAACTTCATTTATTTGTGTTTTTAAGTCAGAATCCTGTTTAACTTCTTCCTGAGCCTAAGGGGAGATCTTAGAAAAGTCCATTGAGATTTAAGTTTTAAACACACTGCTTAATTACTGTACAAGCTTAACCACAGAGTCTGCTGTCACAATATAAACACCCAGACAAGGGCCTGAAGGAAACCTCCAGAATTCACCCCTGGGTACTCCCTTGGGCTTTCTATTCCTGCCCTCTGGCAAACAAAAGTATGGAATCCATTCCAAGAGCTACTGTAGAACTGGCTTAGAAACTTTATAAATGGCTCAAATAATTGCTCAAAACTCTACTACTTCTGTCCCGTTTTGCCAGTTTTCTCTTAAAAAAAAAAAAAGTTATTTTTCTTGAAAACTTTGTGATTGTAGTCTTAAGACATTTTACTTAACTCGATGCCAAGTTTTAAAAACTCCCAATTTTTACTTAACTCGATGCCAAGTTTTAAAAACTCCCAATTTTAAGACTTGTTTCTCTTTTTAGTCTTAAGTAACATATACTAAATAAGCAAAAAACATCCCTGGCTCACTATTTTACTCTCCAGAGCCTTTATAGAATAAAACATGTTCAGGCTTTAAAATTCTAAAACAACTATTTTAAATTGAAATAGCAGCTATGTAAGTAAACCAGAGACTGTGGGTTGTTTCATCAGTTTAAAAGAGTAACATTTCATTGCCTTCAGTACAATTAAAAATCTATTCAGGGGCGCCTGGGTGGCTCAGTCGTTAAGCGTCTGCCTTCGGCTCAGGTCATGATCCCAGGGTCCTGGGATCGAGCCCCGCATCGGGCCCCCTGCTCCGCGGGAAGCCTGCTTCTCCCTCTCCCACTCCCCCTGCTTGTATTCCCTCTCTTGCTGTGTCTCTCTCTGTCAAATAAATAAAATCTTAAAAAAAAAAAAATCTATTTGAAGAGCTCAACGTGTATCTTCAATAAAATCAAGTGACATGCTGAACAAATGTGCCATACCATGTATGTGTTTGAAATGAATTTGTGAAATGAGAAAATTATTTTGTCAGTCCTCTCAGAGTGTCCCTACTTTTCAGTCATTTGAAATATTTACTGTGCTCTAGTTATGTCAGGCACTGTTCTAGGTGCTAGCGGTTTAGTAGAACAAGGTATCAAGCCCCTGCTCTAGTGCAGCTTACCTTCTAGGTAGGAAGCAGTAAACAAGGAAAATACCAATAATGAATTCTAAGTAGAGAATTAGTATAGAATGATACAGTGATTGGGATGACTGAAATTGGGTATGCAGGAAATAGCTGTCTGAGAAGGTGACATTTAAGCTGATGTCTGAATAGTAAGAGCCAGCTATGCAACGATCAGAGGAAACATATTCTAAGCAGAAGGATTAGTCCTAAAGTAGAAATGAGTTGCTTATTCAAAACCAGAAAGGTGGTCAGTGAGGCTGAATCATAGTGTTTGTATTGGTAAGGCATGGGGTGTGGGGCACTGGGGTGGGGTGATTCAGGAAAAAGAGTAAGATTGTGGTCAGATAGGAGCCACATCCAGGAGCTTGGATTTTATCCCGTGGTGGATGCCATTGGAGGATTTTAAACACAGGCACGACAATGCTGTTTAGACATGAATTGGTTGTGTGTGTTGGGGAAAGGAGAATGGAAGTAAGACCGACCAGTTAAGAGACTGTTGCAGTGGTTCAGGATAGAGATGGTGTTGAGTTGAACCAGAATGCTTACAGTGGAGATAGAGGTGGAAGGATTTGGGGATATGTTTTGGGGGTATGATTGATTTACTTGTGTTGTAGATTTTAACTTGAGTACCCGGGTGTGTGGTGCCTTTACTGATGTGGTAAAAACTAGGGAAGAGAAGCTTTTTGAGAAAAGCCAAGAGTTTCTGTTTTGTCCATTTTAAGGTTTTTTGTTTGTTTTGTTTTGTTTTATTTTTAAAGATTTTATTCATTTGGGGGCGCCTGGGTGGCTCAGTTGTTAAGTGCCTGCCTTCAGCTCAGGTCATGATCCCAGAGTCCTGGGATTGAGCCCCGCATCGGGCTCCCTGCTCTGTGGGAAGCCTGCTTCTCGCTCTCCCACCCCCGCACTTGTGTTCCCTCTCTCAGTGTGTCTCTCTCTGTCACATAAATAAATAAATAAAATCTTAAAAAAAAAAGATTCTATTCATTTGAGAGAGAAACAGAGAAAGCATGAGTGGGGGGAGGGGCAGAGGGAAAGGGACAAGCAGACTCCCCGCTGAATGCGGCGGGATCCCACCACCCTGAATTCATGACCTGAGTGGAAGTCAGTTGCTTAACCGACTGAGCCACCCAGGCACCCCTTGTCCATTTTTTTTTTTTAAAGATTTTATTTATTTGACAGAGAGAGACACAGCGAGAGAGGGAACACAAGCAGGGGGAGTGGGAGAGGGAGAAGCAGGCTTCCCGTGGAGCAGGGAGCCCGATGCGGGGCTCGATCCCAGGACCCCGGGATTATGACCTGAGCTGAAGGCAGACGCTTAATGACTGAGCCACCCAGGTGCCCCGCCCCTTGTCCATTTTAGTTTAAGATACCTATTATTAGATAGCCAACCGGAGCTCTTAAGTTAACAACTGAATAAATGACTCTGGAGTTCCAGGGAGAGGGACAAACTGAGAGGTATTAAGCAGTAGAGAGCAGGTATTTCAAACCATTGGACTTGGAAGATCACGGAGGAAATTGTGGAGATTGAGAAGAAGAGAACTAGTACCCTGGGACCCCAGGAGAAAGCCAGCAAAAGTGACTGAGGAGGAACAACCACTGAGGTGGGGGGAAACCAGTGGATTGTAGCATCAGAGAAACCGAAAGTTGAAAGTTTCAACAAGGAGGGATAGGAACTGCCAAACATTCCTGAGAGGTCAAATTAAATAAGAACTACAGGGATACTGGCGTTGAGAGCCATTCATGATCTTAATGAGAACATTCTCAGTGGAGTTGATATGAATGAATGGTCAAGGAGAGAATAGAAGCAAGGAAGGAGACAGTTATTGACAACTCTTAGATTACGAAAGATTATGTCAAGAATAGGTAGAACAGGTAATGATGTTTTGTAAGAGAGAACTGGACATACTTTTTTCCTAATGCAAATCTACAGAAATGTCACTATGTAATTTATATATATATCTCCCCTGTGGACCCAGACATGTATTAGTAGAACTGTAATCCATCACTGTGTGAATGCTACTGAATGCAGCATAGGCTGTGTTGAGAACCTTACTTACTAGTTTGAGGATGTAATTCAAAATATTTCGAGTTAGAAATAGCGCAGAGTTGATTGGTGTGTGTGTGTGTGTGCGCGTGCGCACGCCCTCCTCCAGCTTCCAAATCACTGGTCAGCAGGTCTTTCTGTGTTAAAAAACAAAAACCTTCTTGGTGTTTTTTCCCCATTAACTGAATATTTGTTAGAACTCTCTCTTCAGCACTGTATTTTCCCCTTTCACTATTTTTGAAAAATAATTTGTTCAGGAACATTTTTATAGGAACATTTTATAAACTATTGGCAACGTTCCTCTCTCCCTTCCCCCACCATCTGTAGCTTCTTGGTGTGTATTTTAATGTTCTGCCGCTATCTTAGCTTAAGGAACAAGAGTTTCTGATATTTGTTTGTACATGTCTATAACTTTGTAGTGCCTGTTGGCATTATTACTTGTATCTGTCAGCTAGACCATTGGGATTTTTATGACTGCTTTCACTCTTCATACTCTACCTAAAATGTGTCAGCTTCCTATCTGTGAGTCTGACCCATCATTTCAAAAATTGAGCCCGTCTGTTCTTTTTGTCCTCACAGTTGGTAGCTGTGCTTTATTTTCTATCTGTACTGTGATAGTCCAGCAGAAGAGACATAGACAGTCTGTTGGTGATCAGAATTAATTGAGCCTGCAGATCCTTAGATTTACTATTTCATATGGTAAGATAGTATTGGGGCATGATAGAAGCTTAGTACATAAAATAGTTATTAAGTCATATTGTGTCTTAAATGCCTAATAGTACTGGTGCACATTTAAATGTACAAACCAATAGTTCTGTAATTCAGGCTATTGATTAGTAGTGAAAGCAGAAAGGTATATGTATAAGGTGTATGTGTGTATATATATATATATATTTTTTTTTTAAGATTTTATTTATTAGCGAGAGAGCACAAGCAGGGGGAGCAGCAGAGGGAGAGGGAGAAGCAGACTCCCACTGAGCAGGGAGCCTGATGTGGGGCTCAGTCTCAGGACCCTGAGGTCATGACCTGAGCCAAAGGCAGCCACTTAACCAACTGAACTACCCAGGCACCCGGTGAAAGCAGAAAGGTATATTATGTTGATGCTTATTTTGCTTTGAAGAAAGAAGTTGTATTGCTGGGTAGTCAAATACTGAGACTCTCTGACTAAAGGACAATTCGGTTATCACTCCCTGTCTGACCTTTCACTTTTCAGACTCAGAATAGATTTGGACAACAAGGGGTACTTGTTTTGTAACATTGGGCTAATTGTATAAAGCAGAGACTGGGACTTGCCCAATTAACACATTTTGTTTCATATTCCAGAACTTCTGACTTATACAGTCAAGTAATTTAACCTAATTCACATGAATGAGCAAGCTGAGGCGGTGTCTCTTTTTACTCTTTTAAGGAAAGTATGTAACTTGGCTTTTTCTCAACCTTTTACAAGATCAAGGTCTCAGGAATCTGTAATAATGAAAAACTGAGTTGGAGGAAGGAGACACCCCAGCATATAAGTAGTCTGTTCTTTTCACTTAAAAGTGCATAGCAAAGAAAATCAATGAATAATAAAGATTTGAACAGTTCACAGCTTTTATTGTTTCTTTTTTAATACCAGTTTTATTGAGATATAATTCACATACTGTAAAATTCATCCTTTCCTATCCAATTCTGTTTTTAGTTGCGCAGCCATCATCATCTCATTTTCATTCCCCCCATGAGAGATCCATGTGTACTGGCTGTCACTCTCCATTCCCTTATCCCCCCACCCCAACTCTAAGCAGCCACTAACCTGCTTTTTATTGATTCACCTCTTCTGATGTGTCATAAGTCGACTCCTACAATATGTGGCCTGTGTGTCTGACTTTTCTCACTTAACATGATGTTTTCAAGGTTCATCCATGTTGTAGCATGTATCAGTGCTTCATTTCTTTTTATGGCCCCAAAGAGTCCTTTGCTTGGATTATAGCACAGTTTGTTTATCCATTCCTCAGTGGTGAACACTGAATTGTTTCCAGTTTTGAGTTACTATGAATAATGCTGATATAGGAGCATCTATGTATATGTTTGTGTGTGTGAACATGTGTTCTCAGTTCTCTTGAGTATGTACCAAAGAATGGAATTGCTCCATTTTACAGTCTATCTTATTGTTTCTTAAATAACAATTGTTATTTAAATAACAATTTTTTCTTAAATAACAATCGTTGTTGAATGGAATGTGTTAGATGTACTTATATACTGAAAAAATAATTTAGCCACAGAGCTAGGCATATTATTATGCTATTTTCCACCTTTGGTTATTTAAAGATAAAGACTCCTACATTTAAGATGAGTTGAGGAAAGTTCATTGGGTTTTTTGAGTCTGCCTTTCTTGGAATGATGGCTATGCACTTTGGTAATATGTCTAATTCTAATTTCACATTTGCTCCCTGATTACTCTAAAATTTTTATCAGTTGAATGTTTGGCATAAGTAGTTATGAGGCTTCTGTAGTGCAGTGACTGAAAAGTCCAGGTAGTACTGGCTTCAGACAAGACTTGTCCTTCCACTCTAAGATAGAATTCTCTGATGGCTTTAACAGAAGTCCCTGTTGAATATTATGTCCCTGATTGATCTGCCTTGGGTTGTGTGCTCTTCTTTGATCAGGATTTGGGATAAGCTAGAGCTGGGAATGAGTACATTCCAAGTTAGGGTTCTGTTAGGAAAAGAAGGATGTATGCTTGAGATGTATCCAGCAAGGGTCCATTGCACAGTCACACCTCTCTATCTGTAGAGCTGATAAGGAAAAAATAAATTCATATCTAACTGCACTTGAGCCTGTACCTGATAACCTATTGAATTCAGGAAGCCCATCTTTCCTCAAGAGACCAACGACCCTTTTCTTTTTCTAGCCTTTCCTGCAGATACTTGATGTCTGAGCCTTTTTTTTTCCTGAGTATTTGTTTTGGTAAAGTATTTTATAGCTATGTTAAACAAAAATGGTTCCTCTCTTTTAAATGGTAAGTGTGGGCTGTATTCATAAATCACTGTGTCTGAGTTTTAATACTAAAGAGACACCTGTCTTGGTGAAGAATGTTTTATTTTTGCTCAGTGATAGTCTTGCTTAATACAGGGGTTGGGTTTTTAGTGACCAGTGCAACTTGAATTTTATCTGAAGCAGCATCCCTATATGACTCTTCCAGCTCATTCTATTTTTTTAAAGATTTTAAAAAATCTATTCATTTGAGAGAGATACAGAGACAGAGCACCAGCAGGGGGGAGAGGCAGAGGGAGAAGCAGACTCCCCACTGAGCTGGGAGCCCATTATGGGGCTCAGTCCCAGGACCTGGAGATCATGACCTGAGCCGAAAGCAGATGCTTTACCATCTGAGCCACCCAGGCACCCCTAGCTCATTCTAGTAAGTAACAGGGCAAGGCAGTAAATAGGGTGGCTTAAATATTCTCTTCTGGGCATCAGTGAGAAGAATGCAGATAAGCATTCTGTGTATCATATAAATTTTACTCAGTTTAGTAAATTTCCTTGTATAGCTTTTTTCTTTCTTTTTTTCTTTTTTTGGCTGCTGCATAACCCCAAAACCTCAGTGAATTACAACCAACAACATTAGTTTTATTCATATGGGTTTTTGAGTTAGTATAGTTCCTCTGATATAGGCTTTGCTCATCTAGGCCAGGCTGAACTTTAAACCTCTGGCCAGGCTCAGGTCTATTTCATAATTATTTGTTCTGGGGCCTGGGCTGAGAGGCAGTGGCTATCTGGGTACATAGCTACATGTTCTTGTCATATAGGATCACAGGAGTAGAAGAAAAAAGGTGAGTAGAAACGTGCAGTGTCTCTTAAGGCTGTATCTGGGAATTGGCACACTGATACTTCCAGTTTTTTGTTTTTTTTTTAAGATTTTATTTATTTGACAGAGACACAGCGAGAGAGGGAACACAAGCAGGGGGAGTGGGAGAGGGAGAAGCAGGCTTCCCGCTGAGCAGGGAGCCTGATGCGGGGCTCGATCCCAGGACCCTGAGATCATGACCTGAGCCGAAGGCAGACGCTTAACGACTGAGCCACCGAGGTGCCCCTACTTCCTCCCAGTTTTATTAGCCAAAGTAAATTATATGGCCAAGCCCAAAATTAATGGGGCCAGGAAATAACACTGCGCCTACAGTGGGAGGCATTGTAAAGTCACACAGCAGGGAACATGGGTTGTATAATTCTAACCAGGGATTGAGTAAAGTATTGGGAATGATAATCTGCTTAGCTATAGGTATTATCCTAGAAATAAAGGTGCATGAAACTGCCTGACAAAAGCAGACTTCTTAGAGTGAGTAAATTAGGATTATGTAAGAGTATAATTGGGTACATTTTAATCTGATTAAAACCATAAATGTTCAAACTAAAATTAATGATATTTTATTTACTGCTACCTGTGAGAAAGCAACCCTGGTTGGTACTGTGTTCAACTCCTCATCTCAGTGTCTGAAGACATTTACTAAATTGCTTAGTGATTTTTTTTTTTAAAGATATTATTTATTTATTTGACATAGAGAGAGACAGCGAGAGAGGGAACACAAGCAGGGGGAGTGGGAGAGGGAGAAGCAGGCTTCCCACAGAGCAGGGCTCGATCCCAGGACCTGAGCCAAAGGCAGACACTCAACGACTGAGCCACCCAGGCACCCCTTGCTTAGTGATTCTTAATACCGTCCTCTTATGTTAATTGTAAAAAGGGCTGAAATCCTTGTTTGTGGTCAGTCTTAAATTATTAACCAACTCTTATTCCCATTCTTTCTCTAGAATTTAGCGAACTACTAATTAGTCAATTTATACATCAGCTGTGGCAGGGATCTCATAACAGCTAGAATATAGAATTAGTGAAAAGGTGAGGCATCTAAAATTCCATTTAGAAACATCCAAGTCATCTAAGGAACATTTCAGGAACATTGTATGCACCATAGAAAGAATTGTAGGTTGGTTTTCGCTGTTTTGAAAGTTTCCAGTGCTGGTAGAAAAGTGATTTTGTAGACTTCGAGGAATCTAGGTTTTAATGGGTAGGATGGTGTTTTCCCTACTCACTTATATATGGAACTCTTTAACAAGAAAAGGATATTTTCAAAACTAAGATTTCATGGGGGTACTTTTTGGAAAACACTGTTGTAGGTTGTATTTATTAGGATTAGATTTAACTATATGTGATAAAAAATCAAGATAATAGTGGCTCATATGGGAAAGAACTGTAGAAAACAAAATTCTTTTGTGTTTTGAAATGTAGTTAAATATATATTTGGACTTAAAAAGAGCTCGGATTTTAATGTAATGTGTTTCAGCTAATAGACTGTGGATTTAAAATGGGTCATTATTATTATTATTATTTTTTTAAGATTTTATTTATTTGACAGAGAGAGACACAGCGAGAGAGGGAACACAAGCAGAGGGAGTGGGAGAGGGAGAAGCAGGCTTCCTGCAGAGCAGGGAGCCCGATGCGGGACTCGATCCCAGGACTCTGGGATCATGACCTGAGTCGAAGGCAGACGCTTAATGGCTGAGCCACCCAGGCGCCCCTAAAGTGGATCATTATTGGGGCACCTTGGTGGCTCAGTCGGCTAGGCATCTACCTTTGGCTCAGGTCAGGATACAAGGGTCCTGGGATCAAGCCCCTAGTTGTCTGTTCTCAGTAGGGGAGTCTGCTTCTCTTTCTCCCTCTGCCCCAGCCCCCACTTGTGCTCACTCTCTCACGCGTGCTCTCTCTCAGATAAATAAAATCTTTAAAATGAACCATTATTTTTGTACCACTAAGGAAAAAAATGCTGTCAGTTGTAAAATAGTACTCCAATTTCAGAGATGTTAAAATATGGGAAAAGGGTGCCTGTGACAGTGTTAACCTCTTTTATGTCTGGTTTTGTCTCCTCCCATTTCTAACTAGCTGTTGAAGGAATAATTATTGCATGCACCTGAGAAGTGTTTGGTCAGATGCAAATGAAATTAGGCAAAAATAATGCACCATACTAATAATAGTACTTGTTAGCATCAGTTATATACCCAGTTACTGTTTTCTTATAAAACTAAGCTAATAAGTTATATTAAAATACTACTACTCTGTGTTAATTATCTATTGCTATGTAATAGGCTACTTAAGCAAATATTTTTAATTGACATTTTTATTGAGATAATTATGGATTCACATGCAGTTATAAAAAAAATAATGCAGAGAAATCCCACGTATCCTTTGCCCATTTTCTCCCAGTGGTAAGTTTTGCAAAACTGTAGTGTAGTATCACTGCCAGGATACTGGCATTGATCCAACCCACTGATCTTACTCAGATTTCCCCAGTTTTACTTGCATGTGTGTGTGTGTATGTTAGGTCTGAACAATTTTAACACTTGCGTATGTTTGTACATCCACCACCAGAGTCAAGGTACTGAACAGGACTAACATTGAAAGTACCCTTCATAGTGCTCTTTTGTAACCATACCCACCTCCCTCTCAGTGCTGACACGCCCCCCTCACTCCCATCGCTAACCCCTGGTAACCACTCTCTGCCATTTCTAAATTTTGTCTTTTCAGAAATATTTGCTCATGATTCTGTGGATTTGCCTTTGGAGCAGGGATGGTTTGTCTTTGCTCCACATGGTATCTGCTGGACTCTACTAGCACTGGAGAATCCAAGATGGTCTCAGTCACATGCCTGCAGTCTTGATACTGGCTTTCAGTTTGGGTGTCTAAGCGCTCCTTCTCATGGCCTCTCTCATGTAGCCTCCTCTCCTACGGGCCCTCTTTCCACATGGCCCCTTATTTCTAGCAGTAGAGCCGGGACTTCCTTACATGTGAGCTCAGGGCTCTAAGAAACCAAAAACTGGAAGCTGCAAGGTCTCTCCCAACCTAAGTCCAGAACTGGCACAACCTCACTTCTATAAAAAGCCAGTTGGTTGGAGCAATCACAAGGATAGCCCAGGTTCAAGGGGAGGGGAAGTAGATGCCGCCTCTTGGTGGGAGGAGCACCAGGTGTGTGCAGGGATTGTTGGTGGCCAGCTTTGCAGACAGTCTGTCATTTTGAAACGAAATTAGTTTGAATTCCATAAACAGTGCAAAGAGTGTAAGATTCGTAGTTTTCTGCTGTTAATGCCTGTTTCAAATAGAACAGTTCCTTTGCAAGGCAAGTTGCCAGAGTTCAAGTTATCGACCAAATCTAAGGATTCCCAAGGGGCCTGTGGAATTTACAGAACAAGTGGTTGCTTGATGTGGCTGTTAAATGTTAGGAATGGTTCACCTCTCTTTTATTTTCCCAGGCTAGCTGTTTTCTTGTGATCTTAAAATAGCAGGGGCTTGTATACATACTTCCAAATTTCTATAATGCTAACTTTGAGAGACCATACAGATTTTCTTCTTTTTATTAAACTTTTTAGGTAAGGTATAAAGGGTTTTTTTTTTTTTAAAGATATTTTGAGTTAATAGAAAAGATCTTTTAATACGGAATAAAGTTGTAGAAGGAGACACTCATTTCATCTAAGAATTTGGAACCAGAAGAGCATTTTCTCAAGGTTTTTTTGGACTGTGAAATGTTACTGTGAGAGCATTCGTTTTGCTGTGAGACTGGCAGTAGAGCGGGTCAAGGGTTAGGTCCTGGACTTCATTGGAAGAATCATTGTTTATCTATTACACTGTAAGGAATAAGTGTTTGTAGAATTTCTGGAATGACGGATAACTAAAGAGCTGTTGCCCAGTGAGGGCCACGTGCTTAGAGAGCCTTTAGTGAATCATGAGGATGCATAGTTGTGGTTTCAAATATAGAAATGAATTTTTCGACTCTGAGTTGTAGAACAGTGTGTTATTTGGTTGAGAGTTTCCTTCCTGACTTCCTTTTGAGTGATAACTGACTTCACAGACATTTGCTATACACTCTATGTTGGGACACTTTGTTAGACATCATTAAAGGAAAGTTAGAACAGGGCAAATAAGATGCACACAAATAGCTGATATATAATACCATGGTGATAACATAGAAGTTCAAAACAAGTAGAGAACATGACCGGCAACAAGTTAAGCTGCCTGAACCTTAGTTTTCATTTTCACCCCTGTGAAACAAATGTGGACTGGCTCTCTTCCAGTATTGTAAAGTATAGTAATTCTGAAATGTCTGCTTTAATGATTAGTTAGTGATTTATCCTTTCTTTTTTTTTTTAAAAGATTTTATTTATCTAGAGAGAGAGAGAGCATGTGCGCATGAATGAACAGGGAGAGGGGCAGGAGAGGGAGAGAGAAAATCCCAAGCTGACTCTGCACTGAGCACAGAGCCTGACGCTGGGCCTGATCCTGCTACAGCTGAAACCAAGAGTCAGCCGCTCAGCTCAACTGAGCTACCCAGGCATCCCAGTTTATACTTTCTTATAAGATGTATCAGATTCCATGTGATGTCCTGAAAGATTTATTGCTGCATATTTTTGGCATGTTTTACCCACTGTGTGTATACAGTTATGGACACTTGTTTTAATATTCATTAATGAAACAAAGAATTGCATTCGTTAATGAAACACAGAAAGAGAAACAAAAGGTTTTTATTTTTGGTTAAACTAGAGTAGTTCAAGACTTTCATTTAGTACTTCTCAGATAGCAGGGGTGAGAATGGCACAACTGATTCCTGTTCAGTCTGATAGAAAAGGAGAGTGAATTTAAAATTACAGAAGGTAGTATTACCTAGACAGTGAGGAGGAAAGGTCTTCCTTTGTTTTAGTAGACATTACTAACTTCTTCTTTGGTGACGTCCGTGGTCCTCTTTGGTTCCCACCTCCTGAATGTTAGGTGTTCACATGGAAGCTGTTCATGGTCCATCTGTCTGTCTGCCCAGCAGTCTCTCAAAGGGTACTTCAGAGGGCAAAACCCCTGTCACTACCCGCCCCCCACCTCAACCCCTGTTGGAGACAACCATGCAGCCTTCATGGACCACTGAGCCCTCTCACCACCCTGTTGCCCCCTGTTAACCATGGCACAGTTGGCTTCAGACTGCTTAGCATACGTGATTGGGCTCAAGAGATCAGGGAGCTACGAGGAGTAAAAATGAACTGAATGATTCTCATACTAGCTTGGTTGCCTGTTATGAAATGAAGACTTTTGAAACTCTATCTGTGGGAGATAGATTTGTTTCTGCATTCCAGATTGTGGTTAACATAAAACTAGTTCTAACTGTGAAGTTATTAGCTAGGAAACATTTATAGGCCAAATACTATCATTTCAGGAAATGGTGATAAGTAATCGTGTGAGATAAATGCCTATCTATTTTATTAGGATTAAAGGAGAATGTAAGTGAAAGTGTCTAATCCTTGACACATGTTTATTCTGAGTCTTCAAAGATCAGCACTATGCAAATTTACCAGCAGTTTCCATATATATACATGGAAATAAATATATATATATGGAAATATATATGTTAAGGTGAAATCTCAATCCTGAGCGCTAGCCCCACATTTGCAGCCCACTGCAGTTATGTAAAATACAAGTGGATCTCACCACTGGAATGTTCCTCTCTCACTTGAAGCTCAGTATATAAAAAACAGCACTCCTTCCCCCCTGTCCCTACTCACATGCATCTGTTCTCCTTTGCTGCAGATTTTTATCACTGTATTACCATCCTCTCATTTACCCAGCCTCATTCCTATTTCTCTCTTGTTTCACCATACCAAGTCAGCTGCCAGACACTGTCCTACCTCTTTAAAATGTTTCTGGTATCAGCCTTGATTCAGGTATTCTCCTAGAGTATTCTGATCGCTCTTCCTCTGTGCTCTCTCCTGGTCTCTCCCTTTTTTAAGGCCTGTCACAGCCCAACTTAACCTGTTTGGCCAACCTTGTTTTCTTCTGTTTCCTCTTAGGGTCCCATGCTCCATGTGAACTCCGAGTACTTAACACCACCCACACTTCCTTGCCATCCACACTTCCTTGTCATCATGCCATCATTCTTGTTGTACCCTTTGCTTCTGAATGTTCTTCTCCCTGCTGGATTCCACATATCCAGATCCTACTTATCCTTCAAGAACATTTCAAATATTACCTTTTCAGAAGAGGCTAATTTGACATCTGTAGTTGGAAGTAGTCTCTAACAGTATAAGGAAAAAAACATTTTCTCTAATCCTTTGGGGATTAATTAAATGTCATACTCCTTAGTATACTGCCAAAATATTGGTCATTCACACCATATTTTATTTATTTATTTTATAATTTTAAAAATTTTTTAAGATTTTTTTTTTTTAATTTTTATTTATTGGACAGCGAGAGCAGGAACACAAGCAGGGGGAGTGGGAGAGGGAGAAGCAGGCTTCCCGCAGAGCAGGGAGCCTGATGTGGGGCTCGATCCCAGGACCCCGGGATCATGACCTGAGCCGAAGGCAGACACTTAATGACTGAGCCACCCAGGCGCCTCCATTCAAACCAAATTTTAGGTACTTGGTGCTTGCTTATTTCTAAGGTTGACATAATATCTCCTGTTTTTATAAATGTGACCTTGAATGCTAACTTTACATGAATAAAATAGGAGTAATGATAATGATAACTGTCACAGGATTATTTTGAGTATTAAATGGGCTAATTTATTTAAAGCACCTAGCACAGCACCCCACGCATATTAAATTGTCAGTAAAACCAAGCAGCTGTAATTACTATTAGGAATTTACAATTTGAGATTTTAGATTGGTGATAGTGTAAAGGCAAGTGCTGCTGCTGGTTTTTATGTTTTGAACTGTGCGGAGTAGTTTCCTAGGAATTAGATTAGCCCTAAAATGTTATGTCAGCTGAGAATTTTGGTTTCTAGGTGACAGTACTGCAATAGGAAACAGGACTGGCTCTCCCTTCAGAGAAAAAAGCTTTCAGTGGGAATCCATGGTGGCTTTTTTGTTTTGTTACCAGATTTTTTCTTCCCACCTCTCAGATTAAAATGATAGTCAGTGAGGGGCACCTGGGTGGCTCAGTCGGGTTAAGCGTCCGATTCTTGGTTTTGCTCGGGTCATGGTCTCAGGATCGTGAGATTGAGCCCCACGTAGGGCTGTGCGCTCAGCAGGGAGTTTGCTTGAGATTCTCTCTCCTTCTCCCTCTCCCTGCCTTCCTCCCCCAAATAAATAAATCTTAAAAAAAATAAAATGCTAGTCAGTGTAAAGGAGAGAATAGGGAGCCTCTGCAAAAGGATCAGGAGCTACAGAACTTCAGAGGAACTGCTTGAAGAGATGGGAGAAATGAGAAGCAGTTTTTGTTTTGTTTTTGTGTTTTAAGCATACTGCTTACTAGTGGAAATGGAGAACTCCATAATAGGAAGGGAATGCTGTATCAGAGATACAGGTGATTCTGACATGAATCCCCAAAGTATTCAGCCTCTCCCTTGCATAAACAGTGGGGCAAACGGCATAATAATTGAAGTATAGAAATAGTGACGTGGAAGAATTTCTGTTAGAGAGGTAGCAGTCAGGCCTGATTAAATAGGAGCCATGGACAGTGGACACATTTTTGCCTTTCTTGAAAGAAGAAATGATTTGGAAATGATTGCTGGTAGAACCATCAAGCTACTATGAGCAGAATATATGATGACTGGGCTTCCTTCTAGGGTCACAACAGAGTCTTCATGGTAGGACTTCTGGCTGAAATGGAGGAATACAGTGACATTTACAAGAAACACACATACATGCAAAACCATGAGATAAATAACGACATTATCTGTCTTTGATAGCAGACTGGAGCTTAGAATCCATCCCCCGCCCCCACCCATGTTCCCCTTGTAGCCTTCCAATGTCAGTTGATGGTGGCTTCATGTTTCCAGTTGCTCAGGCCAAACCATGGTAGTCATCCTTGGCTCCTGTTTCTCTTCATGCTCCATTTTCAATCTGTGAGGAAATCCTATAGACTTTATCTTCAAAATATAACTAGAATCAGATCACTTCTCACCACTACCATGACTTTAACTTAGTGCCAGCCACCATCTCTTGTTGTTTGCCTGGATTACTATAGTAGTCTATTTTCTCTGCTTCTACCTTAACCCACTATAATCTGTTCTCAATATATCAGCCAGTCATCTGCTTTTTCCTCCACTTTTTAAAAAGTCAGATTTCTTAAGGTATAATTTACAAACAGTAAAAATCACTTTTTTAAAGCATAGAGTTTATGAATTTTGACAACACACACAGTCTTATACCGACCACCATAATCAAGAAATAGAGGGAACACGAGTTAGGTTTCTACCTCAGTCTATGCCTCCTGAATTTCTAATTGCTCAAATAAATGCCTTTTGCAGAAAGAAAGAAAAGAGGGAGGGAGGAGGGAAAGAGAAAGAGAGAACATTTCCATTGCCCCAAAAAGTTCCCTCATGCTCTTTTGTAATCATTCTCTAATTAGTCCCCTCATCTGATCCCTGGTCCCTAGCAACAGGTCTCTTTCCTCTCTTTTTAGTTTTACATTTTCTGGAATGTCTTATAAACGAGATGGGGTGTTGCAGTCTTTTGACTCTGGCTTCCTTTACTTAGCATAATGAGATTCATCCACATGCATCTATTAGTAGTTTATATTTTTTTATTGCTGAGTAGTACTCTGCTGTGTAAAAGTTCCATAATTTATCTCTTCCCTAGTTGATGGACATTTAGATTGTTTCCAGGTTTTGGCAATTCTGGGTAAAGCTGCTGTAAACATTCATTCACATTGAAGATTTTGTGTGGATATATATTTTCATTTCTCTTGAGTCATAGGGTAACTTGTTTCACTTTATATGAAGCTGCCAAACTGTTGCTAAAATGACTACCATTTTGTATCCCCACTGGCATTGTTTGCAGTTTCCAGTAGTAGCTCAATCAGCTTCCTCATCAGCACTTGTTACAATCACTTTTTGTTTTTATTTATTTATTATTTTTTAAAAATTAAAAAAAAAGATTTTATTTATTTATTTGACAGAGAGAGACAAAGCGAGAGCAGGAACACAAGCAGGGGGAGTGGGAGAGGGAGAAGCAGGCTTCCTGCTGAGCAGGGAGCCCGATGTGGGGCTCGATCCCAGGACCCTGGGATCATGACCTGAGCCGAAGACAGACGCTTAACGACTGAGCCACCCAGGCGCCCCTTTATTTATTTATTTTTAAGATTTTATTTATTTATTAGAGAGAGACAGTGAGAGAGGGAACACAAGCAGAGGGGGAGTGGGAGAGGGAGAAGCAGGCTTCCCATTGAGCAGGGAGCCAGATGCGGGGCTCGATCCCAGGACCCCCTGGATCATGACCTGACCCAAAGGCAGACGCTCAATGACTGAGCCACCCAGGCGCCCCCACTTTTCGTTTTTTAATTTGAACCATTCTGATAGGTACATAGTTGTATCTTGATAAATTTTAATTTTCATGACTGATGGTGGTTGAGCATCTCTTTATGTATGCTCTTAAGTATCTGTTCAGATCTTTTGCTTATTTTTTATACCAGGTTATCTGTTTTCTTACTGAGTTGGGAGAGTCATTTATATATTTGGCTAGCAGTTCTTTATCTGTTACATATTTTGCAGAATTTTCTCTCATTTCATAGTTTTTTTATTTTCTCCACAGTGTCTTCCAAAGAGCAGAAGTTTTTATTTTATTTTTTATAAAGATTTTATATATTTATTAGAGAGAACAAGCAGGGGGAATGGCAGAGGGAAAGGGAGAAGCAGGCTCAATCCCAGAATCTTGGATCACGACCTGAGCCACCCAGGCACTCCCAGAAATTTTTATTTTGATAAAGTCCTATTTACCAATTTTTCTTTTATGATAAGTGTGTTTATGTCTTAAGAAACCTTTACCTAACCCAGTGTCACAAAGGTTTTTCTCCTCTCTCTTCTTCTAGAAGCTTTGTGGATTTCAATTTTACATTTAAGTTTATGGCTCATTTTGAGTTAATTTTTGTATCCAGTATGAGGTTTTTGTCGGTTTGCATTTGAATGTACAGTTGTTCAAACACTGTTGAAAAAGGCTATTCATTTCCACTTGGCATCTATGTCAAAAATCCACGTAACTTTTTGGATTTCTTGAATCTCTATTCTGTTCCATAGAACAGTGTATATATTCTTCATCAGTTATCACAGTGTGAATACTGTAGTTTTATAGTAAGTCTTGAAATCAGTTCATGTTAATCTTCCAACTTTTCCCCCCCAAAATTGTTTTGGCTGTTCTAATTCCTTTGCCTCCATAAAAATTTGGAATTAGCTTATTGATCTCTATAGAAATTTTCTGGTTTCCAGTTTCATTGATTTCTGCTCTGTACTATTTCTTCCCTTCTACTTGCTTTGAGTTTAATTTGCTCTTTTTTTTTTCTAGTTTCGTAAGGTAGAAGCTTAGACCATTGATTTTTAAACCTTTTTTTCTTTTCCTATATAATAATTTAATGCTGTAGATTTCTCTCCGTGGGCTGCTTTAGCTGCATTTCACATAGTTTAGTATGTTTTGTTTTCATCTTCATTCAGTTCAAGATATTTTCTGATATCCTGTGCAGTCTCTTATTTTGACCTATGTATTATTTAGAAGTGTGTTGTTTAATTTCCGGATATTTGGGGATTTCACAGATTTTCTGTGGGTAATTTCTAATTTAATCCCATTGTAGTTTGAGAATATGATTTCAGTTCTTTTAAATTGTTTTTATGGCCTAGCATGTAGCTTATCCTGGAAAATGGTCCACTTGTGCTTTGTTTACTGTTAGCACTTAGAAGGTGTGGTTTTTTGGGTTTTTTTTAAGATTTATTTATTTATTTGACAGAGACACAGTGAGAGAGGGAACACAAGCGGGGGGAGGGGGGAGAGGGAGAAGCAGACTCCCCACTGAGCAGGGAGCCTGATGCGGGGCTCGATCCCAGGACCCTGGGATCATGACCTGAGCCGAAGGCAGATTCTTAACGACTGAGCCACCCAGGTTCCCCTAGAAGGTGTGTTTTGATCCATCATACACAATTTAATGACCTGTACTGTGGTTGGGGAATAAGCAAAGTTGAGGAGGAAGATTGTGCAGTGGTTTAGAGCACGACCTGTGGATCTGGAGCCAGATTGCCTGGGTCGGCTTGCTAGCTGTGCTCCCTTCTTGGGCAAAGTAGTTCATTGCTCTGCACCTCCATCCCTTCATCTCTAGAGCTGATAATAGTGCCTTCCTCAAAGGGATGTTGTAAAGGTAAAGTGAGTTGGATATTAACAGCTCATACAATGTCTAACACATAGTAAGACCCCCGAAATATTAGCTGTTGTAATTGTTACTATTATATGACAGCAGTGTAATTTCTTGGTCTCACAGGACTTTCAGATAGGGCCTGGTTTGGTTGCTTGGATACTTTTTAAAGAATTACTACTCCCCTTTTAAAGTTTTTTCTCATGTTTATTATTTATGGGAAGCTAGATAACACTTGTTTGAGGGTTTGTGTCATATGTATGCAGAGGAAAATGGAAAGTTTGGAAAATCTATATAACCCAACCTTTTAAAACACCATAATTTAAACTCTAAACAAGAATGTGACTCTGAGTCAACAGTTTCCTCTGAAAATATCCTCATAAGTGGCAGAAATCTCCAGTTATAGAATAGAGTCCCATACCCGTTATAGCTACCAACTAAAAATAGTCTTTTCTTAGAAGTGTGACTTTTAAATATTGACATTTGTCTTATGAATGTCTCACTTTTGCTCAAGATTAATCTGAAAATTCTTAAGTTAAATCACCTACGGTTTCTCATTCTTATTTCTGTCTCTAATAGTATATTTTTATTGTGTCTCCTGCCCCGCCCTGCTCCCTGGAGTCCTAGACAGTAGTTAATTGATCTGAATCTTTTTAGAGTAATAAAAGTGGATTAATTCCAGCTAAAGACCTTAGTCACTGATTCTTTGCATGTAGCTCTGAAAAAAACAGGGAACTAAATATTCTTGTTACTGCTAAGGACAGAAGAGTCCTCTCTAGACAACAAAGTGTCTGCTTTTTGGAGTTATTTAGCACAGAGTACTTTAGAGCTCTGGGCTCAAATAGTCTGGATTTGAATCCAGACTCTGTCCCGTACTAATTTTGTACCATTGAACAAGTTCTTTTTTTTTTCTTTTTTTAAGATTTATTTATTTATTTTAGCAAGCACATGAGTTGGGGGAAGGGCAGGGGAGAGAAACCTCAAGCAGACTCCCCGCTGAGCAGGGAGCCCAACATGGGCTGGATCTCACAACCCTCAGGTCATGATCTGAGCTGAAACCAAGAGTTGGACGCTTGACCAATTGAGCCACCCAGGCGCCTCAAACAAGTTCTTGAACACCTTTCTGGTCAGCAGTTTTATCATCTTAAATTAGGGATAATGAAAGTTACCTGGCTCATAGGGTGGTAATGAGAATTAAATAATGAAATTAAAGTACCGAAGGATGATATTTGGCACATGATAAATGCTTGAGAAATATTATTTGCTATTATGATTGTGGTTATTATTTGTGTTTAGTTTCTGAATGAAGAGTTAGAGACCAAGTTTTTACCTGGCTTTGTGTTGGCAAAAAGACTCCTTTTAGAGCAGTTTCTCCAAAAGTGTGTTATAGAATATAAAAGCTGCTCTTAAGGAAAAAAGGGGAGAAGTATAAGTTCTGTGGGAAAATATATGATTAGCGTCAGAAAGGTCTCTACTTTAAAAAAAAAAAAAACAAAAAAACCCACAGCAGTGAAGTTTATTTTGTATAGCTCAGCATTTAACAAACCTCCTTGTCCACTACCAACCGGTATTAGTCATGCAAATCAATTCAATTGCCTAAGAAACTTTTGTCCCATAGAATCTGGGAAACACTATTTAAGAGGTTTGTTGTTGTTGTTTAGTGATACTGGTTTGCCAGATGTTTTCCTGTTATCACCCTTATATTTGTTGTAAGACATTAGCTCACCTGTGACCAATTTTATTAAGGTTTTGGCTTACCGTTCCTGTTTCTTCTGAATCACTAAATTCTCGGTATAATCAAGGCAGTGGTGAAGTAGACAGCTGCATTTCTCTTTCTGCAAGGGTCTATGCTCTGCAAGCTCAGGAGTGGAAGTTGGGCTCCTGTCCAAATAAGGGTGGGATGGGGCCACGGGGAACTTGGAATTCAAGTATGACCTTAGCGTAAACATGTGTTTATAATATTGGGAAAGCAGCAGCAAAGCTTTTTTTATTGGTTTTGGAAGACTTGTTACATGAATTGCCTTTTACATTGAGTTGATGAATGTTGGCCATTTTTTAACATGCTGTAAATAGAACATTCAGGTTCTGAAGTCAGTCTCAGCACCTCTGGTCTTAGATTCCTTATAAAATATATTGGAATAGAATAAAAGGTAATGTTAAAACATTCAGAATCCTATAAGCTTTTACTTTTAAATATATTATTTGGAAACCTTATACTTTACTACTGATTTGGAGGCAAATTACTGAATTACCTCCAATTTAGTTGTCACACAAATTACTGATGTTTTCCTGTTGTGGACCTTCATCTATGGCCAGTCCTGGCACCTGGTACATTAAGGATAGGTATGCCTTTTCTTCATACTCTGGAGTAATATCTAATTCAGGTAAAATCAGGTAAAAAGAGTTTAACCTCAACAGGGTTAACATTTCTTCCCCCACCTCCCTGCTGCAAGCAGCCCTAAGTCACTATAGTCACTCAGCATAGCTTTGGGTCTCTCTGGAAAAAAATTAGGCTCTAGAACTGATCTTTATTTGTCTGCTGGAAAATGACAAATAATTGTATCTGCAGTCAGTCCTTGATTATTTTCACTAATAGAAAGAAGCCTTTACTTGGGAAATCCAAAATGGCAGCTATTCAGAGTAAACAGAGTACTTTAGATCTAGTTTCTGGACCCAGACTGTCTGGATTTGAATCTGGACTCTATCACTTAATACTTTGTAACCTAAGCAAGATATTTTACCTCCATATTCTTTAGTTTCCTTATATGTAAGTTAGGGATAATAAAAGTTATTTCCTACGGTGGTAAGGAGGATTAAATAACAAAATTATTCAGAATGAGCCAAATCTTTAGTAAATATTAGCTCTTACCCTCTATAGAATTATTAAAATAAATTTCCCAGCTTCTCTCTTTTCATCATCCCTTAGCTGAAGAATATGTGATTCTCATGAACAGTAAACTTACATTAACACTCCATCTACCAGATAACTATGAGAGTGATGGTATTATTATCACCCTCATTTTACAAGTAACAACATTGAAGAGTAGAGAGGTGAAGTAACTTGCCCAAAGTCATAGTTGGCAAAAGACAGAGTTAGGACATCTGACTACAGAGCCTGTTGTTTTATCTGTACTGTCTCACAAGGCACTTCTGTCCACTCCACATGTTTCATTGACCCAGTTCTCATATTTTTATTAGGTATTTATCCGCCTCAGGTCAATTTGTGCATTTCCATCTTCTTACCATTTTATATGTCATTTCTTCTGCTTAAAATAGCTCCTTTTTTCAACCAGTCTTCTGGGAAACCTTCCACACAGTTCACCTTACCCAACGTTTGATGTCTTTCTTTGGCCTCTTTACCTGGCTGGTTTCTACAGTGCTTAGATACTCATTATGCTTTGAAGGTAATTCAATAGTCCCTTTTCATATATTAATTCAATATGAAGAGTTTCTAACGGGAATCTTATAAAAGTACATGATTAATTTATCTTATGAAACCAAGCTTTGAATTTAAGGAAATTTCTGGTTACGGTACTTCCAAACCTGCTCTTTTCTTTGAACTTGTTGTACCTTCTTCACTTCATACTGAATAACTAACCCTTCATCCTACTTTACGGACAAGGATGAGACCTTCTGGCATGAGTACCATAAAACCGCATCTGTACTTCAGCCCATTATTGCTTATCTGACCTTTCTGGTCTTGGTAGAGAAGGTGGTTTTTTGGGGTTTTTTGTTTTTTTGTTTTTGTTTTTTCCTCCTCTCTAAAGCTAACCCCTTCTTTCCTGTTTTCTCTGGAATCTTGCCCACATAATCATTTCTCTCCTGTGGTTATCCTTAATCTCTCTTTCAGTCTCTCTTTCTCTAAGAATTTCCATTTTCCTTTTATTCCAAGTGGCATAGGTCTCCCATCTTTGAAAGTATGTCAGTAAACAAAGTCACCCTGCTTATCTTTCATATTACCATTCAGTTGCATTCCAGTGTTTAGTCCTAGACTTCCTCCAGCAGTGATGGGACTTAACCACTTCCACTTTCTATCTGCCATTCAGTGGAAACTGCTATAGAAAATCACCTATAATCTCTCTTAAACCAAATGGACTATTCTCAGCCCTCACGCTCTTCTGCTTTTTTGAGAGAGAATATGGGGTAGTGGTTAGAAGTGTGGACCTTTGGAGCCATACTGTGTTCACATACTGTTTCTGACACTTTCTGTATAACTTGGGGCAAATTCCTTAGCATCTGTCTCACTGCCCCAGTTTGCTCAGTACATATGCTCAGCATTTAACTCTTCTTTGTTGTATCCCCAAATGACCTTTTTTTCCCCTCAGCTCTAAACTCTCTCTGTAGTAATTCCTAATTTCCATTGTGCCACTGTTCAGGATAATTGAAACCAAAGATTAAATGCTGGGTGAAAATGTTTTGCTGTCAGAGAGTGAATCCAGTCCAGCAGAGTCTAGGCTCTAGGAGATGAGATTTGAAGGAGAGGAAATGGATTAGGGCTTTTGAAGTCAAAAGATAGCAGAGTATCTTAGTTCCTTATTAGGAAGGTGGAGTGTCTGGGTATTGCAGGCTGCCGGGGCTTGCTGATTAGGGAAGCATCGGACCAGAAGGAGACGGTCTATGTCTAGAGGATTCTTCTGTCTTGGTTTGTGACTTCCAGCTGCCTCTACTACCAATGTGAGGTACCCGGACCTGGATTTTGGTGTCCAGTCAGGTGTCCCCACTGTCAGGCTAAGTGGCCGGATCACTGTTGTCATCCTGTAGAAATTTTCACTCTTGTCTCTCCTTCATTCCCTTTGCCCAGTGTTGTCACCGGATCTCGTTGGTATTTCTTTCAAAATGTAGTTTGTAACTGTATTACCTCTTCTGTTTCCACTTCTTATTAATCTGGGCTTTCTCACTTAAGTAAGGCCTGGATTCTTTTTTTTTTTTTTTCTTTTTTTTTTTTTTTAAAGATTTTATTTAATTATTTGACACAGAGAGAGACAGTGAGAGCAGGAACACAAGCAGGGGAGTGGGAGAGGGAGAAGCAGGCTTCCCGCTGAGCAGGGAGCCCGATGTGGGACTCGATCCCAGGACCCTGGGATCATGACCTGAGCCGAAGGCAGACGCTTAACGACTGAGCTACCCAGGCGCCCAGGCCTGGATTCTTATAAGAGTTTTAGTTGGTCTCCTTCATTCCAGTCTCATCTCTTCTACCCCTTCCTTCTACATTGAATATTTCTACCTGATTGATTTTCCAAAATATTATTGTATCATTTTTATGATTTTATTCCATTGACAAAAGTAGTATTTCTAGGTGAGATTAAAACTCCAGCAGATAAAATCCTAATGACAAACCCAGAATCCTAGTATACCGTATGTAACCTGCTCACTTAAATAGAAGCTAATCTTTCAGTTAGTCCCTCTGGAATTCCACTCTTCTGTGAGACAAGAGAGACTTGCTCCTATTGATATTATTCTCCTTCTGTACCTATATCCTCTTCCCAGAGTTTAAGACTTTAGTAATATAGATGTTCCATTTGTGTTACTAAATATAATGACTGTCCAATAGATTTAAGGTAGTGTCATATAAGGGAGGACATACTATGGGAAAGTGACTGAGGGGTCTGTCTACTCTTTAATGGTTGTTCAGCCCCATCTGCAAATAAACTATCTAAAAACGTTCTTAATAATCTGTTACAGGGGCGCCTGGGTGGCTCAGTGGGTTGAGTGTCTTAATCTTGGTTTCGGCTTAGGTCGTGGTTTCCGGGTCATGGGATTGAGCTCCATGCTGGGCTCCATGTTGGCACTCAGCAGGGAGTCTGCTTTAGATTCTCTCTTCCTCTGCCCCTCCACCCACTCACAGGCTCTCGCTCACTCACTCAATAAATAAATAAAATCTTTTTGAAAAAATTCTGTTATACGAGCGCCAGGGTAGCTCAGATGGTTAAGCGTCTGCCTTGGGCTCAGGTCCTCAGGTCATGATCTCCAGGTCCTGGGATCGAGCCTTGAATTGGGGGGTGGGGGGATTCCCTGCTCAGTGGGGAGTCTCCTTCTCCCTCTCCCTCTTCCCCCCACTTGTTCTTTCTCTCTCTCTCAAGTGAATAAATCTTTAAAAAAATCTGTTATAGTAGCTGCTTAAAATTTTTTTAAGCTGCCTTTTCAAATGAATTAGAGTGTGAGAGTTTGTTGCCATTTCCTGCATCAAAAGAGGGGTCAGTAACCAGAAAAATAACATTTACCTGCAAGTAGCATTTAGTGCTGAATCGGGATCTCAATTGATGTGATTGTATGACTAAATAAATCTTAAAATATGTATGTAATTGTAATGTTGGTGCTTTTAAAGTTTAAGAAAACTTTTATCTTTAAATTTGGCTTTTTAAAAATAAATTCTATAGATGGGATGTTACATTTAACTGTAGAACATAAGCTTTTAGCATTTGGTTAAAAATAAATGAAAAATATAGCCAAATCAGAAATCACAAGCACTTCTTTTTCTTAACATGTCTTCTAAGATCCTAAACACAGTTTTTTTAAAAATGTTCGTGTTATTTTAAAAATTCACATAATACAAAAATGTGAAATAGTCCCATTTTTAATAAAAGTGGGATTATGTGATAACTTGTTCTTTAGCCTGCTTCTTCCTGTAATAGTTTTCCATGCTATCCTTTTAAAATTTTTTCATAGTGGAGTGAATTATACAAAACACAATGACTGTAATAAAAAGGTTGATTAACCTCCCTATGTTTCAGTGACTTCATCTGCTTGATGCACTACTTAATAGAAGATTGTTATTGCTTAGAGGAGGGAGTCATCAGCCTGTAGAGATGGTAACTGAACACATGACAGTGGACAGTGTCACCCAAAGACAATGTGTGGAATAGGAAATGAAGAGAACTGATGACAGAACCCTGATGGGCAGAGGAAAAGGAGACTAAGAAGTTTAGGAGCCAGAGGGATAGGAAGAAATCCAGAAGAAAACTGTGGAAGCTGGAACAAAATTGTTTCAGGAAGAGGAGGCAGTCACTGTTGTCAGATCTTGCAAGGGGCCAGAGGGAGCATGTCAAGTAAGACACTGACTGAAGTTTAATAGATGAAATAAGATTGTTGCTGATCTTGGGGAGAGGAAGAGCATGTTGCATGGAGTACTGAGGGCAGAAGCCAGATTGTGTCATGAAGACACTAGCAGAGATGGCAATCCAGCCTGAATCCCTAGAAAGTTGGACCTGGCCTGTTTAACCTTTCTGGTCGTTTTTCTTTTCACTACATCACCACCCTTTCCCCCTCCCCTAGCCATTGTAAACGCCAACAGATTCTCTTGTGGCAGTACATTCTAGCTCTTGCTCATTCTCTTGCTCTGTTTTTCCCATCCATGCTTGCTCCCTCACATCTCTTGCTTCTCTTAGTCTTCTCTAGCCCAGCTGAACTACTGGACTATTTGTAATCTCCCAGCCGACCAAACGCTCACATAGGCCTCCAAGCTGAGCCTCTACACCTATCCACTTAACTTGATAGCTTCTTTACTTCTCTCTTTCCTTATCAGACAATTCTTGTTGGGTGATAGGGGGCTGGGTCTTTATCTTGGAGTGCCAGCACTTATCAGAGTACTAATTTCAATAGTCATGCATGCAGTGATGCATTAGATAGGATGGGACAGTGACAGAAGCAGTTATTACTGTTGGAGCGAATAACAGACGTTAGATTTTGCAAGGTGATGGAAGATTTGTTTGGTTTTAGATGTGTTGAATTTGTGGTGACCATAGTCTATGAAGGTAGAAGTACCTTCATGGGGCATTGGAGATTTCCTACTGAAATTTAGATGGTCTTAGAAATTCCCCTTGTTCTGGGACATTTCCTTTTAACTCTGGTTTATCTTGACAGAAGTAATGGAGGCACTGTGACTTAAATTGTAAGGCGTCTTTTTGCTTTTCTATGGAAATAGATTTCTCACTAGGAGAGGTTAGGTATCAGGAAATGACTGTCAACCTGTAGCATCCACCTTTTTTTTTTTTAAGATTTATTTATTTATTTTAGAGAGCACGTGAGCGCATGAGGAGGGAGAGGGAGAATCTCAAGCAGACTCCCCGCTGAGCGTGGAGCCTGAAGCAGGACTTGATCTCAAGATCCTGAGATCATGACCTGAGCCAAAATCAAGAGACGGATGCTTAACTGACTAAGCCACCAGGCACCCCTGTAGCATTGCAAATTTCTTCTTAAAGTCCAGATTTTGGAATTGTGTGCATGCTTTCAAGACTTTGTTTACAGAATAATATGTAAAGTTATTATATTATCAGCATTAAATGGCAGAGAATAATCTTGTAATGAGACTCATGAAGTGAAAATCAGTTTGCTGCATGTTTTTAAGAGCAATGTTAAAAAATAATCCCCTTCTTGTTTTTTTAAAAAGAATTATTGTAAAAAAAAAAAAAAGAATTATTGTGATAAAATCAACACAAAAGTTACCAGTTTAACCATTTGTAAGTATACAGATCAGTTGCACTAAGTCCATTGACTTAGGTTGTTGTGCAGCCATTATCACTATCCATTTCCAGAGCTTTTTCATCATCTCACACAGAACTCTGTACCCATTAAACAATAACTCCCAGTCCTGGCAACCTCTACTCTACTTCCTCTCTCTACGAATTTACCTCTTCTAGGCTCCTCATAAAATGGAATCAAACACTATTTGTCCTTTTGTGTCTGGCTTATTTCGCTTGCCGTATTTTCAGAATTGCCTGCCTTTTTAAGGCTGCATAATACTCAGTTGTATATATATACGCCACATTTGCTTTATCCATTCATTCATTGCTGGACACTTTGGTTGCTTCCATCTTTAGGCTGTTGTGAATAATGTTGCTATGAACATGTATACAAGTATCTGTTGAGTCCCTGCTTTCAATTGTTTTGGATATATACATAGGCCTTACTAGTTCTATGGGCATATATCATGAGAGAGTAGACATCCAGGAACAGTTCCTTTATGAAATACTAATCTTGGGCAGCATGTTAACACAAATCTTTGTAAATTTGTAAAGAAGTTTATTTAGTTCAAGTTCTAAGGCAATCTTGAGATTAGAATAATGATACAAAATGTCTTTGAAAAGCTGCGTTATGAGCGCCTGGGTGGCTCAGTCGTTAAGCGTCTGCCTTCGGCTCAGGTCATGATCCCAGGGTCCTGGGATCGAGCCCCACATCGGGCTCCCTGCTCAGCGGGAGGCCTGCTTCTCCTTCTCCCACTCCTCCTGCTTGTGTTCCCTCTCTCACTGTGTCTCTCTCTGTCAAATAAATAAATAAAATCTTTAAAAAAAAAAAAGAAAGAAAAGAAAAGCTGCGTTATAAGTTTCTTTTCTGAAAATGTGAGTTCCTTGGTCAAATGAAAATACACAAACCACTTTATTCCAGCTTGTACCTGTCTACTTTGAGAAAACCAATTGCCTAGGTTTTTCCCTTGCCTTAAAAATATATCTGTTACAGCTAATACAGGTCTATTTCTGGCTGCTGGTGTATTAACACAGAGGTCACAATTACGTTGCTGAGTGTATGCTCAAATCACCAAAAAATGCACATGCTTTTGAAATTGCAATATGAGGACTTGTCTAAAAGAGTAGTTCACAGGAAAGAATGGAAGCATATTGCCATGGAATCCTTCAGTATGGGGTGGTCTTTCTGTTTCACTGGAGCACTGTAAACCCTTTCTTAACCTGTCCTACGCAGTAAAATCCATCTGAAAACAAAATGACTTCAAATCATCTTTACTGCCTTAGAGACTAATACCGTTCTTTCATAGGAATTTGCTCAGTCCACAGATTTTGCATTTCTGATGGAAATAATTTTTTACTGTACTGGCTGGGTAAAATGTAAAATATTAACATATGGTACATCTCATACATGTTCTTCCCATAAAGTGTTTGGTGCTAATGAAGGGATAAGAAAGAATGAAAATTCTTCATTTCTGACCCAGAAATATTTTGATATTGGAAATCTACCCATCTTCATGGTGTGACTCAGATGTTCGTGACTCTTGCTAGACTATATACACACAGCTCTTTGTGCAAAGCAGGAAGTAGTGCCTCCCTGGCCGAGTGGGGTCAGGCTCATAAACAGTCACCTTTGTGAAAGGAAAAGATGACCCTCCCACCAGGTAGTTGCATCCACCCACTAGGACACAGGTTCTGCTCATCAAACTTTGTGTCCAATGTCAGGCTGCATCCTCTAGGAGGAAGAGGTAGGTTGTATTTTAACATTTGCGGGGCCTCTTAGCCAGGTGGCCTTGCACAGTAACAACAGTATACAAGGGTTAGCAAACTGTTTCCATATAGGACTAGATAGTAAATATTTTGGGCTTTGTGAGCCATGTGGAGACTGTCACAACTTTACAGCTCTGCCAGTGAAGCACTAGAGCAGCAATAAACAATACCTGGATCAGTGAGCTGGACTGTGTTTCCTGACTAGCAGTAGGCCATAGTTGGACCACTCCTGGTAGGTGGCAACCCATAGCACCTCCCATAACACTTTATTTCTCTATTAAAACATTACATTCTGTCACCTTGTATGCTGTGTATTTCTTAGTAGATTGTAACCATTTTAAGTGTCTTACTTTGTATCTTGCACATAAAGATTTAATTTATTAAAATTTTAATAAGATTACCTATTCCATTATTAAGCTTAGGATACATTTTTTTTCCTTATAATATGGAAAAATGTGGAAGGCGATTGTGGACATTATAATGTTAGACAAATATTTTAGATAAAGATGAAATTAAGGGGCGCCTGGGTGGCTCAGTTGATTAAGCTTCCGACTCTTGGTTTCGGCTCAGGTCATGATCTCGCCGTTGTGAGATTGAGCCCTGCATCGGGCTCCCCACTCAGTGCGGAGTCTACTTCAGATTCTTCTTCTGCTTCTCCTCACTCGTGTGTGTGCTCTCTCTCTCTCACACACACACAAATAAATGAAACCTTAAAAAAAAATACAAATTAAATCCTCTTTCAACATACTCTACCTTAAAGGGAAAGATTGTTGCATTTCTAAGTCCTTGTATATAAGTCATTTTACATACCATATTTAAAGCCAAAAACCTTGCATAGCAAAAAAATTGTTCACTACTTCAACAAGAAGTTTTGTGATTTTAGAATTGCATATGAGAAAATGCTAGCCGTTTGTATAGCCAGGGCTTGTGGATAAATGTATAAGGCAGCAATTCTCAAAGTGTGGTCCTTGAATCCCTCAGGGTTCCTCAGACCCTTTCAGGGGGGCTATAGGGTCAAACTTCATAATGCCATTAAAGTTATTTGTCTTTTTCATTTTGAGTTTTTCTTTTTTTTCTTATGGTGAAAAGTGGTGATGGTTAAAACCACTGCTGGGCTATAACAGGAATCAAGGTAGTGTCATCAGACTATACTAGGAATCACTATATTCTTCACCACCATGCACACACTGTTAAAAAAAGAAAAAAAGGCAGTTTCACTTAGGGTGAAGCAGTGAAAATTACTTTTATGAAATCTCAGCCCTTGAGAACACATTTTTTAATAATGAAATGGAAAGTTCTCATTAAGCACTTCTGCTGTTACTAAAGTACCATTGGTTTTCTTGAAAAAACACTTGTGCAGTCAGTCATGTCAGATGCTCGCTGAACTGGCTGCTTTTTTCTTGGAACACTGTTTTTACTTAAAGAATGACTAGTGGGGCGCCTGGGTGGCTCAGTTGGTTAAGCGACTGCCTTCAGCTCAGGTCACGATCCTGGAGTCCCGGGATCGAGTCCCGCATCCGGCTCCCTGCTCGGCGGGGAGTCTGCTTCTCCCTCTGATCCTCCCCCTCTCATGCTTTCTGTCTCCCATTCTCTCTCAGATAAATAAATAAAATCTTTAAAAAAAAAAAAAAAAAGAATGACTAGTGGACAAACTAGAGTTACTACCGTTTGATGTTTGACAGTTTCTCCAAAATGAATAGTGAGCCTGTCACTTAACACACACACACACACACACACACAGTACTTTCGCCAGTGATGAAATTTGAACTTTTTAGTGAAAATTAGAATTTTGGAAAATTTGTATCTGTTATCATTAGCCTCAGGAATGATATTAACAAATGTGGTTTGTCAGATATTGTATAACGAAATGTGACAACATGTGGAAAAGCTACATTACTCAATGAATCAGTGTTTTCCAGATGACCAATATGTGATGTTATAAAAATCATCCATGGGTAGAAGATCCATTCAAAGTACGGCATAATCCATTGGATTTTAACATAATAACAAAAATTCACTGATAACGGTTTCAGATTTCACTTTGAAACTAATCTTTAAGAAATTACCACTTGCTGAAGTTCAGTGTAGTATCAAAGAAGAGTATCCTCATTTATCTAAAAATGTTATTACAATACCTCTCCCTTTTCCAACGACCCATCTATGTAAGGCCAGATTTCCTTCTCTGTAGCATTCAACTAAAGCAGTGTATGGCAACAGACTGAATGCAGAAGCAGGTATGAAGAGTCTGGCTGTCTTCCTTTTAAGCCAGACATTAAAGAAGTATGAGGAAATGTAAGAGAATGCCCCTTGTCTCACTAAATTCTTTTTTGTTTTAAAAAATAGTTCTTTTTCTTTTAAAAAATTTATGCTCAGGGTACTTGGGTGGTGTAGTTGGTTAAGCATCTAAGTCTTGGTTTTGGATCAGGTCATGATCTCTGTGTCGTGAGATAAAGCCCCGTGTTGGGTTCTGAGCTCAACGCCAGCCCAAGGCAGAGTCTGCTTGAGACTCTCTCCCCCTCTGCCCCCTCCCCCTTGCTCTCTCTTTCTCTCTCTCTAAAGTAAATAAATAAATCTTTTAAAAAATTATGCTCATATGTAATGGTTGTGTTATATTTAAATGAGTTAGTAAATGTTTTTAATTTTTCTCAGTTTTAATTTCTAATTGTTATTACCCACAGGAACAAAAACGCTAAGGGATCTTCGTTTCAAGAGTGTAAATAGTTACAAGATGAAAAAGTTTGCAAAGTGCTAGTTTAGGGCACTGTCTGTGCTGGGTTGGAATATTAGTTGCTTGGTTTGTTGGATGGATAAGAATGCTTTCATTGTATAGCTGGAAGGCTGACACATAGAACACATTATAGAACAGTACTCTCTGTGTCTCAGTTTGGCATGATTTTTTAGCAGGATATGTGTTACAAGCACTTGCTGGTAAAGCAGCTAGAAATAGATGTTTGACTGTAGAGTAATTACTAAATAAAATCCAGCATGGTTCTAAAAATCTTAGGGTGTAGAATATAATCTTACTGTATATGAGAGAACTTTCTAGTAGCTTTTTGTCTTTGTCTATTAAGGCTTGGGAGAATGTAGTGAAAGAAATAGGGGTTTTCATAGTGACCATATAAAATACCTCAATAGCTAACCTGTACTAATACATCACTTGGCAAAGTCTCCCACCTCTGTCTTAAGTACATTTGGCTAACCTGATTTTGGCATGTCTAAAATACATGTATTTAGTTTCTTTTTAAATTTCAGTAGGAATTCCTTTGTTTCAGGGTGTAGAGTGTATTCCTGTCTTTAATGTGCATCAAGTCTCTGGAAAAAACACCTCCCTAGGAGGTCTTGAGAGATGAAACATTTCTGCTGATGGCTTTGGGAGTTTGAAGTAGGGGATGGGAGGAGGTTGTGAAATAAAGAAGATTGCAGGGCTTTGATTTCCTAGAATTGGCAGACTACCTCCCCTTTTTCCTTGGAATACCTTTCCCTTCCTGCCTCCCCTATTCTGGTTGTACCTCCAAAGCCCAGACCCCAATTCTGTAGTAAAGTTCTAGGATCTCTGCATACTTCGGAAGTGCTGATGATTCTTTCCTCACTTCTTTTTGTGGACCAAGAGAAGAGGAGAGAGTGGTATGGATGAGGCCCTCTTTTCCCATCGTTATCAGCAGTGAGGAACAAAAGAGCTGTGGGTTAGACCCTAGGGCTGGCCAATTTTTTTTAAAAAGTGACTCAAGAGAAGGATTTTCCCTGGGTTGATTAAACCAACCAATTATGGAATTAATAAGTCACAGGAATAAAAGGCACAGCATAAGGAATATAAGCAACGATATTATAATAGTTGTATATAACAGTTGTATGGTAGCTTGTGGTGAACGTAGCATAATGTGTAAACTTGGCTAATCACTATGTTGTACACCTGAAACTAATGTAACATTGGGTGTCTACTCAGAAAAAAAAGTAAATAATCAGTTTTCAGTGGTCTGAAAATAGTGCTAATTTACCTATAACATGCCAGTGATCAGCCAACGTAGAAATATTTTTGGTAATACTTAAAATTTTGGAGGAAAAATATATGAAAACCTAGAATCTTGAAAATAAAAATTAGCTGGGCCTTCAGGTTTATCTAGGCCAAAAGAGGATTTTATAATAGAGACCAGAAAGATGTAAAGCCTTGCCCAGGGAAGATCACATGGCTAGTTATGGTATAATTAAAGATAGAAAGAAACTGGAGCTTCCTGACTCCCAGGTTTGTCATCAGATGATCGAGTCAATTTGAGGGGCTCTGGAGTAAGGCTGCCTATGTTCAGAACTGCACCTGGCTCCTCACCTCAAAATGGTGATAATCACATAGGTCCACAGTTCCCAAACCCCAAATTCTGAAAACCCAGAGTTTTTTTGTAATTCTTTTGGAAGCAAAACCTGACCTAAGCTGATATGAAGCGGTTTCTAATCTTTATCTTATTTAGTGTGGTTATTCATGTTTCACTACAGAAACACTAATATTTGATTATGGGGCACTGCACTAGACCCCAGTGAGGGTGTTTTCTGTGTAAGATCCAAAAAATCTGGAATTCTGCAACACATCTGTTCACAAGGTATTGTTTTGGCTAAGGGGTTGTGGACATGTAGAACCTGACCTCACAGAATGGTTGTGAGAATTAAGCACTCAGTAAAATGTCGGATGTTACTCTTACCACCAAGAAAACCCCAGAAGCCCAGTTTTTAAATAAAATATGGGCATCTTGTATACAAGTATATGTCAGTGCAGTCACGAGAACTTTCTGCTTTGAGGAAATATTCTTTATCTGGCCATTCAATACAGTAGCCACCAGCTGTTGGACACTTGAAATTCAACTAGTATAACCAGTGAACCAAATTTTTAATTAAGTTTAAACCACATGTGGCTAGTGGCTAATGGCCGTTTTAGTGCTAGTGGCTGCTATATATATATTGGACAATGCAGTTCGATATTTGAGTGTATGTTCCATTCGATCTTTACTTTTGCTATTTTTGTAATTATCTATTTGTATTGATTAAGATACAACATGACCCAGCAGACTGTTGGCTAAGACAGCTGGTGTGAGGGGGAGAACTTGTGTTTTTAACTACATCCTAGGCTTATCATCAGCTAAATAGTTCCTTCTGTCCTCAGGGATTTTTGAAGACTTAATAGTAAAGTGTACATATTGCTACTTAAACTTGATACAGGCAACTTCTAGTGAAGTAAACATAAGTGATTCATAAAACATAATGCATCTATGCGACTAAGTCCCTAAACTTAGAGAATGTAAGTGGCAGAAGGTTTTCTGGTAAATGTGAAAAAAGAAAAACTTCGTCAAGTTGTTTAGGATAGCAGAATGTTCTAACATGTTCAGTGTCTGTGACAAAATGTGCTAGCATGTTTACATTTTGTAAGCAGATGTTATTTTCCAAAAATGATTTCTATACACATTTGAAATGTAATATTACGTATAATATCAATGTTTTTGATAGCCTCTAGGCCTGACAGGAGTTGTTAGAGCGCATCTGCCAGAGCACAAGATGCAGTGCTTCCTCATGTTTTTCACAGGAGATTTGACTGTTCAGTGTCAGGATATGGATGTTATCTTTACCTGTGGGATTCCATAGTTTGCCTTTGAAAAAAGGGCAATAGAAGTGTTCCTGTCTTCACTAAATCTTAAATTGACGAAAAAGAGCAACACAGACACAGGCATCCATTTGTTTCTGTTGAGGTTAGAAACAACAGTCTACCCTCCTAATTTTAGAAAGTAAAGTGAGATGAAAAAGTGTGAAGCATTGGGAGATCCTGCCGTTGTTAATACCTCAGAAATAAGAATTTTTAGATAGTGTGTATGTGGTTAAAAGTTGTATTCTTTGAACCCAAAAGATTTCTCTCAAAGAAAAGAAAAAGAAGAATGCTTTCTATATTGTCAGGTTTTCTATGTCTTAATTTTATACCCAAAGGCCAATAAGGTAAGGCAATAGAAAAGAATAGCTCCTGCTATGTAGTTGAGTTTTCAAAAAGAGTAAGTTATAGAATATGTGTGTGTCTGTTTTTATGGCTGTGTATACATTCTGCAATTTATATAGAAGGATGCACACACCAAATTGTAAACAGTGTCTACTCCTAGGGAATGGGAGTGCAGAGAAGGGGGAGGGAGGAGGCAGTTGTACTTTTGCTTCTTAACCTGTTGTTTGGATTGTTACAATAAACATGAATTATTTTTGTAATTTTTAAAAAATATTTTTATTTGAGAGAAAGAGTGCACTCGTGAGCAGGGGGGTGGAGCAGAGGGAGAGGGACAAGCGGACTCCGACTTCAGCATGGAGCCCAGTGTGGGGCTCAATCTCACAACCCTGAGATCATGACTGAGCTGAAATCAAGAGTCGCATGCTCAACTGACTGAGCCACCCAGGCGCCCCATTTTTGTAATTTTTTAAAAGAAAATCAGTACTGTTTTTAAAATGCAAATTGGCTGAAATTAATTTTAAACCATATTCTGTATAATAAATTCTTTGTGTTAAAAAGCTTTTTGTAAAACTTCAGTAATGGTAGTTTGAGTTGAAAATATATGACATTTCAAAGAACCCATAACTTCTAATTATGTGATACTTGGTACAGTTTGCAATGTAATAACTTTTTTAAATGTTATAAATTATAAAATACCATGGATATATCAGGAGTCAGCTTTCACCAAATTTTCTTGTATAGATTGGAAAAATAAAACTGTTTAAAAGAAACCATTTTCTGAAACTATGCATTTAGTTCTGCAGTGGGTAACATGTTTATTGGCTGGTAGCCCTGGTCAGCCTCTTTAGAAGGCATTTTGCACATGGTCAAACCCTTGCCTTGAAAAAGACTGAAGAAAGTCGGTGACTACAAGATGGGCAGCCACAGAGACAAGAGCACAGCCCAGAGGATCTGTGGAAGACAAAGAGCTGGTTTAGTAACAGTTCAGCCCCAGACATCTAGAAGTCTTAAGTGATGAGTCTCTGGAGAGTCTCCACTGATTTGAGAGATGCAGCAAAAGGAATAAACAATAGTATGAGATCTTAAGATACTGAGTTTGGAAGTTTAGACTCTAATCTACCTTTTAGGTAATGACAATAGGCTTCAGAATACAAAGGGTACAAAAAAGCCAAGGCATCCAGTCCAAGTAAAACACCAGCAAAAGAAAAGATCCTTTAGAAAAGAAAAAAAAAAGGGGGAGTACCTGGGTGGTTCCGTCATTAAGTGTCTGCCTTCGGCTCCGGTCATGATCTCAGGTGCTGGGATCGAGCCCCACATCAGGCTCCCTGCTCGGCGGGAAGCCTGCTTCTCCCTCTCCCACTCCCCCCTGCTTGTGTTCCCTCTCTCGCTGTGTCTCTCTCTGTCAAATAAATAAGTAAAATCTTTAAAAAGAAAAAAGAAAAAAAAAGTCTGCCTTTGTTTTTTATAACCCTGGAATCTGGAAAAAAATTTAAATTTTTAAAAAAATGCCTACTAGCCTTTAATCATGTGAAAAGCTGCTTAAGCTCACTTTTAATCAATTTAAAAATTTTTAATTACATCAGAAAATTAATGCAAATGAAAGCCATATTGAGATACCAATTTTCATGTGTCAAATTGGTAAAAATTCCAAAATTAGATGACACTCACTGTTGGCAAGGCTTTGGAAAGAGGAACCCTAATAGTTGCTGGTGAGAATGCAAAATGATACAACCTCTCTGGAGGGCGGTTTGGCAATATCTATCAAATTGCATGTGTATTTCCTCTGTGATCCTGCAGTCTCACTTTTAAGACCTTTGTTCTACACAGACGTGTCATTTCATGTGTGCATTGCAGGTGTAATTTAGACGGCTTTTTTTTGTAGAAGTGCAGTTAAGAGAATTTTTGGAAACAACCACTGTGTCCATCTAAAAGGGATTTGTTTAAAAAAAAAAATCACCCTGTGTTTTTCAGTGTATCCACACAGTAGAATACTATACAGCTTAAAGAAAATAAAAAAGAGAAAATCTACACATATTGATTATATAGGAAGATCTCTAGGCTATATTGTAAAAGGAGGGTAGGGGGAGTACAGAGTCCTACCTTTTGTATAAGAAATGGTGAGAAATAATATGTGTATATTATATATTCTAAAAGGCTCTACAAGAAACTAATAAAAGTGGTTATCTAAAGAGGACTTGGGGAAACTAGATGGGAGTGAGACTTCCTGGTGTGCACCTTTTGATACACATAGTTTTGATTTTTGTACCATATGATTATATGATGTTTTCCAAAAAATTGTTTTTAATTTTAAGAAAATGTTCCTTCTAAACAGATGTCATTTGTTTTCGGAATTTTAAGAAGAGATATGTACAAAAGTGATTATGTTGAAGCAAGAAACATAATTCTAAAATAAAGAGAAATTGAATAAGTTTTCCTAATATACAAAATGTAGTCTTGTGGTGGGTAAGCCCTGTCTGCATCGTCTGGTTGTCTGTCTAGAAGAGGACACGTTGGCCCGCCACAGCTGCATTGCTGAACACAGGCTAGCAGAGAGGCTAGGGTGGCTGTCCTGTCTCCTGCATCTCCATTCCCTCTGCTGAGTGAAATTTTAGGAAGGGGTGGTTCAGTGGGATGCTGTGGTTCAGAACTCATGACCCAGAACAGACGTTCCTGTATTCATCTGCCTCTCACACTTTTAACTGTCTTACCAATTTTCATGTTAACTGTGAAAAAGGTTTTTTTTTCTTTTTTAACTTTTTATTGTGGAAGTTTTCAAAATACACAAAAGTAGAAGAGTGTAATTGACTCTTGAATAACGGGTTTGAACTGCATAGGTCCACTTATACATGGATTCTTTTTTTTTTTTTTTTTCCGATAAATACACTACAGGGCTGTAAATGTACTTTCCTTATGATTTTCTTAACGTTTTCTTTTCTCTAGCTTTATTAAAAGAGTACAATATGTAATATAACATACAAAATTTATATTAGTCAACTGTTGATGTTATTGGTAAGGCTTTTGGTCAACAGTAGTTAATAGTTAAGTATCTGGGGAGTCAAAAGTTGTACATGGATTTTCGACTGTGAAGGTGGGTCAGCATCCCTGACCCCTGGGTTGTTCAAGGGTCAGCTTTATAATGAATTCCCATCTACCTATCATTCTAGCTTCAATAATTAAAAATAATTTTGCCTTTAAAAAAATCTATCCCCTGCCTTTTTTTTTCCCCCTGGGACATTTTAAAGCAAACCTTAAATCCTGTCGTTTCACCCAGAGTTACTTCAGTATGTGCCTCTAAAAACTGAAGATCAAAAAAATGACACTACAGATCACAGTATCTTACCATGAAATTTCACTGTGTGTCCTATTTTTTAGAAAGATAAAGGAAACTTCTCCTCTGTATTCACTAGTCTTTCCCTCCTCACTGGGATAATTTCCACTCAGCATACACAAAAGGTTGAATATCTCCTGTCTTTAAAAAAAAAAAAAATTCAGACCCAGGGAGCCTTGGTGGCTCAGTCGGTTAAGCCAAAACTCTTGGTTTTGCTCAGGTTGTGGTCTCGGTGTTGTGGGATCGAGCCCCAAATGGGGCTCCACGCTCAGCACAGAGTCTGCTTAAGACTCTCTTTCCCTCTGCCCCTCCCGCCCCCTGCACGTGCATGCAGTCTTTCTCTCTCTCTCAAATAAGTAAATCTTTAAAACAAATTTTTTTCTTCTCCTTACATTCCCCTCCCACTGCTGTTCCCTTCCTCGTGCCTTTGAAAAAGATGTCAGTATCCATTTGCCTAATTCTGATTCTCAGCCAGTTCCAACCTGACCCCCGTCACTACCACACCTTAAAGTGTTCTTGCTACGGTCACCGGTGACTTACATGGTAAATCAATCCAATGGACACCGGTTTTTATCTTACTTGCTATCTCTGCAGACTTCAGCACAGGTGACCTCTCCCTCCTAATACTAACAATGAATGATTATTGAGTACTTACTGTGTTCAGCTCATTATAGGAATTGTCTCATTTGATTTTTTAAAAAAGATTTTATTTATTTGACAGAGAGGGAGCACAAGCAGGGGGAGGGGCAGAGGGAGAAGGAGAAGCATGCTCCCCGTGGAGCAGGGAGCCTGATGTGAGGCTCTATCCCAGGACCCTGGGATCATAACCTGAGCCGAAGGCAGACGTTTAACCAACTGAGCCACCCAGTCACCCCTCATTTGATTGTTTAATATCTATTTAAGGTAGGTGCCATTATTCACATTTTATAGGTGAAGGAGCTGAACTTAGGTTGAGTAACTACTTGTAAGTGGTAAAGCAAGGGTTTAAATTCAGGCACCCATCTGATCCTGCTGCCTCTATGAAACACTCTCATCACACCCTGCTATCCTGGGTTTTCTGGGTTTTCTTCCTCTTTCTCTTTCATTTTGGGGGGTGTGTCTGTGTGTTTTGCAGCTTCTCCTTCTTCCTGGCCTTTATATTTTAGAAGTTTCTCAGGCTTTCCTCCCAGGTCCTCTTCTCATTACTGCTCAGCAGTCTTACGCACACCTGTGGTTTCAATTACCATGTTGAAGGTCATGAGCTCCCAATATATATCTTTGTCTTAGAGCTGCTTCTGGGCTCTAGACAAACATATCCACCTGTCTCCTCAACAGTCCAAAACCCAACATACAAGGAATCTGCTTCCATATGTTGCCTTTTTTGCTTAATGATACAGCATCCACCAGCTGCTCAGCAGAAAGCTGGGAATGCTTTCTTAGCTCCTGTAAACAATCCCCAAGTCCATTATTGTGTCTTGTATCTCACTCATTCATTTATTCCCCTAAGGAAAGCCCCCCATCTCTGCCCAGTTCTTCCATAGGATCCACCTATTATATATTCTCAGAGGACCTTGTACTTGTCTCTCTCCCCTTTACAACATTTTCCATGATTATATTCACTTGCTTGTGTTAACTTTTTCTTTTCATTCCTTTGGAAAGGAGTTTACTTTTTTTATTCCTTTAGAACATTCAGTGAGGGTCCAAGACAGTCTTGTTTGTTATTGTATCCCCAGTTGCTAGCAGAGAGCCTGGCACAGAGGCATCATTAAATATTTGCTGAATGAAAAAATGAAGTTTGTTTTAGGAAAATCCCTAACAAGAATGATTAGTATGAAGGGTTAACTCCTGGAGACAGACTTACACACAAGATTTCTGTTGGTCAAGCTATAGAAGGGAGCTAAAGAATTGCCACTAGGATTCAGAGAAGTGGGGTAGTTGGGGATGTGGCAGTTGCAGGACTTGCTGACTGTTGTTACATGTGTGAAGTAAGAGAAGGGGGTGTCAAGGATACAGCCGACTTCTAGCTTTGAACTGAGGGAATCGTGATTCCATTCCTTGAGAGGATCAGCTATGAAGGGAAGAATACTGACTTTAATTTTGGACCTTGTTGTCTTGGAAAAACTCCTGTAGGACACCCAGATGGGGAGAACCAGTGGGCAATTATAAAAATGGAAATGGAATTCAGGAGAGAGATACAGGTTTCATCTCATCACTGAGGAAAAGCAGTAAAATACTATTGACAGTTCAAATGTAAACTGTTAACAGTTTAATCACTGAGACTTTTTATCTTTGGCACAGTGATGGTAGATATTTTGGTACTTCTTAAATTGGGAGTGGATGTTGTAGGCATATGTGGTATAGAGAGGTGGGATTTTTACATTGATATCATTTAACATCCTGAGTGTGTTAACTAATAATAGCTGTGAACCTACACATGTATTCTTTATATTAAACAAGCAGATCTCATTTTAATTATGCTGTTTTGTTCGTGCTAATTTACACTTTTTTTTTTTTTTAAACTTAAAAACAATAATGAAACTCCACCAGACTGTAAACTCCATGAGGACTTGTGGCATGTGATCTAATTTTTTCCCCTCTTATTTCTCTAGGGCCTATTCCCTGGTGGATTCCAGTCAAGTGTCTACATTTCTGATTTCCATTCTACTTATAGTCTATGGTAGTTTCAGGTGAGTTTCTCTCAATATGTATGGATTTCAGTTGGAGGTGGAAGCAGCATTGCTCTGAAAGTGTGAAAACTTACTGCTCTGTGAAGAGAAACATGACTAGCAAGAATTGAGTTAGAGTGGAATAATTCTGATACTTATTCTTTGGTTGGCTGCTGTTAAAATACTTCATTTTAATGCAAACGTGTAAAAAATGCTTAAAAATTAAAATTTAAAATTGCTTTAATTCTGGTTCTGGAAATAATGACTCACATAAGTGTATTCATTGAAAAGATCAAGGAGAGAATCCTTGACAGTGATTCTACAGAGTTTGAAAGGGGACAGAAAGTTTTCCTTAATATAGAGGCATTGACATTGGTTGAGCCATATGCAGTTACCGATGGTCTACTCTTTTGACCTACAGAAATGATTTCGTACAGTTCAACCTACTATTACTAGGATTGTGCCCAAGATCATTCACCAAGTATTCTCTCTACTGAACTTGGCAATGCTGAGACTGGATCCCCTTGAAATCCCTGTCCTACCAGGCAGCCATAGGAATGGAATACAAAGGAAAATCCAGAAGCTCGGTGCTTGCTTCTTTTCCCTCCTTATTTGAGAGAGAGGAACTTTAGTGGTTGTATAACTCAGATGTTTTGTGGATTATATATTTACAAATTAAGGCTGCCTGAGAAATTTTAAATAGAGAACTTGAAGGGGGTTGGCAGTGATAAATGAAGTAATCAGGTGTAAGGATTTTGAACTGCCCAGTTTTATAGCTGTACTTGAATGAGTATTTGATAAAATCAGACCTCTAGGCTTTATCTCATCGCTGGGTAGAACAGGTAAAATACTACTGATAATTCCGGTATCAGCTGATGAAAGTTTTAATCATTGAGATTTCTACTGAGAGCCCTAGGTTCATAACCACTCTTAGGAAGCATTAATCAAACTAGAGCAATTTAGAACCTTATCAACATAATCTTGATATTTTATATCTATACTTTGGACAAGTTTTTGATTTTTTTCTCTTTGAATTTATAGTGTATCAACATTTCAAAAACTACTTTGTGATTAAAAACAATCTTTTAGGGCACCTGAGTGGCTCAGTTGGTTAAGCGACTGCCTTCGGCTCAGGTCATGATCCTGGAGTCCCTGGATCGAGTCCCGCATCGGGCTCCCTGCTCAGCAGGGAGTCTGCTTCTCCCTCTGACCCTCCCGACCCTCCCCCCCTCATGCTCTCTCTCTGTCTCTCTCTCTCAAATAAATAAATAAAATCTTAAAAAAAAAAAATTGGTTAAAAACAATCTTTTAGACTCAAAATTCTGATACTACTTTCATTAGTAGAAATGACTTTTTGTTTGGTGTATAATTTATATACCATGTACATTTTCTTTTTTTTTTTTTTTTTTTTTTTTTTTTTAAAATTTTTTTTTTTTTTTTTTTGAGAGAGAGAGAGAGAAACAGCATGAGAGGGGATAGGGTCAGAGGGAGAAGCAGTCTCCCCGCCGAGCCGGGAGCCCGATGTGGGACTCGATCCCAGGACTCCGGGATCATGACCCGAGCCGAAGGCAGTCGCTCAACCAACTGAGCCACCCAGGCGCCCCCACCATGTACATTTTCATATGTAAATAATTTATATTCTGATTATTTTTACCTAACAAAAAATGTTTTCCATAATCTTCATACTAATTTTTAGTAATTTGATATTTCTTTGTGTTACTCTTACTCCACTATTATTGGACATGTGGATTGTTAAAGTGACCATCTTTTTTTTTTTTTTTTTTTTTTAAGAATTTATTTATTTGACAGAGAGAGACAAAGCAAGAGAAGGAACACAAGCAGGGGGAGTGGGAGTGGGAGAGGGAGAAGCAGGCTTCCCGCTGAGCAGGGAGCCCGATGCGGGGCTCGATCCCAGGACCCTGGGATCATGACCGGAGCCGAAGGCAGATGCGTAACGACTGAGCCACCCAGGTGCCCCTAAAGTGACCATCTTTTTATGTGTTCTTTGGCTGGTTAAATTATTTCCTTAAGTATCTAGAAGTTGAAAAACTTTGTCAGAGAGTGTGAATTGGCTCTTACTACATACATATGGCCATATTGTTTTCCAGAAAGGTTATATCAATTATATGACTGGGCAAATTTTAAACAAAATTTTATGTAATAAATGTAGAATTATACAGATGGAAAGGATTTCTCTATTCAGCTCTCTTATATTACAAATGGAGGAACTGAAGCCCAAAAAGATGAAGTAACTTGACAAAGATTACACAACTGTTTGCTAACAAACTCTGGATTGGAACCCAGTTCTTAATACTTCTGGTCCAGTACATTATGTCTTTTATACTTTAAGGCATTTAAATTGACCTCACTGAATAAGTCTGGAAGTGTTTTCTTCTGTGTCCTGGAAAAGATTATTCAAAATTGTGTTATTTCTTCTTTATGTATATGATAGAACTCACCAGTGATACCATCTAAAGCTGGGCTTTTCTTTGTGGGAAGATCATTTTTGTTTTTTCCTACTTTGTTCACTACTATCTTTTTTTTTTTTTTTTAAAGATTTTATTTATTCATTTGAGAGAGTGAGAATGAGAGAGAGAGAGAGCATATGAGAGGGAGGAGGGTCAGAGGGAGAAGCAGACTCCCTGCTGAGCAGGAAGCCTGATGCGGGACTCGATCCAGAGACTCCAGGATCATGACCTGAGCCGAAGGCAGTCGCTTAACCAACTGAGCCACCCAGGCGCCCCATCTACTATCTTTTTTTAAGTATTAGGACTGTAAAAAATTTTTTTATTGTGATAAAATATAAAATTTACTATTTTTAACCATTTTTAATTATACAGTTCAAACCATAGCAGGTTGGAGCTTTTTTTAAGTGCACGTTATTGTTCTTTTATTACAGCCATTTTAGTACTAGGATGTGAAATGATACCTCATTTTGGCTTTGATTGCATTTCCCTAATAACGCAGATTAGAATGTTGAAAAGATGTTGAGCCATCTTTTCATGTGTTTATTGGCCATATGTTTTTCTTCTTTGGTGAAATGTCTATCAGATCTTTGGCCATTTATAAATTGGGTTGCTTTTGTTATACTGAGTTGTAACATTTCTTTAAATATTCTAGATACAAGTTCTCTCCTAGTCATAGGATTTACAAATGTCTTCTCCCAGTCTCTGCCTTTATATCTTCTTAATACTGTCTTTCATAGTGTAAGCGTCTTAAATTTTGATAAAGTCCACCTTACCAACTTTTTATATCATGTTTTTGGTGAAAAATTGTTTCCTAATTCATGGGCACAAAGAGTTTCTCATGTTTTCTTTAAAAATTTTTCTAGTTTTATTGCTTTCATTTAAGTCCATAATTCATTGTGAGTTAGTTTTTCTGCGTGGCATGAAGTAAAATGTAAATTCATCTTATGAACATGGCTGTCCAGTTGTCCCCACACCATTTATTGAAAAGTCTATCCGTTACCCCATTGAATTGCCTCGGCGCCACTGTGAAAACACAGTTGACCATAAATGTAAGGGTTTATCACTGGATGCTGATTTCTGTTCTTTGGTCTATATGTCTCTCCTAGGACAGTACCACAGTGTCTTGATTGCCATAGCTTTTATAATAACTGTTGAAATCCAGTCGTGCAAGTCTTAAAACTTAGTACTTTTTCAGAATTTTAGCTACTCTGGGATCTTTTGCATTTCCACATAAATTTAGATTTAGCTGGTCATTTTCTACAAAAAAAAAAAAAATTCTGCTGGAATTTTGTAGGTATTGTGGATCTACAGATCATTTGGGGAAGAATGGCTCTCCTAATATTCTTGTTCAGGGACCTGGAATGTTTCTCCATTTACTTAGATCTTTACTTTTTCTTAGTAATTCTTTGTAATTTTCAGTGTACAAGGCTTGCACTTCTTTTGTTAAGTACGTCATTCTTTTTGATATTCCTAAGTATTTCGTTCTTTTTGGATATAATTTTTGATGGAATTTTTTTCTTGGTTTCATTTTGGATTTTTCGTTGCTAAGTATGTAGAACTTGCCATTGATTTTTGTACATTGATCTGGTATCCTGTGGCTTTGATGAACTCATTTATTGTGCTAATCGTTTTTTTTTATACAGACTCCATAGGTTTTTCTACACACAGGATAATGTCTGCAAATAAAGACAATTTTGTTTCTTCTTTTCAAATCTGAATGCCTTTAATTTTTCCTCCTCCTTCTTCCCCCTCCCCTTTATTGTATAGGATAGAACCTCCAGTACAGTGTTGAATAGAAAGTGAAAAGAGCACACATCCTTCTTTGCTTTGTTCCTAATCTTAAGGGGAAAACATTTAATTGTTTACCATTAAGTACAGTGTTAGCTGTAGGTTTTTCATAAATGTCCTTTATCAGTGAGGAAACTTCCTCCTGTTTCTAGTTTGTGGAGAGTTTTTATCATGAATGGATTTTGTCATATATTTTCATGCATTTATTGAGCTAGTCATGTGGCTTTTATCCATTGTTCTATTAATATGGTATATTATTTTTTTTAAAGATTTTATTTATTTTTGAGAGAGAGAGAGCACAAGCAAGGGGAGGGGCAGAGGGAGAAGCAGACTCCCCACTGAGCAGAGAGCTCGATGTGGGACTCCATCCCAGGACTGTGGGATCATGACCTGAGCCAAAGGCAGACGCTTAACTGACTGAACCACCCAGGCGCCCCTAGGTATATTAATTTTTTAATGTTGAACCAACTTTGTATTCCTGGGGTAAATCTCACTCATGATATATAACTCTTCTAAATGTTGCTCATATTTTGTTAAAGATTTTTGTGTCTGTATTCATGAGGGATATTGGTCTGTACTTTTCTTGTTACCAGTCGTCTTATGACTTTGGTACCTGGATAATATTGGCCTCATTGAATGAGTTGGGAAGTGTTTCGTCCTCTTTCATTTTCCTGAAAAGACTGTGTTAGAATTGTATTATTTCTTCTTTAAATATTTGTTAGAGTTTATCTGTCTAAAGCCAGGCTTTCCATTGTGGGAGGCTTTTTTTGGTTTTGTTTTTTTCCTACTTGGTTCAATACTTTATTCCTTCTTTCTTTCTTTCTTTCTTTTTTTTTTTTATTAGTAGGGGTTTTCTTTAAACAGCTTTGTTGAGATATACATAGATAAAATTCTCCTATGTAAAGTGCACAATTCAGTGGTTTTAGTATATTTACAAAACTGTGCAACTATCACCAATTTTAGAACAATTTTATCATCCCAAAGGAAACCTCGTATCCATTGGCAGTCATTCCCCCTTTGCCTTCTCCCTTGCTCTAGGCAACCACTAATCTATTTTCTGTCTCTATATAGATCTGCCTATTCTGGAAATTTCCATTTAAGTAGAATCATCCAATACATGGCCTTTTGTGACGGCCTTCTTTCACTTAGCATAATGTTCTTAAAGTTTATTCATGTTATAGCATGTGTTGGTACTTCATTCCTTTTTATTGCCCAATATATTGTTTATCCATGCATCAGTTGGATAGGTTGTTTCCACATTTGGGCTGCTGTGAACATTCATGTACAAGTTTGTGTTGGGACATAAGTTTTCATTTCTCTTGAGTAGATACCAGGACTGGAATTGCTGGGATCTATTTTGCAACTCTATTTTTAACATTTTGAGAAACTGCCACTGTTTTTCAAAGCAGCTGCATCATTTTACATTCCTACTGGCAATGTATGAGGGTTCCAATTTCTGTTATTATCTTTTGATTATAGATACTGTGTTCTGTTTTGGTGGATACGAAATGGTATCTCACTGTGGTTTTGATTTGCATTTCCTTAGTGACTAATGAGGTATTGAGCATCTTTTCATGTGCTTATTTACCATATGTGTGTCTTCTTTAGTGAAGAGTGTCTATTCATATCTTTTGCCCATTTTAAAATTGTATCACCTTCTTATTGTTGTTTGAGAATTCTTTATATATTATGGGTACAAGTCCTTTATCAGATAAATGCTTGCAAAGAGTTTCTCTTAGCCCGTGGGTTTGTCTTTTCACTTTCTGTTTACAATTTTTTTTATTTTCCTAATAGATCGAGATAAAATGTCACTCTTTAGCAACAATTTTTGTCATGAAACTCTTACATTGTCTGATGTTAGTATAACCATTCCAACTCTCTTACAGTTGCACGTGGGAAGATTTTTAATTACCAATTTTATCTCTTCTTCTAAGTCTACTTGGATTTTCTCTTTCTTCTTGAGTCAGTTTTGGTAATTTGTGTCTTTCTAGGATTTGTGTATCTTTTCTAAATGATCTCATTTGTTGGCATCAGTTTGTTCATATTGTTCATATATAATTCATTTAATTTTTATTGATCAGTAGTGAGTGATGTTCCTTCTTTAATTTTTTCTTGTAGTCATTTGTATCTTTGGTCTTTTTTTCCCCCCCTTGGTCAGTCTAGCTAAAGGCTTTTCGATTTTGTTGATCTTTTCGAAGAAACAACTTTTGGTTTCATTAATTTTTCTTTATTTTTTTTTTCTATTTTCTGATTTCATTGATCTCCACTCTAATTTTTATTATTCCTTCCATCTGCTTGCTTTGGGTTTAGTTTGTGCTTCTTTTCATAGTTCCTTAAGGTGGAAGCTGAAGTTATTGATCTGAAACCTTTCTTCTTTTTTAACATAGGCAATTCAGGCTGCAAATTTCTCTCTAAGCATTGCTTTAACTTCATCCCATAAATTTTGTTATGTTGTATTTCATTTCATTCAGTTCAAGATATTTTCTAACTTCCTTGGTGATTTTTTTTCTTTGACTCATGGATTCTTTATAAGTGTGTTGCTTACTTTCCTACTATTTGGGGATATTTCAAAATTCTCTCTGTTGAAAGGAATTTTAAGAGCCTAATTCAATTCCGTTTTCGTCAGAGACATACTTTTTATTATTTCAGTCCTTTTAAATTTGAGACTTGTTTTATGGCCTAACATATGATCTGTCCTGAAGAATATTCCATGTGCAGTTGGAAAAATCAACCTACAACAGAAGGTTGAGAGCAGGAAGTGACATAATCTGGTTTGTGTTTTAGAAATATTGTTCTGGGTTCTGTATGAGAAATAGCTTGTTGGGTAAGAGGGAAAAGTGAAATAAGGGAAACTAGGAGAGTGTTGGCCTAGTACAGGCAAGAAATGATGATGGCCCTACCTTGGCTAATAGTGGTGGAGTGAAATGTCAATGGATTTAGGACAAGATTGCTGATAGAATGGATAGTATGTGTGAGAGAGAGGAGTCAAGGAAGACTCCAAGGTTTATGGTCTAAACAACTGGATCCAGTAATGATGCCATTTCTGAGATGGAAGGCTCAATAAAAGAAGCAGACTTTTCATGGAAACATGATATTACAAAACTTAGTCAAGAGACTGATGTTGATTCTGTTTCTCTTCCCACTGTTTAATTTGGGGCAAGAAACTTAACCTCTGTAGACCCCTGTCTGGAAAATTGTTATTTCATTAATTATGAGTATTATTATGATTTATAATGATAGTAGTGTCATTTATTCTGACTTGTAATGCTGTCTCTCTTTAAGCTTTCCAGAGGGAATTGTAAGTATATTTTAGTAGTAGAAACAAAGTTTCACATCTTTTTCTTTTTGAGTATTTAGTGAACAAGCAATACTGCAGTTACTGCTTTGGTAGGTCAAAACTTGTCAAATATTGGCAGTTTTATGTAGTTCAACCTGACAGATTCTTTTTAGCACTTAGGATCATGTAGGGGCTTTATGTATGCCTCTTCTCAAAAATATGTCTTTGTGATAACAGAAGTGAAATTTGAAGTAGTCAGTGAGGTAAAACTAGTAGCAAAGTAATTTCTTTAATTCTTGCTTTCAAATAAACGTGAGATAGCTGGATGAAGAACTGGCCTGTGACTTATTTGGACATAGATTCCTTGATGAAAATATTTACAGAGAGTTCTTCATTGAGACCCTGTGGGTTCTGAATGATACTTCCCAGTCTATATGCTGTCTGACTCCTACCATTTGGGTTTTCTACAGTTGAGATGCTTTTTAATTGTTGTGAGTTGACTTCTGTTACTTACCGTGAGGGGTTGGGTGGAGATGTGTGATTTTTGTTGGTTATTGTAATCTTTTTACTGTGACATTGACTGAATTAAAAAATGTGATGAAGATGAAGAAAACAGCTAATATTTTACTGAGCATTTATGTGACGGTGCTAAGTGGCTTTACATAAAGTCAAATCATTTCATCCTTATATTAATTCAACAAGATAGATACTGTTACTCCCATTTTACAAATGAGGAAACTGGGCCCAAAAATGTTAAGTAGTCAAGTGTAATAAGTGATGGAGCTGGGATTTAAGTATTTTATTACTGCTGGCTACTGAGAACAGTAACAAAATCTCAAATCTGAACCAAATAAATTGATCTGGTAGTAAAGTCAGAAGGAATGAGAAGCTTTCTTATAAACCTCTTTTTGGGGTTGCCTGAGTGGCTCAGTTGGTAAAGTGACTGCCTTAGGCTCAGGTCATGATCCCAGGACCCTGGGATCGAGTTCCGCATCGGTCTTTCTGCTCAGTGGAGAGCCTGCTTCTCCCTCTCCCTCTGCCTCTCTCTCCTGCTTGTGCTCTCCTGCTCTGTCAAATAAATAAATAAAATCTTAAAAAATAATAATAAATAAACCTCTTTTTGGTGAATTTTTTTTTCTTCAGCAGTGGTCTTTAGGCCTTACTGTGCATGAAAATCACCTGGGAAAGATTGCTTCACTAGGCTTAGGATGGGGGCCCAACGCCCGAGCCTGTTCAGGTGGCGTGCATGACAGACTTTGTGCAGATTCTTTCCTGACTTTCTCAGTCATTCTTAATTGCTGGTAGCATTTTCAGGGCCCATTCATTGATAGGTTGTTTACCCTTTACAAATCTATTTGAAGCTCTCCTGAAGTTCTCAAGAGTTTTTCCCTTTTGCTAACAAGAAAAAAAATTCCCCTCCAGTCTTATTCTTTTTTTTTTTTTTTTAAGATTTTATTTGAGAGCACGCTAGAGAGAGAGTGCACAAGCATGAGCAGTGGGGAGGGGCAGAGAAGAAGCAGACTCCCGCAAAGCAGGGAGCCCAGTGCGAGGCCCAAGGCAGACAATTAACCAACCGAGCCACCCAGGCACTGCTCCAGTCTTTATTCTTGAGCTGTCCTTGATGGTTTACCACCACCTACTACTAAAATTTTCTCCATTAGCTTCCATGATACACTTTTCATGCTACCCTCCATATAGGACATGCACAAAAAGTGTTCCTGAATTTGAATAGAACTGTTTCTGTTTTTCCCCCCTCCACCACCACCCAACCATATATGTTCATATTCCTCTGAGACCATAAGAATATATTATTTACTCATTTAAATTATCACATTTTATTCAAAGCTGTGAAGACATGGGGGAATATCATAAAATACAGGATAAAAGATTTTTTAATTGTACGGGTTATTTCTCACCAGGCTTTCACGTTTTTAAGTACAGAAGGAAAAACTATACTGTGTAAAACTAGATTCTAAAAGCCAAAGCAAATCCTCAATTTAGGAACCCTTATGTTTGCCATCCCTTGGCTGAGCTTTGCTAGATTTCCTATATTACTCAAACTGACACCTGTCTCTCCTCAGTCTTTCCAGTTGCTCAGAAAAAAATAGCATAATTACTTATTTAATCATTATGTCCCTGAAAAGTTTGACAAACTATAGAAGAGCATTAACAGTGAGTGAGAGAACAAACTTCTAACCACAGCTCTTTATACTTGAGTTCTGTCCTGTCAGGAATCATAGACAAAAAAATAACAGGTTTGAATAGATCTAAAAGAAAATCAAAAGGAAGATATACTTTATATCCAATCTCTCTAAATAGATAATTATTTAATATATATTTATCTATAATCCCTATATAAAGTTGCTATATGAAGGAAGAACGGAACTTCTGTAACTGGAGGGTAACTACTACCTTTTTTAAGACAAGCACTTACCTATGCTTTATTTAATGGCAAACTCAATTTATTTGCTTATACCCAAACCTTCTCTAGGAAGACAATGTCATCAAGTTAATGAGACTGCAGAGAATATAAGAAATGCACTTTCTATGATTGTGTTGCCTTTCACACTAAATGTGTATTGTTGTAAAGTCAGACCAGGTTAATAGAAACAAATTCCATCATGGTCCACGGTGTCATGACGTGTGTTGATCACACAGTGGTGTGGCATGTGACATGTTATCTTTTGAACTGCTCTTGTAGCCACCTCTTAACCTGTCCTACCTTCAGAAAACATTATATACAGAAATCTGAATTTATTAGGGAATGGTTATGGACATTGTAATGTATGTGGACAAGTTCCTTGATATATTTAACAATTCCATCAACTCTTTTTAAAATGTTCCATTTGTAAAAAAAAAAAAAACAAAACACTGAATTTTCTAGGAACACACATTTAGCTTAAATCCAATTCAACCATGTAGTGTTTACCTTGACCAAGTGAATTCCCCTCTTCATTGCACCTGCTTCTAATATTAGAATGATCAGAAAACATGGTATTCTTAAAATATTAAGATAAAAAATTCCAATTTGCCTTTCTTCTCCAGTACTCAGTGTCCTCCGTTATCAGAATCCAAATGAATGAACAAGTATAACTCAGTAAATATGTTCTCAGCTCCATTTTGCTTCCTGCAGTTGTTTATTTTTGCTCTGCCCTGTTCAAAAGGATTTCAGACCATTTGCTAGGGTTTGCCAACTTGTGATGAGATAAGGTAAATCAAAATGGGGCCAAAGAAAAGAAGAAGTATGGGTGGAGACAGCCAAAAATAATTCTAAAAATGCAAACCGTATTGGCCAATACCTTTATTACTACTGGTGGTCCACAAATAGCACAGTAAGCTTTCTAGCAGCCAACTTTCAGAAGAAAAAAAGAAAACCTTTTTAGTGCCCTTGAATAAAAAGAACCTAGTTGTTCAGGTGAATTACAACTGTTGTTGGTCTTAAGATCAGACAGACCTTTATCCTGAAGATCCTCAAAAAGAGGTTACAACTTTGAGTTTCATAGCGTTTCATAATAAGCATTCAAATGTTTGTTGAATGAATTACAGTACCCTTCAAAATCAGCAATTGAAGGTCATTTCATGAAAATACATTTCAGCAAAAGTAATTTTGCCAAAATTAGAGGCACATAGCCAGCAGCAGAAAGTTGTCCAGATTGCTAGCTTACTCTGGTCTAACATTATATTTTAGACTATCTGGAGAAATGAATGGTTTGTTCGTTCTTCAAGTGATTATTTCTGAATATTGATCTCTTGATAAATGTTGGCAGCAGTCCGGACATGTACTCTGTTGCCAGCTGAATACAGACCTCTTTGTCTTAACAGTGCTCAGAGCACATTTGTATTTTCATCAGAACTAAGGAACCTAAAAAGGCCTATGATAAGCCTGTATTTCCCCTTGTTCTGGGCAAGCAGTGGAAATTCCCACAGCCCTAGGACTTTCTTCAGAAAATCCTTTATAATCCAGTCCAGTACATAAAGACATGAGTAGTTGATTTCCTCAAGTTCTGTTCCTTGCAGCTGAATTAGTTTTAGTTTGAAAAGATTTAGAGCAAATACAACCAGATTTCCACCTCAGCCAAAATAAAATCTTATTGAAGCACTCAGAGAACATTAAAACACTTCCTCATGTAGTTAGTGTCTGTGATATATTACTTGTGAAATGTACATCAAAGTGACCCCAAAAAGGCACACTTAGGATTTTCACTTATTCACTAATTTAAATTTGAAGAACATTGATCAGTTGTTCTTTCTGACACTAATTAGCTGGCAGGCTCAGTTGTCAGTTGAACCCTTCCCAGTTCAAAATAAAACCATATCATCTGTTTATAAAAGGTTGCTTGTCTTAATATTTCTCTGTAATAAGGCAGGATATATGCAGTTCATCCAAAAATGATATCAGGTCAAGTTAACTCAAGGAGAAATACTGTGTAGGTTTTTTGTTTTGTTTTGTTTTTTTAATGAGGAAAAAGTAGTATGTATTGATGTAAAAACACATCCTTGGAATACTAGCCAATGAAAAATTAATTTGTGAAATAATAGTATATTAATCCTCATTTTTTAAAAAAGGCAAATGTACACCAAATGCATAGATCTCTGGAGATAGGGATTTGGGGAATCTGTTATTTTGTACCTTTTTCTACTGTTTTGAGTTTTTTAGTAATCATTATATTTTTTCAAAAAAAAAAATAGAAGTTCGTTTGTTTTGGAAGGGTTGATACTATAGTCAGGGCAGGGCGTTATAGTGAGAACCTTTGTTTCTTTACCGTGTAGGGATAATAATAGAGCATCTTCATATTAGTTTGCTACAACTGCCATAACAGAGTAACACAGACTAGCTAACTTTAAAAACATGTATTTCAGGAGGCCAGAAGTCCAAGATCAGGGTGTCAGCCAGAGTTGGTTTCATTCTGAAACAGCTTATACGATCTGAAGAGAAACCAGAGTATAGGTTGCTGTCTTCACATGTAGATGGTGCCCTTCACGTGGTCTTCTCTCACATGTATGCATGTGCCTGGGGTGATTGTCTCTCTCTGTCCTAATCTCTTCCTCTTATAAAGATATCAGTCAAATTGGATTAGGGTCCACCCTTTCCACCCCCATTTTAATTTAATTACCTCTTTAAATGCTCTTTCTCCAAATACAGTCATCATTACTAATTATAGTTATTCTGTGAAACAAAAGAAATCTTTCCTGTAAAGCAGCTAGCATAATGCCTGACAGGAAAAGCCCAATAAAGGTTAACTATTATCATTATTTTAACCCTTAGGAAGTTTTCAGTTGCTTAGTCAGAAGACCATCTCTTTTACCTGGATTCTTAGTAGTAGATTCTTCATGTAGGTTCTTTGCTAGCATCAATAATTAGAAATTTGTATGCCTCCTATAGCTTGACCCATAACTATTTTCTCTTCAGTCATAGGTGATGAGAAGGCAACTAAAAATAGCAAGTAATATGCTGTAATTTAGATGGCTCTTTCTGCAATGGTAGGTGGTTGTGATGAAATAGCCCAGGTCTTTCTGTGAGTGTTTAAACAAGATTTCAGTAACTCAGACTTGCTGTTAAGCAATACAATTTGGCTGGATTCTAGTGATAACACTATGATGAATTAATGTGTGTTATTGTATAGTAATAACAATGAGATTGTGATGGGATGGGGAGGTGGGGAGTTAAAGATAGTCTTTTATGAAGATGGAATAAACTCTTCTAGGTCCAGCCAAGCAATTTCATATCTGTAGAGTTAATAAAGATTACCAAGTAAGGCGGGATAAAGGCCCATAATTCTGCTCAGGAGGCAGCAAAGACTATTTAAACAGCTTAAGTTGGCTGTCACTTGCGCAGTATGGGTAACTGACTGGACCCCTGTCACAGTGGCCTGGAATCTGCTAAACCTCGGTTGTCCATTGATCTTGTTTTGTAAAGCTACAATACATAAATTTCCTGTTTGAGCCAATATGTGGGGCCCCACAGCCTCATTTAACCAGATTTCTGTTTTGTGGAGTAGTGACCCATGGTCTGATGATCAGGCAGTGCTTGATTTTAGCTAAGCTTATTTGTGGCAATAAGAAATTCAGAGTAAGCTTCAAATCATATAACATGCTTGCTTACCCCCACCCCCACCTTGGTACCTCATTAGCTTATCTAAAGATTTCCTGTCCCTGCAACAGTTCTTATCAAACTAGGTTCTAAGAAAACGTTACAGCTAAAACTGGTTTTAAGTTAATCACAATCTAGTGGTATTTGAAAAGAAGGGAAATCCTTCCTTGCCTTAAAAAAGCCAGAATAGTCTTAAATAGTCCTTAGTTAATAACAAATTGAACTGTAGTTAGGTATCACCCCTAAGCCTATCCGACAGTACTCTCAGCAACCAGTCTCATTTACCCAATGTTAGGACAAAGGCTCTGTAACAACTGTGCCTAGGGTCAAACCAGAGATGACTGGAACTTTCCAGTCCAGACATCATTATAATGGCCAGCAGAAAGCATAGGAAAAGCTAAGAATGTGTAATAGCCAGCCCCAGTGGTTGAGATGTGGGTTAACAATTTCTGTAAATGTACCACGCTGTCTCCAAGATTCTGAGAAGCAGAGTAGGCATAACAAATGTTGTTTTGTTGTTGTTGTTGTTGTTCCATTCATAAGTGAACTTGAAAAATGTGATTTAAATTAATACAGGTCTTCTCCAAAGCATGCCCACAGGGAAGATGGTCTTCATATTCCCATGGCTCCAGATAGGTCCTCATGAATTACATCACCAGTTTTAGAGTTTAACTCTCCACGGATGATTAGCTCTTCCACGAGAAACATGAATTAAAGTTTAAAAACCATAGAAATGAAACCATGTGCTGAAAACTAGGACAGGTGTCTTAGCAGGAGAAATACTTGCAAAACATTGTATCTAGTTTGTTGTGGAACTAATCAAAGTTGACAGGGTAGAGTTTGTCCCAGGAGCCAGTCACTATAGCAATGACTAGGGCTGACTGAGGTGAGAACAGCTAGTATACTTTCTAATCTCTGTTAAAGTGTCTTCCTCTGATTGCTGGAGAAATAGAAGTCCCCAATATTAGATATAAGATGAATGTTCTAAAATACAGGGCTTTTTTTTTTTTTTAATTATAAACTCCCAGGAAGGCCAACACATCAGGGCCCTGACCATATTCAGAAGAGTAGGGTTATCCATGTTTTAAAGGGTGTCTACCACATCTGTATAAATATCCATCCTTTGGTCTTATTGGAAAATCTGTCAACTGTTAGGGCTGCCCTTCCAGTGCAACAGTTTGTTAAACAGCTAATTAGCCAAGTTTATAGGGGATCAGTCAGTTAATATTCCACTGGCTTTTCTGGGCAGGTCGCCAATTCTAACTGAAGACATAACCAGTTGCAGGCTTCTCCAGCACCAGTAACAGGTAAGGGAGTTTTAGACAGTGGTTGATAGAACATGAAGCCAAATGGCAGAGTCAAGCTATTATAGTAGAGGGTCAAATTTCTTGGATCTAGCAGATTTGGAGTCCTAAGGGTAGGAAGCTATGAAGTGAAGAGCATTATCAGTAGGACCTGAGCCTCACAGTTTGGTTAAGATTCCCTTCCAGGGAGAATTCTGACCTCTCCTGAAGAGAGGGATAAAACTCAACAATGTTCCAGTACCCCCAAGGACTTATAAACAGTATGAATAAGAAATGAAAGGAGACCTCTCCTTCACTTCAAAATCTGCTCAGTTTGGGACCTGAATATTTAAAAGAACTACCTAGAAGCACTTCTACTTCCAGCCAAGATGAAGTAACAGGAACTGGATTTACCATCCCGCCTGAAATAATGATTGTCAGGAATACTGTTCATCAGACAACAGAGGACAGTAATCCTGAGAGATGGTAAACTATTTTTCTAGCTTTCTTAAGATAGTGCTCTCTGCCCCCATGCCCCCCAAAAAGTTGAATTGATAGCAATAGAGAGTAGAATAGTAGTACCAGATACTGGAGGGTTAGGAGAAAGAGGAGAGATTGATCAAAGAGTACAAACTTTCAGGTATAAGATGAAATAAGTTCTGGCAACCTAATGTACATTGTGGTGACTATAGTTAATGTATTTCTATACTTAAAATTTGCTTAGAGAGTAGATCTCAGGTCTCTGACCATGAGAAAAAGAGGTAATTATGGGAGGCAGTGGATATGCTAATTAGTTTTATTGTGGTAATCATTTCACAGTGTATTCATATATCAAAACATCATGTTGTATACCATAAATGTGTACAATTTTTACTATTCAAAAACAAAATTAAGAAAAAGGGAAAACAGGGCGCCTGGGTGGCTCATTCGTTAAGCGTCTGCCTTCAGCTCAGGTCATGATCCCAGGGTCCTGGGATCGAGCTCCGCATCAGGCTCCCTGCTCCCCGGGAAGCCTGCTTCTCCCTCTCCCACTCCCCCTGCTTGTGTTCCTGCTCTATCTCTCTCTGTGAAATAAATAAAATCTTTAAAAAAGAAAAAAGGGAAAACATTAAAGACAACTTCTAGGTCATGGTGCAGGGAGAAACATCCCCTGCCTCAAGGAGACAGAGCTGAGAGTCCAGAAAGCCTGAGGCAGCCAGAGGTAATAGGACAGAGTATGAAAGACAGAAAACCCCAGAGATCTGCAGGTGCACCCCTTGAGCATTCATCAGAATATTGATCAGTGCATGCATATGAGGAAATTACCTAAAGCTAAGGAAAAAATAATGTGAAAGGATTAGAAGCAGAGTACGTACTCCCATCAGCCAGATTGGAAAACCTTACGATTCACGTGGCATTGGGTAGAGTACTCTCTAGAAAGGTCTTGCCTCAGTTGGTAGAGAGTAATTACCCTAAACTGAGCACTGCCTAATAAATTGTAAAAGCAATACCTGAACACATACCACGTCTAAGTAACTAACAGCATCCCAGAACAAAGCTCAAGAAGATTTGTGGGAATATAAAAATACTGAGACGAAGTAGAACTCACAATGTCTGGCATACAAGCAGAGATGACCAGGCAGCAGCAAAGAAGAAGGAAAACATGACCAATGATGAGGCAAATAATCGATCAAAACCAACCCAGAACTGACACATATGTTGGAATTAGCAGGGAAGTACATCAAAACTGGTATTATATTCATCTCTACAAAAAGTTAGGTAGATACATGGAAGATATTCTAAAATGCCCAAAATTAAGCCTCTGGAGGTGAAAACAACAACATCTGAGATCAAAAATACACTGAATGGGCACTCAGTGGCAGCCACTGCTCAGACAAGACACTGCTTGCTCATGCATCTCACTCTGCGTCCCTGTAACCATGTCTCACAAACACGATATGGCTGAGATTGAGAAATTGAGTAAGTCAAAATTGAAGAAGATAGAAATGCAAGAGAAGAATTACCCTCAAAAGAAACAACAGAAGAAGCAAGCAGGCAAATCGTAATGTGAGGCATGTACTGCCGATATGCACTGTACATTCCACAAGCATTATGTACTTACTTTACTGCTTCTAGCTGTTTAACTTTATAAGATGCAGAGAGTTTGGATCAAGTTTAAATGACTGCTGCCCATTTTCACATCAGAGAATCGAGGACTACTGACAACAAAGGTCACATACCTCTCCCATCTGCCTGGCTGGCTGCCAGGAAAGGAAAAGAACGTGCATACTGCTGAAGGAAGAAGCTGGGTGGGACAACAGTGAAATCTAGAGAAAATCCAAGCTGTTCTAAGGTGTCCCGCAGTCTATAAAATGCTGTGTAATCAGAGTGTCATTTTGTTGTTGTTCAAATGATTTTAATTATTGGAATGCACAATTTTTTAAATATGTAAATAAAAAAGTTTTAAAACCTGAAAAAAGTACACTGCATGGGATTAACAACCATTAGACATGACAGAAGAAAGGATTAGTGAACTTGAAGGCACAGTGACAGAAAATATCCAAAATGAAATACAGAAAAGAGGGAAAAAAATGTTCTTAATGGAAAGAGTGTGTCTTTGTCCTATAAACATCAAAGAACAACCCCAGTGGGTTAATATATGGGCAGAGTCCCTGCAAGAGAGAAGAAAGGGAAGGAAAGAAAAAACCTTGAAGAATTAATGGCCAAAATTTTTCCAAACTTGAAGAAAACTATAACCCACAGATCTAAGAAACTTAATAAACCCATAGCACAAAAAACATAAAGAAGACTACTCCAAGGCACATCATAATCAAGTCACTCAAAAGCAGTCAAAGAAGAGAAAATCCAAAAAGGAGCCAGGGATCGGTGGGGATGGGTGTGGGCAGAAGAACATGTTACATAGAGAGGAACTAAGATAAGGATAAACACCATATTTCTCATTGAAAATAATGTGAGAAGACAGTGGAACAACAGCTTTAAAATACAGAAAGGAAAAACTATCAACATAAAATTCTGTGTTGACAAATTCTTTTGGCAAAAAATCTTTCAAAAATGAAGGCAAAATAAAGGTGTTTTCAGATACACAAAACCACTTTGCCCTATAAGAAATGTGAAAGGAGGGGCGCCTGGGTGGCTCAGTCGTTAAGTGTCTGCCTTTGGCTCAGATCATGATCCCAGGGCCCAGGGATCGAGCCCTGCATCGGCTTCCTGCTTAGCGGGGAGCCTGCTTCTCCCTCTCTCACTTCCCCTGCTTGTGTTCCCTCTCTCGCTGTGTCTGTCAAATAAAAGGTAAAATCTTTAAAGAAAGAAAGATAGAAATGTGAAAGGAAATACTTCAAGCAGATTAAAAATGGTAACCACTGGAAATCTGGATCTACACAAAGGAATAAAGATCACCAGGAATTGTAACAATATTAATAAATATAAAAAGACTATTTTCTTATTATTTAAAACTTTTTAGAATATAACTGTATAAACAAAAATAACAGTATATTGTACAGTTAATAGCATAACATGTAAAAGTAAAATGCATGGTAATAGTACAAAGGTTCAGAGTAATAAATGTACACTGTTGTCAGGTTTTTATACTATACATGAAGTACTATAATATAACTTGAAGGTACACTGTATTGGTTAAAGATGTTTAAATGCTCAGTGACCACTAAAATAAAAGAACAAGGGGCGCCTGGGTGGCTCAGTTAAGCAACTGCCTTCAGCTCACGTCATGATCCTGGAGCCCCTGGATCGAGTCCCGCATCGGGCTCCCTGCTCGGCAAGGAGTCTGCTTCTCCCTCTGACCCTCCTCCCTCTCATGCTCTCTCTCTATCATTCTCTCTCTCTCTCAATAAATAAATAAAAATCTTTAAAAAATAAAAATAAAAGAACAAGAGTTACAGATAATAAGACAACAAAAGAGATAAAAGATAATCATTTAAATACTCTGTTAATCCTAGGGCACCTGTGTGGCTCAGTCAGTTAAGTGGCTGACTCTTGATTTTGGCTCAGTTCATGATCTTCAGGGTCCTAGGATTGAGCCCCACATCCAGCTCCATGCTCAGCAGGGAGTCTGCTTGAGGATTTCTCTCCCTCTCCCTCTGCCCCTCCCTGATTGTGCTCTCTCTAAATAAATCTTTAAAAAAAAAAACAACTATTAATACAAAAGAAGTCAGGTAAAGGGGAACAACAAAAAAAGACAGGACAGACAGCAACGCGATAGTCTCAAACCTAATCACAACAATAATCATGTTAAATGAAATTGGCCTAAGCACAGCAATCAAAATACAACAGTTGTCAGATTGAATTAAAAAGCAAAATCCAATTATATGCAGCTTACAAAAAGTACATTACAGATAATGAAGCTAGAAAAAGATTTAAAGTAAAAGACTGGGAAAAGATATACCTTATATTCATCAAAAGAAAGCTGGAGTTAATTATATTAATATCAGACAAAGCAGCTTTCAGAGCAAAGAATATTACTACAGACAAGGTTATTTCATAATGATAAAGTGATCAATTAACAAGACATAATAATCCTAAATGTTTATGCATCACACAAAATCTTCAAAATACATGAAGCAAAAACTGATAACAGACTTCAAGGAGAAATAAAACAAATTCACAGATATAGCTGAAGATTTCAGGACCTCTCTCTTAGTACTTGATAAAACAAGTTGTCATAAAATCAGTAAAGATATAGTGGCTTGAACAGTATTCTGAACCAACTTGACCTGATATTCGTAGAACACTCATCTGACAGGAGAATATGCATTATTCTCAAGTGCACATGGAACATTTACCAAGATAGAACATATTTTGGGACATAATACAAGTCTCAATAAGTGGATACAAGGCATAAAAAGTATGATCTCTGATCTCTGTTAGTTAACTGGGCCTGCCATAACAAAATACCACAGACTGGATGGCATTAAACAACAGAAATTTATTTTTTCATAGTCCCAGGAGGCTGGAAATCCAAGGTCAGGGTGCCAGCATGGTTGGGTTTTGGTGAGCACTCTTCCTGGCCTGCGGACAGCCACCTTCTTGATGCATGCTCACATGGTTTTTCCTTGGTGTGTGCACACCCAGGAGAGAGGGAGCAAGCTCTCTGGTATCTCTTCTTAGAAGGATACTGATTCCATCATGAGGACCCCACCCTCATGATCACAGCAGAATTACATCCCAAAGACCCAGTCACCAAATAACCATCATATTGAGAGTTAGGGCTTCAACAAATGAACTTTTTTGTGGGGTGGTGGAGGGGAGTTGACACAAACAGTCAGTTCCTAACAGATCACAATGGAATCAAATTAGAAATCAGTAATAGAGGTCTAGAAAATTCCCAGATATTTGGAAACAAAAATAACACTTCCATGCATCAAAAAAGAAGCAGAAAAATGGAAAATACATTGAATTAAGAGAAAGTGAAAACACACTAAATTTATGGGATGCTGCAAAAGCAATACTTAGGGGAGGAATTACACCTCTAAATGCCTAGGTTAGAATAGAAGAAAAAGGTATCAATGATCTAAACTTTAATCTTAAACTAGGCGGGAGGAGAGCAAATTAACCTCAATTTAGTAAATAGGCAAAAGGTAAGAATAAAGATCAAAGCCAAAATAAGTGAAATATTTTCTCCAGGGGTAGAGAGAAATTCGTGAAACCAAAAGCTGATTTTTAAAGACCAATAAAAGTGGTAACCTCTGGCCAGACTAATCAGGAAAAAAAGAAGCCATAAAAACAGTATCAGGGGGACGCCTGGGTGGCTCAGTCGGTTAAGTGACTGCCTTCAGCTCAGGTCATGATCCCAGGGTCCTGGGATCGAGTCCCGCAGCGGGCTCCTTGCTCAGCAGGGAGCCTGCTTCTCCCTCTGCCTGCAGCTCTCCCTTCTTGTACTCTCGCTCACTCTCTCTCGCCTATGCTCTCTCTCTCTCTAGTAAATAAATAAAAAAAACTTAAAAAAAAAAAAAAAAAACAGTATCAGGAATGAGAGAGGTGGTATAACTAGAGCCTCCAGGTATTAAAACGATAATAAGGGACCACTGTCAACAACTTTATGCCAGTAAATTTGATGACTTAGATGAAATGGACCAATTCTTTGAAAGACACAATTTGCTAAAGCTCACTCAAGAAGAAATCAATAACCTGAATAGCCCTATATTTATTAAAGAAATTGAAAATGTCAGACTGTTTTCCAGAGTGTCTGCATCAATTTACATTCTCACCAGCAATGTCCTTGCTTGACACTTGGTTATTATCTGATTTTCTGGTTATAGCCCTCCTCGTAGGTGTGAAGTGCTAGCTCATTCTGTTTGGATTTGTATTTCCCTGACATTAATGATGTGAAAAATCTTTTTGTATGTTTATTGGCATCCATTTGCATATCTTTTCATTTGCATATCTTTTATTTGCATATCTTCTTTGGAGAAGTATTTATTCAGTATTTATTTATTCTTTGCTTATTGTTTAATTGGGTTGTCTTTTTATTGAATTGTAGGAGTTCTTACATGTTCTGAATACAAGGCCCTTATCAGACATAATAGCAGATATTTTCTCCCATCCTATGGGTTGGGACTTTTTTGATTGTGTCCTTTGAAGCACAAGATTTTTATGTTGATGAAGTCCAATTTACCAGTTTTTGGCTGTGTCTTTGGCATCATGTATAAGAATCCACTGCCAAATCCAAGAACATGAAGATTTATCCCTATGTTTCATCTAAGAATTTTATAGTTTTAGCTCCTATAAGTAGAATTCAGTTCCTCATTGCACTCCCACATATTAAGTGCTCATGTGGCTATGTCTACCCAGTGTAGATACAGAATGTTTCCATCATTGCAGGAAGTGCTTTAGGACACAAACAGTTTAATATAGTTGAAGATGAGCTAAGGACTTGAACAGTTAGTTTACCAAAAAAGAAAGAAATGAGTGAACTCACGTACACAAAATTGTTTAGTAGTTAAAGAATGCAAAATTAGAACAGAGATTGCATTGTTAGTTCCCCAAATGGACAGTGACTACTTCCTTCAGGTCTTGACTTAGAAATCACACCAGTGAGGCCTTCCCAACCCACCGTATTTAAAATTTCAAGCTTAGTCTTTTCATTTCCTGCATTTTCTCATTAGCTGGTACCATTAATATACATCTAACTTACTTTTCTTGTTTATTGTCAGTGTCCTCCCTCTTGGAATGTACAATCCATGAAAGCCCGTTTTATGCACTATTTTTTGTCCCTCCATTATGTAGAACAGTCCTATATAGAGTAAAAACTCAAGTATATGTTGTTGTTAAATGAAAGCTGACAAGGTGTAGAGAAAAAAATGTTCTCATACACTGCTACCAGAGAGCAAATTGGTACAACCTTCTTGGAAGCAGTTGTGTAGTACGTTAAAGTCTCAAAATTGTGCTTGCCCTTTGACCTGACTTTTCTCTTTCTAGATATTTATCATAAGGAAGTAATTAAGGATGTGCACAGAGATATTGCTGGAAGATTCAGCCACAATGGAATGCTTTTATCTGCAGTCAGGAGAACTCTTGAACTGACATATTAGAAGGAATGTAGATTGTTTTTCAAAATGTGGCTATAAGAACTGTTTTGCAGAGTTGTTCAAAAGAGCCTCTCCTATTGTTCCTAATGCCTTAGCATATTAAAATATAGTCTCATTACTGACTTTTTGGACCTACTTTCTTTCAAAATTAAAACTTATATAATTTTTTCCACAGGTCCCTTAATATGGACTTTGAAAATCAAGATAAAGAGAAAGACAGTAGCAGTTCTTCTGGGTCTTTCAATGGCAACAGCACCAATAATAGTAAGGAATTTTATGTCAATTAACTTTAATGCATGTAGTGGCCTTAATTAGATTCTTTCTATAACCCCAGTTAATTTACTGGGTTTAAGGATTTATGTTTGGTTATAATAATAAAATCTAATCTGTATTGGCATAATTTGTAAAAATTCTTATGTTCTGAATCTAAACCATTGATTTCTTGTGTACTGCTTTTAACTCATGCCTAAAAGCTTACTGCTAAGATTATTTTCTTTTTTTTTTTTTTTTTTTTTTTTTTAAAGATTTTATTTATTTATTTGAGACAGAGAGAATGAGAGAGAGAGAGCACATAAGAGGGGGGAGGGTCAGAGGGAGAAGCAGACTCCCTGCCGAGCAGGGAGCCCAATGCGGGACTCGATCCCAGGACTCCAGGATCATGACCTGAGCCGAAAGCAGTCGCTTAACCAACTGAGCCACCCAGGCGCCCCTAAGATTATTTTCTTAAAAACAAGTAGGATAGATAGGTATCTGCCTGTTTATGATTTCATTTAAACCCTTTGGTGAGGTCAATAATTTTATAAGTATTGATCACAAATTCATTCAGGGACTCTTTGAAGATAGTTACTTGAAGTACTTGTAAAACTAAGTATTATGACAACCTCTTCTGATATTAAAGATTTTATAAGAATGCTTGCTTTATGAAATAAGTTAATCTGAGAAAAACAAGTATTATATTATCTCACTGATATGTGGAATTTGAGAAACAAGACAGAGGATCATAGGGGAAGGGAGGAAAAAATGAAACAAGACGAAACCAGAGAGGGAGACAAACCATAAGAGACTCTTAATCTCAGGAAACAAACTGAGGGTTGCTGGAGTGGAGGGGGTGGGAGGGATGGAGTGGCTGGGTGATGGACATTAGGGAGGGTATATGCTATGGTGAGCGCTGTGAATTGTATAAGACTGATGAATCACAGGGGCGCCTGGGTGGCTCAGTCGGCTAAGCGGCTGCCTTCGGCTCAGGTCATGATCCCAGGGTCCTGGGATCGAGCCCCGCATCGGGTTCCCTGCTCAGCGGGAAGCCTGCTTCTCCCTCTCCCTCTGCCTGCCACTCTGCCTACTTGTGCTGTCTATCTCTCTGTCAAATAAATAAATAAAATCTTTAAAAAAAAAAAAGAAAAAGACTGATGAATCACAGACCTGTACCCCTGAAACAAATAATACATTATATGTTAATAAAAAAAATAAACCTAGCTCAAAAAAAAAAAGGAATGCTTGCTTTATAAGAAATAGAAGTGTGCTAGATGGCAAATGTTTTGCAGCATTGTTTATAATGGTCAAAAAGTAGAAACACAACTCAGAGATCAATAAACTAGTTGATGGATAAACAAAATATGGCCTATCCATACAATGAAATACTATTCAGCATTAAAGAGAATGAAGTACTGATACATGTACATTGCTACAACATGTATGAACCTCAAAACATTATGTTAAGAAGCCAGACAGGAAAGACTACATATTGTGTGAGTCCACTTACATGAAATATCCAAAAAGGCAAATATGGAGAGACAGAGAGTGGATTTGTAGTTGCCTGGCAAGTATTAGACACTTAAGATGGGTAAATTTTGCCATATGTATATTGTGCCTCAATAGAGTTATAGAAAATGGTGATGCTTATTATAAGGGGAATTGAATTATAAATAAGGAGACTTGATTTGATAATCAAGAGCTTGATACTGGGCTCCTACCATGCAATTTATTAGCTATATATTTTTTGGATATTCTATTAGATATTTTGAAAGCTGAAAAAGCACAAGAGCTGTTACCCAAGCTATCACTAGGCAGTGTGGCCAAAACACTTTGTAAGGCATTAATAAAGTACTAAGACAGAGATAGTAAATACCACTTCCGTCCCTGAAATAAGAACTTTCTCTCACAGACCCTTACCATAGCCTCAGAGTACTTCTGAACAAGCATCTAATGTCACTAGATCAGAGTAAGCACTTGAGATGAACTCATTTGACATCCATGTACACAGAGAATAAAAAGAAAGGCAAGTCAGGGTGAGCCACCATAGGTCAATTTAATAATTGACCCATCCCAGAGAAGGTGAGTTTGACCTGAAATTTGAAACAGTGAACTTGGATTGCTGGAGAAGTCAATCTGGGTGGGAAGAGCATATGATAACAGACACAGAGAGAATGAGCATGACTTACAGGACAGCCTCAAGTTACCACCCTAATGGGGAGGAGATACTGAGGATCCAATGTAAAGTTAGAATACTGATGGAGAATTTTAGAAGTTAAATTGAAAAGAGATCACTCAGTTTCTCTAATTACTACTCTTCCCGCCAATTATACTTGCCTAGTTTTCACCCAGTTAAATGTGTTCGCTGTCCCCAGGAGTGTAAAGTGGGCATTACAAATAGAATCATTTAAATATGAGTCTTTTCTTAAACTTATGACACAGATCCTTGTATGAGGTAAAATACCATACCTGTAACTTAACAAGGAACCAGGTAAAACCCAGTGTCAATTCCTGAATTTAAGGTTAAATGATTATATAGCATTTATCTTCTATCAACATTTTAGGCCAAATCACTTTATACAACTGAAACTCCTTTACAAGTCCTGTGTTATGTAGTATATATGCAAATGATGTATTTAAACCAGATTATAAATCCATTGTACATTGAATCACAGAAACCTAAGAGAAGTGGACACTGTGTGTCTAAGTACAATTTTATCCTCAAATAAATGATTAGGTCAGTCCATACAGTGGAAGGAAGTTACATGGTGACATCAGTTTCATTTCTCACCACTGACTTCTGAAGAGTAGTAGATGTTTGTTTAAATTGTCATTTACTTAAATCTACCTCCTTTGTTGTGCTAAATTATCCTCACAAATGTATTTCCTCGGTGCCTCATCTGGGCTATGGATACCAGAAGGGATAGACACAGATTAGGAGAGAATACAGTCCACTACCACATAATCAGGAAAAACACAATGAAAGAAATGGCTGTTGCGGCAAGGCCGGCCAATACTTGATCATGGAGCATGACACCATTCCAGATTGAAGGGACAGCATGGAAAATGGGGTACATTTATCAAAATCAAAGAAATAATAACAGCCAGAAAGATGAACAGAGAAACGCAAGAGACTGTGTTAGGTGCTAAAGAGATTGAAGTCCTGAATGATAACAATGTAGAAGAATTATGAGGAACTTCTCAGGAAAGGAAGGTATGAGTTTAGTGTTCAGATTTTGGCAAGAGTGTTCTGAGCTGATTGAAGGAGAAAGTGTAAATAGGTAGAAGTTGTTTTTAAAGGTTGCAAAATTTAAAAAATAGAAATAAAGGTTGCAGGTGCCTACTCCCAAAATAAATAAGAATCAAGGAATTTGTGAAAAAGACAAAAAATGAGTGACAGTTACCTAAACAGCATGGATGCTGCTCACAATGTTGCGCTTTAAAAGAAGCCAAACACACAAAAATAACGTGCTACTGTAATTCAGTGTATGAAATAAGCTCAAAAAATAGGCAAAATAAATATTAGTATTAGTATTAGGATGTGCACTTGAGTAGAAAACATATAAAACAGAGAAAAGAAGAAAGTATCATAAAAGCTAGGATAGTAGTTCCCTTTGGGGAAAAGAATAGGGACTGGGAGGGGCACAAGAAAGACTTCTGGGCTTGGCAGGGTTGTTTCCTGACCTGGGTGGTATTAACTGATTGACTGAACTCTACATTTTTGTTTTATGTACTTTGCTGTATGCTTGTTGTGTTTTACAATAAAAAGAGTTAGAAAGAAAGTGGGGAAGAGGGAGTGCCCTCTAGGTCTTCTCTGATTTTTGTGAACCTGGCTCTAAATCCTGTCTCATCCCTATATCTGCCCCCAAAAATTCTATAAAGAGATTTTTCCTCCTGGCACACCAGTCCTTCATTTAATCAGTATTAAGTGGGTTAAAAAAAGGACAGCTCCCACCCTTACCCCAATATCTGACATCTTGAAGTCCTTTACCAGGCTTCCCACGTAATTTATCTGAACTGTGAAGATTGTACAGAGTTTTGAAGCCCTCTCATGTTACGTACTGTGTAATAGGTGCTCAGTAAATAGTGAAAATTTCAGCATGCTTCTTTCATGGAGGTGCAAAATCGGTAACTTTCTTAGTGATTATCAGTAATAATGCTGGTGTATATTGTTCAGTATCTATTTCATGACCCTATATTTAGCCTGTAGCCTTGTTCACTAAATGCTAAAAATAATTTCTCTGTACATAATTTTTTCCATCACCATGCCTGTTTCTTTTTTTTTTTGCGACTGCCCTCCATCTCTTGGCAGCTTCTTGCTATTGTCCTAAAGTACCTTATCTCTAGGGTCCGCCTTGAAGAGAAAACCATGCCTATTTCTTATGTTAATTTTGGCTTTAAAGGTAATGCCAACTGCATTTGAGTAACTCCTCCTAATTATGATGACTCTGTTTTGCTTTGCTCTGTTTTGTTTTGAAGTCACTGAAATTTGGCTGAAATTGCTAATTAATTAGCTCCATCCCCTACAGGACCATTATCTCCAGACCTTTAGGAAGTACAGTATTAAAATTGTGTACATTTTTTTAGGGAGCATATTGTCAGCAACTAAAGGAACTTCACTTGCCCTGTGACATTGCTGTTTGGTAAACTCCCTTGGGCATTCTTCTATAAAACTAATGGAAGCAGTGTCTCATACCTCTTGGTTTAAATCTGTACTTTTAAGAAACAAAAATCTGTGCATTCTATCTAATATTCTAGAAAGGCTCTTTGTATTCGGTTTTGCATTTTAATTGCAGACTGAACTTCTAAAATTTATATTTTTTAAACAAATACTTCTCATACACCTGACTCACTAAAGTCTTTGTTCTAGCCAGCCGTTTAAATTTTCGGTTCATATTTTAAACCAGTATAATTAATCTGTAGACTATATGATGTTTTGTTTTACAAAAGAGGGGGGTGTGGATGTGTGTTTTAAGATTTATAATTTTTTTTAAGATTTGTTTCTCCTCATATAACAGTTATTCATTTGAGAAACCATTATTTTCTCTTGTGAAAGGCACCTGAAATCTGTAGTTTCCTCTAGTAGTTCTTTGACCTGGTGTAGAGCACTCAAATAAAACAATTAGGTGAAATTCAGTTAGAGATTTCATGGAGTTTTGTCTCATAAATGTCCATAAGACACTTCACTTTAAGTAAGATACCCCCCCACCCCCCCATACACAAATGATCCAGGGGCCAAGTGAAGAAGTTTGACTGCAGTTCTGGTCAGCCATCTTCCTAAGAGCATCTCTGTCTTGACACATAGATCACTCCTTCCTTGGGGCGTCTGGGTGGCTCAGGTGCTAAGCGTTCAGCTCAGGTCATGATCCCAGGGTCATGGGATCTTCTCCCTCTCCCTTGTGTTCCCGCTCTTGCTGTCTCTATCAAATAAATAAAATATTTTTAGAAAAAAAAGAAATGTCCTATTCATAGGTGAATTATTTGACTCATCCACCTAGCCAGTAAGAAGTAATTTTGTTTTGTAGAAATATTTAATATTTTATTTAACTAAAATACCTAAATAGCTTTCTTGGGAGAGGTAAATTTCAATACCAAAGAGCAGTTTTTAAGCATTGGTTGATGATTGCAACCTTTTGTGCCTAGTTATATTCATTCTGGTCACCTTATATCTTATTCATAGCCTTAATTTAATGAAGAGAGACTTCTGATACTTCGTTGTAATAGCTCGTATGAATTTTTTTTCTTTAATTCCTCTCAAGAACTTTATATCTCAGCAGGGTTAATTTGGAAGTAGATCACACACAAGATTAGTAATTTTTTCTTTTAATTCAGTGGTTATCAGATTTTGCCATGTTTCTCTTCTCTACCAAATATTTTATTAACGCTTCTCAACTCTGTATGCAAAATAAAATTTTGTGGAGGTTTTTAGCTGGGCCTGCTAACCCCCAGAGATTTCAGTTTCATTGATCTGGGGTTGGGCCTGGGCATTGTAATTGTTACAGCTCTCCAGGTGATTCTAATTGGTAACCAAGAACTGAAAACCAATGTGCTAAATCCTACTGTATCCCAAGTAATTGTTTTCTCCCATTTATCTCCTATTCCTTAAAATAATTCTTCTGATTTTTGGTTTTCAGATGTCATATTCCCTCCACTCCCCGACTCCACCCAGAGTTGATCCTCAGCAACAGTGGGGAAGAGTGAACATGAGTAAATCCGTAGATGATGAGAAATGATTTTAGTCAGTGGATTTAAACCACCTCTTTTACCAGACCTGCAAATGAGACTACAAATGTACTCAAGTTGACTAATCTGAAATTTTTTTTAAGATTTTATTTATTTATTTGAGAGAGAGAGAGAGAGCTGGGGGAGCAGCAGGTGGGAGGGAGGGAGAGGGAGAAGCAGGCTTCCCACTGAGCAAGGAGCCCGAGGCAGGGTTTAATCCCAGGACCCTGGGACCATGACCTGAGCCGAAGGCAGACGCTTAACTGACTGAGCCACCCAGGTGTCCCAACTGATCTGAATTTTTACTACCTGTATATGTTCTTCATTTTTTGTTTTTGTTTGTTTTGGGGTGGTTTTTTTTTTTTTTTTTGGCACCCTGTCCACCATTGTTAGCAACCATGAGGTAGCTAATGAAGGCACCATGAGGAGAGCAAGGAGTTCATAATCTCAGTGGGAAGGAAAGAATCAGAGGACCTAGATAATCTATATCTTACATACTAACCCCTAGAAGTGTTAAAGTCTCTGCAGTACATGGGCATAGCGCCTGTTACTTAAGTCGTTAATATGTTCTTTTTTCTCTTTCAGGTATCCAAACTATTGACTCTACCCAGGCCCTCTTCCTTCCAATTGGAGCATCTGTCTCTCTCCTAGTAATGTTCTTCTTCTTTGACTCAGTTCAAGTAGTTTTTACAATATGTACAGCAGGTAAATGAGTTTCTTCTCTATTCCTAAACATTAACCTAAAAGGAATTTTTTTCACCTCTTTTTAATCATCATTCAAAACTTAAGATTTATATACCATGCCATGCAAATTTTTCTTCTTAAGTCTGTTTTTTTCTCCCCACACTTCTCCTTGAACCACGGGATACACATAGCATCAGTTTGGGACTGCCAGCACAGCCTGAACGAAAGACCAAGGGTTTGAAAATATGTGGGCTTTATGACACCAAAGTAGAACCACTCTGACTGTGGCTCCTTGTCTGGGAGGTTATCAGAAGATCCAGTGTGGCAGAGTGGTCATTTGCAACCCCCACCGATGTTTCTGTAGACAGACACAGTTGATAACTAATCAAAGTAATTTGACTGTCAGCCCCCTGATCAGTTTTTAAGCCAAGAGGTGATGGAAGTGTATAAAACATCAGCAAAATGCTGGACATGTCAGATCATCCCCTGGCCCACTGTTTCTCTTTTCGTATTAAGATAGAAGAGAATGAGAAACCCTAGATGTCTCTGCTTCCCCTACTTCAAATCAGGTACTTCTTTCTTCTCAAGACTATCTGTACAGTGCTAACAGAAGACATTTTTTTTGTCTCTAGTTAATTAATTGTATCTACTTGTTGAGAAAAGTTTTCTGGGCAATCAGTGTCTCCATAAGTCATGCCATTTTTCTTATGGTTGTTGAAAATAAACAACAAAACTTAACCATATGTTTTCTTTCTTTAGTTCTTGCAACAATAGCTTTTGCTTTCCTCCTCCTCCCGATGTGCCAGTATTTAACAAGACCCTGTTCACCTCAGAATAAGTAAGGACTTGGGATTTTCCTCTAAATTATTAATTTGTATGTGTTTTTATCTTACACTTGATAGCATTGTTATGAGTCTAAATTTCTGGTATTGACCAGAACACACAAATGCCAGAAGACTGGGAAGGGGGGGAGATGTTTGATCTTTAAGACTGGGAGATGGTACTTCCTTTTGCACCTTTTCATAGCAGAGGAAATGTAAACAAATCTTAGGAAGTCTGAGTTGTTGAAATATGCTTCCTGCTTAGATTACTGAAAGATGAGCGGTTTTATTTTGAAGCAATGCTTTCGTTCCTTTACCTAGGGAGTTAATGGGATGTGAAAATAGTGGTTGACTCAGACATTCTTTGCCTTTCATCTTTGGTGACCTAGAATATATACTAGCCTCTTAGGTTCACACCTTTCACACCTTAACTCCTAAGGCCATTGCTCCATGGAAACAAAATGCTGTGCTAACAGAGATGCTGTATGCACTTAGGAAACCAGGCACTTGGGGCAGCTGATTTTCCCAGGAATTAGTGATAACGAAATAGAGTTATTGCCCATTTTATAAATGTGTCTCCATCATTGCCCAGTGAATTGAAGGTCAATACTTCATTTTGTTTTCCTCGTAAGAACAGAACTTCCCCTATAATGTACTTAATTCTCCAAAGATTGGTGTTGTCACTTTAACTTCTAAACATCCATGCTGATAATTTGGGATAAAAAGTATAATATCAGATGGATGCAGAAGTATAATTAATTCCTCTGCGTTTCTGTAGCTTACTCACAAGGAGGTTTGGGTATTTTCAAATTCCGGGTGTCTGGGTATTGCCTGCTATTCTCATCTGGCCATTATGAGCTCTGATCATGAAGGACCAAGGTAGAGTTTGGCTATTGAAATATAATGTATTGCCTATTAGTCCAATAAATGATGTGTGTTTTCCAGGATTTCCTTTGGTTGCTGTGGGCGTTTCACTGCTGCTGAATTACTATCATTCTCTCTGTCTGTCATGCTCGTCCTTATTTGGGTTCTCACTGGCCATTGGCTTCTCATGGATGGTGAGTAACATGTGAAAGGTTGAAGTTTTAATGTAGTTTATACAGTTAAATTTGTCCTCCCTTCCTTTGCTTTCTGTGTTTTAGTAATATTTCCTCTGATTACTGTGAATATTAGGTGTCCTTAGGCAGTGTTACATATTGCTGAGTTTTTTATTTTTACGCACATTCTTAAGATACCTTTTAAAGATATTTTTGAATAACTGCTTTTTGAGGAATAATGTACAAGTGTATAAGTGTACAATTCAGTGGTTTATTTATTTATTTATTTTTTAAAAGATTTTATTTATCTATTTGACAGAGAGATAGAGAACACAAATAGGCAGAGTGGCAGGCAGAGGGAGAGGGAGAAGCAGGCTCTCCGCTGAGCAGGGAGCCGGACATGGGGCTCGATCCCAGGACCCTGGGATCATGACCTGAGCCGAAGGCAGCCGCTTAACGACTGAGCCACCCAGGTGCCCCTCAGTGGTTTTTAAATATTCAGAGTTGTGCAACCATCGCTACAGTCAATTTTGGAGCATTTTTATCACCCACCCTCCAAAACCCCATACCCAGCAGTCACTCCCCATTCCCTCACCGGAGCCCCAGGCATCCACTAATCTACTTTCTCTCTCGGTGGATCTGCCTCTCCTGAACATTGCACATAAAATCATACATTATATGACCTGTGTGTCTGCCTTCTTTCACTTAGCATGATGTTTTCAAGGTTCACTCATGCTATAACCTGAATCGGTACTTCATTTCTTTCTCTGGCCAATACTACTCAGTTGCATAGCTATGCCACTTTTATTTATCCATTCATCAGTTTTTTCCGCTTTTTTGGCTATTATCAATAATGCTGCTATGAACATTCATGTACACTTTTTTGTGGAGACTATACTTTCTTACATAAATGGAATAATACTGTAATATATATAAATATATATGGAATATATGTCATACATGTGTTATATATGATAGACTTTTTATGTAATGATATAAATACATGTCTATATCATTACATAAAGGTATAGCATATCCTTCTTAATAATTCCAGAGTATTCCATTTTATGTTACTTAACTATTGCTGGACCCTTAGATTGCTTTTAATCTTCTGTTATAAATAACCCCGAGGTAAACATTCTTGTTCCACCTCTGGATACACATGTCAGATTAGTTAATATGATTATTTCTGTGGATGAGTTCCTAGATATGAAATTCCTAGATCAGAGGATTTTTGTATTAAAAAAATTTTTTTTTCTCTATTACTGTACTGCCTTTCAGAAAGGTGGTAGCAGTTTACACTCCTGCCTGTAGCGCATGAGAATCTCTCTTTGTTGATGATGATAAGGATGAACTAAGAATGGCAGGAGGAGCTAACATTTATTGAGTGCTATGCATTGGGCACTTACATGGATTATCTCTTTAATCCTGAAAAGTCTTTGAAGTAGATACGTCTGTTGTTCCCACTTGACAGAAGAGGAAACAGGTTCAGAGAAGTCCCTTACCCATTCACAGAACTCTTGTGTATATTTCATACTTCTCATCAGAATATCTTGGAGGGACATTTCCAAAAATCCCCCATTATTCTTTTCTCTCCCTTAAGACATTTTAAAACTTTTCTTAAAGACCACATAAGCCTCTCCACCTCCTTTTTCATTCAGTCCTTACTTTCATTTTCACAGTTCACTTTACTGATCTCAAGAAGCTTTATCTAACTGCTCTGCCCTACAAGGTCTGTTCACTTTTTCCTTTCTTCTGGTGTTTCAGAAGAGAAGGAAGTTAAAATACAAAAGACAATTTTATACAATTTGTAATACTATCTAAGGAATATTTAAGGGAGGAATTTGAAAATCAGATGATGGGTATAGATTGCACTTATTCCTATTACCCATTCCAAATGAACACAAGGCTAATCAAGACTTTGGAGGGGCGCCTGGGTGGCTCAGTCGTTAAGCGTCTGCCTTCGGCTCAGGTCGTGATCCCGGGGTCCTGGGATCGAGCCCCCACGTCGGGCTCCCTGCTCCGTGGGAAGCCTGCTTCTCCCTCTCCCACTCCCCCTGCTTGTGTTCCTGCTCTCACTATGTCTCTCTCTGTCAAATAAATAAATAAAATCTTAAAAAAAAAAAGACTTTGGAAACAGGGCTCTTTGGAGGCTCCTGTTCACTAAGGCACTGTGTCCTCACAGCTCTGAGGATGACTCAGCTATGGTAGAACTGTCACTGAGTGTCATCTAAGCACAGAGCCACCCAGAGGATGCTCCCTGTCCGTGTCTCAATTCAGGAGTAGCAAACATTTGTGTCACAATGTTCTGCTCATGGTCAAATCAGATAGAATTTGACAAAAAGGGTTTTAAACTGTGTGTACATGTGTGTGCAATCCAGAATCAGTAATACAACCTTGATAAGGAAGTAATTTTAAACCTTGAGGAAACTAAAAACTTACCCTTTTGTTTCAAGGGATTTTTTTTTTCCCCTCGTAATTTACTTTGACTAGTTCAGGGATTTGAAATTTATGTGTGCCAAGTTAAATGGTGAAATGGAATATTATGAGGGAACAGGCTATCAAGTGGGTTGAGAGCTCTGTAAAGCTATATTAAAATGGCACGTTATTTTAACCCAAGGTGATAATTATGGAGAAAGGACTTTTCAAATTGTAAACCATACAAGTATCTGATACACTTCTTCAGCAAAAAATACTTTTAAAAAAATAATAAGAATTACAGCGATGGAGAACAGGTGAGTGGTTGCCAGTGGTTATATATTTATAATTTTATAAATACATAATTTATTTGTATATATTTATTGTCATAGTTGTTGTTCGTTGCTTTTTTTGAGTGCCTACCATATACCAACCTATTGAAACTCAAAAGTAGTTCTTTGAGGTTGTGGATCAAATTACCTCTTAGATTTATATAGAGACCTTTAATGAGTTGGAATGGAAGACAGAGTCAAAATCACCAATGCCTGACCGTGCGGTATTTACATATGCTGATTTCTGACAGGTTTGGTCACTTGTTTTAGCTTCTTAAATTGCCTTGTAAAAAACATTTCTGTGACCATTTGCTTTGGAATGTGTATAAGCATCCTGAAGTATGCAGTGTTTTTAAGTGGTTACCAGCACTATTCATTTTCCCAAATCGAGTATCAGTGCTTTCAGTATTCCTACGGATTGCTGTTTGATACTTCAGTGCTTGTGGAGGTTGATAAAGAATAAGTTTGAGAAAAAGAAATTACATCTAAAGTCATGCAAGTTGCTTGCCCAGCTTACGGTAGAAGAGTGAAGGCCTATTTTTATATACTAGGCATTACTGATAAATACCAGGTGTGTACATTTGAGTTTTCCTGAGATTAACTCTTGATTTCTTCAGAATGACTTAACCTAAAAGCATATAGGTCATTTTGAAAGACTTTAATAGAGCCTAATCTCTTTTTAAATCTGTGTTATAGAAAATTAAGGAGTCTTAGTCATGATAATGATTGGAGTAGGGATAGTAAATATTAGTCCAAATCAGCCTCATAGCTGCTTTTATGATTATATCCTTTAACCTCACCTAAACCAGTGCTTCCTGATGAGGAAACAAGCAGCACAGATATTTCTCCTCTACTACTTCTGAACAAAAACTATTTAGAAATGCTGGTTGGTTAATATCTAAACCAGATTATTTCAGTCCGTTTAAAATGACTGGAGGACTGTTAGCTATATACTCTTAAAAGAAAGTGTTTATGCTGATGTCCTTAAATGGAAGAGTCCACTCCCATAAATATTACACATAAATGATCTCCCTATACAAATATTATGTTCAATGAGACGACAAAAGCTTCAGGTGCCACTTTTTTGACTAGAGTAATATAAGACAGTCATCACCTAACCAGACTGATTAGTCCCAAAGCCAGCAGACTCAAAGTCCAGATGATGACAGATGGTATTAAACTTGAAGTCTCTCAGCCCCCTCTGAGGTTCTTTATAACCCCACTTACTTTCGGTGGCTCTGTTTTCATGGAACTCTTTATTCATGTGTCCAGACACACAGGATACTATTTATAGGTTTTGCTACGCGTTTTAAGTTTACCAAGCTGCTGACCCAAAAAGATTAGGTAACTTTTCGAAGCAGCAAACGATGTGTTGTTTATACTCTCATCTCTACTCTTCCCAAGCATTGAGTGGAACAGAAAAATACCTATTTTCTCATAGTATGTAACTAAAAAAGAAAAGGTTGGCATTGGAAGGTGACATTCTTTTCAAAATGCACTGATTGACACAGCCATCTGAGACACATACTTCAGAACAAGTCAGCAGAATTTTGCTCATTGTACTTCTGCAGGCAGGGCCAGGGCCAGGCTTACCAGATTCACTAACAGAAGAATGAGATAAGATAGACTGCAGAGTCCGTTGCACTACAGGATTTCCTCTAGACTGTAGAGTCAGTGAGAGCTGCCCTTACAAGACAACTTTCTTTTCCCAGTGATCACTATGAGAAATACATTTCCATCCTGAAATTCACCTGATAGCTAAAATTCTATGTCAGTGAGGTTCCCCAAACCCCACTTAGCCCCAACGTGTAGACATTTATATCACCTTCTGTCAGTATTGCTGGTCCCCAAAATTTACTTGTCTAGGAGTCTCTTCTCCCTACTGGTTTGCACTGGTTAAACTGCCCTTTTGACCAAGAATAGAGTTCTCCCCCTTCCCCACCCCCCAAAAAGGGAAACCTTTGAGCTTTTTTAAATTCTCAGACTCTAGTGTTTGATGTGTGTGTGACTTGTTTTCTGCTGTTAAGAAAATGTAGCTTTCTAGCCATGGTCTTTAATGTTTTGAAACTTGTTCTTCTCTGACATGGAAATTATCTTTGTAGACTTCTCTGCAGAATCAAAATCATCGTAAGCAGTGATAATTTGGTAGTAGAATTTTTTAAATGAATGGTAGTAGAATTTTTTAAATGAATGTTTCTTAATGAAAGCCTGTTCTTTGAAGTTAATTTAGAGTGAAAACAGAGTGATAAATGTGGTTGTTTTAGGGCAAGGCATGAAGTATATTTTCAAGCTTATATACTAAAAAACACTAATAGTAAGAAGAGACTTCAGCATGTTCTTGAACTATAAACCTAGAGTTTTTTTTAATCGACTTTCACCTTCATCTGGCAAATTAACCTTTCAAATTTGGGAAGCCTTGAAAGAATGTGACCAATGGGTGGTGTGGTACATTAGCTAAAAGTTGATGAATCTTGTGCACACACATTTACTGTTCAAAGATCATTAAACCAGGTCCACAGTATACGTCCACTAACCAGTTCAGGGACTAGAAGTCTTGAACAGATGTCTAGTCCAGCCCCTCATTTAATACACTTGTTATTAATCTATGGTTAGAAAACGTGCAGTGCCAAAAATCTAGTAATTGTTTTCTTGTTTTAAAATGCTAGACTCTGGCATTTAGTCCACATAGGGCTAAGATAAAGGCTCTACAGATCCTACAGTACCGAGCACTGCTTAAGATCTTATAGGTTACATGTTCCTTTTCAAGAACATTTCGCTCAGTTCGGTGTCATTGTCTTTGTCCCTGGCCCTACTGGTCATGGAAGGCAAAGTGACACACAGATTCTGTCAATAATACGTTGAAAGTAATTTTAGATAGCTGGCTAAGATTAATAATTTACTTCTCTTAACACTTTTGGTTAATTTACATTTAACCAAAAGTTAAGATTGTTAGTAAAGCTATTGGGAGAGTCTTGAGTTTCTCAAGCAGCATGGAATGAGGGAAAGTTACGGCTCCTCTTCATTTTGGCTTGGAAAAGTCCTAAGGAGGAGGTAAGACTTTGAAGGGTTATTTAAATGAAAGCATGAAGAAAAAGAGAGGCAAACTAGATGAATACTTGTGTTTCAGGGATGTGACAGATTGTGGTAATATTCGTTTGGGGGTAGGAGGGATACTTACTGTCTGAAAGAGTCAGGAGATGCATTCTGCCTCTTCAAATGTGGGACTCACAGCACAGTGGGGCTGCTTGGTTGGCATGACTGCAAGAGGGTATCACTCAGCTTAGCTGGAGATGAAAGAGTAGCTGAGGAATGGGAGCAAAGGAAAACAGACTCTGAAGCCTCACTGTCCTGTGAATTGTGCCCAAGGCCATGGGACTTGTGATTAGACTGGATCCGTCACAGAGTAGGGAACCTAGTACCATATGCAGGAAATGTGCAGTGACTGTTTCCAGTGGCAGTGAAGAGTAAGCAGGAGAGAGCCAGAGTGGGAAAGGACACGTGCCAAACTAGAGGTGTAGGGAGGCATGAACAGGTGTACTGTGACCACAAAGGGTGGCACCAGAATGGCTGCAGCGTGAGTGTACATGATGAAAGACTGTGATAAACTGAAAACGGACCCAGTGTTTCTAGTTTGGAAGATGAGAGATCAAATGGCATTGTCTGGAGTCATGGACAGTCCTGTTACTGAGCAGTTCTGTCTTGTCCATGGGTGGTTTCCTCTCACGTGGGGTAGGATTCGCATAAGAGGAGTGGCAAAGCAACAAGTGGATGCTTAGACCGTATGGCTGGAAAGGCTCCTGCCAGCTTAGGATTAAGTAACTGTGTGATCAGTTGAAAAGTTCTGGAATGGACCAGTCACCTGCGTGTGTCACAGAGGCATATACATTTAACCATACCCCACTTTCAGGTATCATCAGTCCACTGACCTTCACTGGCCATATGCCTGTCCCTTGTCTGTCCATCTCAGGCCTTCATTTCTTCCTTTGTTCCCTTGATGCACTTTGCACTCCACATACACACTTCTAAGTTCCTGAACAGATCACTTCTTGCTCCCCTACCACCATCACCCCTGCGTCTGCCCCCAGGGCTTCCCACCCTCCACTGACCACTGTTGTTCTTCAAGCCAGCTGAGCTTATCCCTGCCAGTGTCCTGTGTATTGATTCACCGCACAGCCCTCTTTGTTTCTGAAGATCATTATAATGGAAAATCTGATTATTGAAAAATGGGTATGGGTTGATTATATCAGGGGCCTTGGTTGTTTTTGTAAATTTATAAAAAAGGAGACCCTAGTAAAATGAGCACATCCTAGATTATTGTAAAATCAGAAATTATGTTTGACCACATCTCTCCAAAACATATAATGCGCACACCATGGAGATTAGTGACCACTTGATAACAGTAATGACAGAGAATTGAGATCGTTTGTTCCTCTTCCCAGTTTTAGTGCTGTCTTCCAGGGATGGGAATGGTTTTTCTCCTCTTTTGTTTGTGCAACACCATTCCCACAGTAGGAACTCACCAAATATTACTTGAATTGATGTGTCCAGGGTCCACCAAACTGCTGTATTTGCCCACTTAGCTACATGTATTGACAATTTACTACCAATTCTATTAAAATGATACCCATCTGTAATATGGCCTTACTTGCTTACTTTCTTTAGAATAATTTGAAATTTAAAGTAGAACATAATTTTTTCATTCAGCAAATATTTATTGAATGTCTACTCTTTCAAGTGCTGGGGCTTCCCAGAAAGAATAAGCCATGGTTTCGGTCTACCAGGAGCACCAAGTTTAGGGAATAAATTCACTTTTATATAAATTAATCACACTGTTAGAGAACGGATGAACAAGTTGAGAGAGATTCAAGTTCTGTGGCATCATGGGGGGGTGGTGGTGGTACTTAATCTGATTAGATCAGGAAAGACTTCCCTGAAGAGGGCCTTTTGTGGAGAACAGGAAGGAACATAGTGGTGTTGAGAGGTGTGATCATATTTAGGTGGCTAGAGAACAGGGCCACACCATTGCATGCTGAGGGCAGGGGACTTGCACAGTAGAGAGCACCCTCCCTTACATCCCTGTCAGTGCCCAGCCAAGTTGTTTGACCTTCATCCCACTGTGAGAACCCACGGGAAGTGTAGAAGCAGCTATGTGGTCTAATCAGACCTGTGTTTCAGAAGAGTGGAGGAGAGCCGAAGGCAGGGAGAGACCATCTGCCTGACCTGTTCTAGTCTCGTGGGATGCAGCAGGGAACCATGCCTTTAAGCACCTGGCATTTTAGTTGAGAGGAGAGAGAATTTAAATACACATATATAGCGCATATGTCAGATTTTCAGAGGTGTGAGGGAAAAAAAAAAAAGGCCAGGATAGTAAATAAAAGGGGATGTGATCTCAGGTGTGGGCAGACCATGTAAAGTCAGGAGCAAGGAGGAAGGATTCTCAGGGATGGGGGAGGCAAGAAACAGAGCTAAGAAGTCCCAAACTGGGCCTGGCCGAAAGCTTTATCATTCAAAACAGAACCTGGGTCTTACACAGTTGAGCACTATCCAAGAACATGAAAAAAGGGATGTTCCCAAAGACCAGCAGGTCAAAATTGTCTAAAGTGGGCACTTTGCACAAGTAGGGTATAAATGTCTTAAATTGGGGCTTAAACTGAGCTGCTTGATTTTTGAGGGGACTTATAAACTGTTAGGTTTATAAGCAGAATAGCTTGTGGAAAGAGGATGAGCCCATTGGTCCACACTGACCAATGTCTTTGGTCTCCTCCCCAGCCCTGGCCATGGGTCTCTGTGTCGCCATGATCGCCTTTGTCCGCCTGCCCAGCCTCAAGGTGTCCTGCCTGCTTCTCTCAGGGCTTCTAATCTACGATGTCTTTTGGGTAAGTGTCTGTTTCCCTGAAGCCACCACTCACTCTCGTGTTTAATTGGAGCATTCATTCCTGAAAGTTCTTAACTGTAAGTATCCAAATGCTGGCTGGCTGGAGTACCTCCTGCCTAAGATCACTCCCTCTAGTCCTGAACTGTACACGTTAAAAGGTGAGCAGGCATCTGTCCGCGCCTTTGTTTGTTGAGATGTGTTAAACAGATAGTACATGTGTGTCTCTTGGGGTGAGGGAGAGAGCAGGCAGACAAGATTCTCTGCCCTGGGAGCAAAGATTTTCTTTCTCCTCCAAGCTTGCAGCCAAAAAAGCTTTATGTTGCAGTATTCTGAGACTTTGCTCTTAAGAACAAGGAGGGCTGATGCTGAAATCAGGTTGTTTCCAGCTTCCTCTGTTAAAGACGTCTCTCCATTCGGCATTTGGCAGGTGTTTTTCTCTGCCTACATCTTCAATAGCAATGTCATGGTGAAGGTGGCCACGCAACCGGCTGACAATCCCCTTGACGTTCTATCCCGGAAGCTCCACCTGGGGCCCAATGTTGGGCGCGATGTTCCTCGCCTGTCCCTGCCTGGAAAACTGGTCTTCCCAAGGTAGGACCGGCATGTCGGGCCTCATGTTGTGACAGTGAACACACTGTCTCCCTGTGCCTCTGTGTTCGAACCTTGATTAGCCTTTGTCATCAACATTCTTATCCTAGACTGGAAGAGGGTAGTGAGTCATCCTCTACACTTTACAAATGAAGAGGAGAATACTGATTTGACTTGGAAAGATTTATCATTAAATGATACAGGTGCTGCTTTTTATTACTGATTAATGTTATCAAACAGTGGTATGTTACTACTATTACCATATTTTAGAGTTGGCTGGAGGAAATTAACAGGAGAATCTGGATCTTTTTTACTTCTAAAACATTTGTAAAAACATGTCCTAATGCTAAAATTACACAATTGCTGATGATACAATCTTGGAAAAAATTGCATTGCTTTAATATCCATGTCTGATAGTAGTCAGGTGCTTGTTTAAAGTCACAGCAGCGAATGTGTGACAAATACTGAATTGCCTGACATTTCTGGAGGTGGCAGTACTTAAACAGATGACTTTAGCAGTCACTTTAGGGGTGCTGTCCTGAATCAGTGAGGGGCCTGGTTGAATACGTCTGTGGCCAGTACTCTGGTGGCTTGTAATCGCTGAACTCTTAAAAACCAGTGTTGTTTCACCTCTGGAGATTTCCATCTCCCATTCAGGTAAGTCCAACTTCTTAAAAAGCTGACAGACGACTCTGCACAGGAGGAGGAGAAATGGGATTGTTGAGGGTGGCATCCCTGACCTATGACACTACATTCCAGCTCCACTGGCAGTCATTTCTCTATGTTGGGCATTGGGGACATCGTGATGCCTGGACTCCTGTTGTGCTTTGTCCTTCGTTACGACAACTACAAAAAACAAGCCAATGGTGACTCCTGCGGTGCCTCGGGACCTGCCAATATCTCTGGACGCATGCAGAAGGTCTCCTACTTTCACTGCACCCTCATTGGATACTTTGTAGGTAAGAGAGAGCCAGAGAGCCTGTGTGTGATGTCCTCTGTGATTGTCCTCCAATCCCTGGAGTTAAATCAGGTCTTCCAGCTGCAGACACTAGATGGAAGGAGAGCAGTAACTCTGTTTGCTGTTGTAGACAGCCACAGAGAAAGAATAACAGTGGCCCATGAACGACAGGTGCTGTCTGTACTGGCCAGCCCAGTTCCCTATCCAACAGCATGTCTGAAGAACGTTGTGGGAAGATGTTCTAACAGTGATCTAACATGTCTGTCACCTCTAACCTCAGACTCTCCCTGGGCCAGTCTTTCTCTAGCCAGCTCACTTATACACAGACAGGGAGAGGCCCACGTAATGGGACTATAGGAGGAGCGGGAACCTGTCTGCATCTCCAGTGCTACAGCACAGTGGAGCATTTCAGCACTCAGGCTCAGAGACCTGTGGCGTGAGTGGCGTTAGCCCCGTTGCAGAGTAGAGGAGGCTGAGGCTCAGAGGGTTGAAGCACCCCGACCCAGGTGACACCGCTTGCAGAAGCAGCATAGTCGGAACTTGACCCCAGCTCGTTTGCCTCTGAGTCTGGCATTATCTACCACATGAGACAGGAGGACCAGGCACACTCAGGGAAGAGTGAGGGCTTGGACCAGGAACCTAAGCACCGAGGGGGGCTTGGGCCGCTCACCGGTCCTTGGAATTGTAAGACTTTCAAAGCTGTGCTGCTCCATGCTGGGCAGAGATCACAAGCTGGGCCTCTCACTGGTCATCCCACTGGACGGCATGCGTCACAGGAGAGCTGTCCGATCAAGACCCTGGCAGGCAGCAGCCAGATAGCAGGCTGTCCTCTCTGAGGGTTGACACCTTGGTGTTGCTCATGAATGTGTCTCCCTTCATAGGTCTGCTCACTGCAACCGTGGCGTCCCGCATTCACCGAGCGGCCCAGCCCGCCCTTCTCTATTTGGTGCCATTCACCTTATTGCCGCTCCTCACGATGGCCTATTTAAAGGTGAGAGAAGCAGTTAGAAACCTGTGAAAGCAGTAATTTGGCATTGACCCTGGACTTCGGTATGTATTCTCCTTGCCGGAGGTGGGTCTGCCCCCGGAGCTCTTGACCTTGATGGTGGGTTGGTGGGTCTTTGCTCACCTGGTATTAGCAACTTCTTCCAGCCTGTTGCAGCCACTGGCAGAAAATGCTAGGGCGTTAGACTGCTACGCCTCCCAGTCATGGGTGAACTAACTGAAATCCCTAGAGCCCAGCTACAGAGACTTCCCTTAAAAGCAGCACCATATTGTCACCTAATAGCTTTTTTAATACTCAGCATTAAAATTTGGAGATACTGGGCACCTGGGTGGCTCAGTTGATTAAGCAACTGCCTTCGGCTCAGGTCATGATCCCAGGGTCCTGGAATCGAGTCCCACATCGGGTTCCCCCTGCTCTTCGGGGAGCCTCCTTCTCCCTCTGCCTGCCACTCCCCCTGCTTGTGCTCTGTCAGATAATAAAATCTTAAAAAAAAAAAATTGGAGATATTTAAGAAATGTATGATTACAGCTAGACTTGGAGCATTATTACCTGATTTACAAGATTTGTATTATCCCCGTTTTATAGAGGAGGAAGCAGAGAGGTAAACTAACTTGGCTTCAGCATCTCACTCAACCTTCTTTGCTGGAGGGGCCTAAGAGCTCTTCTAGTGAGTTCTTCAAGGAATGGTGGGTTACTTCTCAGTGAGTAAAATTTGAATGTTCTTTGATTCTCCACAGAAGCCGTCTGATCTGAGATCAAGAATCAGAAAGGACTCATAGATGTGTGTGGCTCATGTTTAAATCCGTAACTTAGTAAAGTTCCTTCTTCCCCAGGGTGACCTTCGGCGAATGTGGTCTGAGCCATTCCACTCCAAGTCCAGCAGCTCCCGATTCCTGGAAGTATGATGGATCCCAGAGAGTGACCAGAATGACCATCTGAGTCCTTTTCTGTCAGCGCGTGGTTTTGTTTCCTCTTAGAGCTGGCCTGGTACTTGGAGATGTACCTGTATAGGGAACTGATGTGTGACTGGATTTTGCGTTTGCAGGGAGCTTGTTTGCAGGAGCGAGGTGCTGGAGCCCTGCTTGGTTCTTTCTCTTCCTGCCGTTGTAGAGGCGGATCCCCTCCTGAAGTGACAGGCCCTCCCCAGCGCTCCTTCCTCCCCCGTTTTTATGAACCTGCACCAGACTGTTACCTGTGGGGGATGGAGATAGGACTGTTTAAAACTGACCACGGCGAGGAGTCGTTCTATACCTTTTGAACACTAAAAGGATGAAAAATATTAGCAAACCGAAGTTTCTTCAGTGAACCCTCAAGAACTTTGGGACCAGTTTCCTATGGGGGACTCCGTTTCAGAGAACTGAGACAGAAGAGCTTCTGTCGTTATATTCTTTCCTTTTTCTGGATTTATTAAATATTTTCTGTGGTGTGAAGTGACTTATTAAATCCACAGACATTGAGTGACTTCTTACAACATACACAAGAATTTGTTGTAATGAGTTCATGTCCACCCAGATGTTGTGTTGGCAGTGAACAAGGGCACGGTTTTTATACATACACACACGCACACATCAATATATATGAATAAACAAGAATTAAAACCTGCTAAGATCATGCTGTGTAGCAGACAGGGACTTGCTGTAATTTTTAGCATGTAGAGCAGTTTACTCCGGCTTCCTTGTATATGGATATGCTGCTGTCTCTCCCCTCCACAACTGAACGTGCAGTTAAAAACCAGTATAGTATTCGTACTGATATACTCATGGACTTTTGGGGGCTCGCGTTTGGTTTTGATCAGTGTAGCCAATTAGGGATGAAAAGTTCAAACTTTTTGGCCCTTTTTTTTGTTTTGTTTTTACAGGCTTCTCCCTTGCAGGGTTTTTAGTAGTTTCTTCTTGAACCAATGCATGTAATATAGCAGCAGGTGTCTTTGTGCTTTCTGATCATAGTAATGTACTACTTGTAAATACATTTTTCTATTTTCTATTGTTTTTGTATTTTTTTTTTTTTTGGCCTTTTGTTTCATTGGTGTGCTGTATTCTCCATGCCCTCACTCCTTGAAGAAAAAAAAAGGAAAAAGCAACATGATCCTGTCCTTGCTGTTGTGATTATAGTCTTGGTTTATCTGTGGTGACAACTGGGTATTGGGGACAAATGTCAGATGCCCCTCTGAGCTGGGCCCTACATTCCAGGCACGGCAAGCTGCTCTGTCCCCTTAGCATTTGACCGTGTGCTGTGGTCTTTGCTGGAGAGCCAGCGTTCTGGTAGTAACTAGTGTGATCATGTCAGCTTGCTTTTGTCTCAGCAGCCCCGGCCTGATAAAAAATGGCCCATTGTAGAGGCTGAGAGAAGCCTGGCTACTTGACAGCAGAGGTGGGAGGAGGGCCCACATGTCCCACTCTCTCCCTTCAGCAGGTGACCTACCTCTGCTTTGACCTGTGCAATGAACCGGTGTGCTGTGCTTCCCCGTGGACAGAGCTCATAGGCGGTGCGTGTCACGTGGTCATGGGGTCATAAAGTGATCAGGACGGTGCGTTCCTCTGTTGTGTCTTCAAATTCTGCTGAGGGCTGTTTCTGTTTTTTGTTTTGTTGGTTTTGTTTTTGTTTTTTAATAAATGACTCCTTTCTAGCCTTTGTCACCTCATCTTCACTTTTGGTGGTTGGTACCACACAGAGCTCCCGTCACCTCCTACCTGCTACGCCTGTTCCAGAAGACGGATGGGAAGACCCTGTCTGTCTCCAGACAAGGTCACCTGTGGCTCTGGTTCATTTCAGTCCTAGAGATGTCAAAGAACGGAAGCTTCCATTGTCCACAGAGCTCAAAACAGCCTCTGGATTTGGTGAAGACCAAAGGTACACTCGTTTGCTCGCTGCCTATCAGCTGTACTTCTTCCTTAGCCCTGCAGGATGCTAATGGCTAATTAAAAGAGGCAGGGGCTGGGGAACTCTTCCAGAATGACTCCAATTAAGGGTAAGTGCCAATAATGGTTAGAAGTATTATCGTGGCAGTTGGTCATTTTGATTTTTCTAATCTTTTCATAAAAAAACTAAATTCCAGACGGAAGATAATTTTTTGTCATCCTTGCTCCCGTGCAGGTTTAGGAGGGAAAATACCCTCATGAGTCACCTGGATGTAATTTGGATCCCTAGCTGCTAGTCCTCAAAGCCCTTAAAACTTTGGCAGAGGAACCACAAATACTCCTTTTGTTTTAAATTAACCACAGAGGACACGTTAGAGTTTCCCCTGGTTCTGGAAGTAGTGGGGGTGTGGGGGGTGCTGCATTTACAGCACACGATTTCGGTCTTTCCTTACAGTCTTCTCCCCTCCCCTGCCTGATACAGATTTATGTCCTCATCTTATTTTTTTTTCTGGTTTCTCAGATGTTCTGAGTTCTGCGGTCTTCTAAGAAGTCTTTGCATTAGGCAAGGAATGTTGAAAAAGTTCTAGCACAGACTGCCTGCCTTCCTCACTGGTCCAGGGCGCTTCCTCCTCTAAAGAGACTGAATGCTGGAACTCTCATAGTAACTTTATTCTAATTTGAGCTAATGAGGATAGGACAACAAAGTTTATCCAAAGCCTAGTATGTTCCATTACTGTTATTACAGCTCTGCTTCTCTGAATAAGATAGCAACACAATTCCTTGTGTAGGGACAGTTCAAACCAGAACTGGAGGGTTTGGGAGGGGGTAGGCTACTATCTGAATTACCTTTGCAGCATGCCAGCACAAGCCTTGGTTAAACAGGTAAGTTATGTTACCCGTAAGAGAAACAAAAGACTAGTTCTCTGTGAGGGTGGAGGGAAGGGAGTTCTGTTTTGTCAATAAAGTGTCAAAAATAGAATCTTTCGTGCCGGCATAGCAGCTCTCAACGTTACCGCTAACCAGACCCAGTGTTGTATGTAGACATTTGTGTTTGGTAAAGGCCAACATTTACGTCAGAGCCTTGGAATGTAGCCGTTTTGTATATACATGAAGCACACTCATCAAGAATGTCAACTGCAGTTCTCCTTCTCCATAGAAGCAGGGCAGACAGTAGAGGCTCAGAAGGAAAGCAGCCCATCCTACTTCTGGTCTTCCAGTGCATACTGGCCTGGACAGCCTCCTCCCTTCACTCACACTGCCTTGGCAATTTCCACCAATGAAATCACTTCAAGAACAATGGCTTTTAACACAGGTGGCAGCCTCGCCCCGGAGTCTCTATGATAAGTCCTGCAGATCTGGTCGTAGAACTCAGGCCTCTTCTGGGACGGATAAGCCAGGTAAGAGGTTTTTTACCCAGAAATTTTTTCTATTCCTGTGCAATTTATAGACTGCTTTCTGTTTGTAAGACTGAATGAACACTTCTTCAGGTTCGGACTCTTAACTCCTCAAGTGTATGGAGCCTCTCCCAGAACAGTACTTGGGCTATTCCTCCTTGCAGCAGTGCCAGCCATAATTTGTTTCCTCCTCATCATTTTCCTTGGAATTCAAAGCCCTTTCCCATCCATTGGTGGTAGTTTCAGAGTTGTTTCATCTTAAGCTGTGTCAGGCACTGGGTGCTCCGGGGAACAAAACCAAATAGCTGATCCCTACTCTAGCGGCCCATTGCAGGGGTGCTTTACCACGCTGGACATGTGGGGAACATGGTGCCCATACACGAGGTCACTCAGCAACACAGCACTGAGTTCGAGAGAGAGTGTCAACCTGAAATTGTCAGGAGGCAATAATTAAGCACAACTACTTATTTGGGATCAAAGAGTTGCAATTTGGGGTACACAGATTCGGGTAGCAATCCAAATAGTGTCCCACTAGGAAGCAAAAACCAGGGTTTTGTTTTTTTTTAAGAGCATCTATATTTACAAAGTATTCTCATTGATGGCGGCAGAAGACTAATCTTGGCTGAACATAATTGGTTGCTAAGGCTGTCTCCCAAAGCAAAAGTCTGTTACTGTAGGAAGTTGCAGATCCGTGCAGAGTCCTTGGGAGGATCTGTGGTTTAGCCCAGTTCAAAAATTATGGTTCCATCCAGTAAGGACGTGCATAAGGCCCACCTCCTTAATGGCCTCCCGGCTCCTTTTAAAACCCCTTGACATAAGTGATTTTATTCCACCTTTGACAAGTGGAATCTAGAGCTTTTGGTCCATAACTCTGGGCTTTTCCTGTAAATAGCAAAGGCACAGCTGGAATGCTCGTTCATAGGGCTGGATCCACCTGACAAAGTGGAAAGCAGGGCTATAAATGCTCCTTTTTCCTGCACCATGGTGCAGGAGAAGCCTGGTGCTCCTGACCAAATGTATAAACTACAGCTGAAAGAAGCACTGAGCACATTATCTCTATGTAGCATGGTTTAGAAATCTTACTAAGAGCCAGCAGTTCAGTTGTGGAAATCCTCACTTTATGCCGTGCTTTCTCGTAGTGATCACTTTTGTGTGCTATAGAGCTCTTAGGTATTTATTAAAAATTCATGTGGCCGACTCAGGCTTAGTTTATGGCTCCTCTGATTTGGATGCTGCCTAGTCATTTAAGTTCCAAGAAGTCTAGCCCCTGTCAAGTAGGAACTGTGTAACTTGCCACTGGTTTGCAAGTGAACAGTGTTCCTGAGAGGTCCTGAAATAGAGGAATCCATGAGCTTGCTCCAGCCCCCCCCCGAGTCCTGGGATTCTCACTAGATCCCAAGAAGACAGAGGAACGGGAACCAGTTAGGAGAGGAAACAAGGCTTGAGACCGGGAGGTGGGAAATCTGCCAAGCAGTGGGCTTTTGCCTTGTGAGGAATGAAAGACAGGAAGTGGGTGTCCAGAGGACAAAGAGATGGAGAGGGGGCAGCAAGGTGGCTGTGTGCCAGCATTCCGGCCTCAGGATTCTGAGTGCCAGTTCCTCTGCCTTGCCAAACACGCTTGCTCCAGGCAAGTTACCTAGCCACCTTCTACTGAGACCGTTCACTCAACCTGCCTGGACTTTCTGAGATGCGTAGCACTTGCACCTAACTTTTAGCCTGTGTGGTTGAAACTTTTCCACTGAAGACCGTGGATTTCCTCACTCTTCCAATTGGTGGTGTAGCTTGTTTGTTTGGGGTGTTTCTGCAGGTTTATAGTAGCACATCCTGGGGCAGCTGGGCCCAGCTTTAACAGGCTTCCTGGGGAGGGCAGACACCTAATTTCAAAAGAGGCTAAGGACTTGCTCATGTGAGAAGGAGCACCCCTGGCCTCTGAGATGACAAAGCACTGTATGGATAAGTCATGGTCTTGCTAGCTTGACAGTGGTAGAAAGAGTGTCACCCTCCCCAAGGCTGTTGACAGGTTTGGCCAGAGTCCCAGGCATACCCAGAAGGCTGGGGAGTGGAGAAACACCTTCCCCCACTCCGCTGCCCTGCTCCTTTCAACAGCCACAGGTGCAAATCCGGGCCTGTGCCACTGGGTGTCACCTAGTGGGTCTCCCTGCTGCCATCCGGTCCGGCTTTCACTATGGTCTTCAAGAAGCTGTTCCGCCAGCAGGCCCCCCTGCTAGGTGGCTGGGACTAGGCGCTGGGAAGAACCTGCTGCCACCCTGCATGCAGGTGACGCCACAGCTTTTGACCTGAACAACTGCCAAAACAGAGGAAGGAAAGACAGGAAGAGAAGAGTTCTGGTTTAGTTAGTAGAGCAGCTAAAGAACTGGGACGTCTTAAAGATAGAAATGTACATTCCCCAAGGCTTTCAATACCAAGATCTCAATAGTGAGAGGTAGGAAAATGACTCACGTGTCAGCAGTCAGCCTCACAAAGCCACATGTGGCCTGTGGTTAGTGATAAAGCCCCTCTGAGCCTTGGGAATAAAGGTGCCTTATTTAAAGAACCAAATGAATACTAGGCACTTCTCTGGTCTGTTGAGTTTTGATGTACTCCACACAATCTACCAGTCTTTGTGGAGTTAGAATGCAATTAAAAATTACCAGATTTAAACAGGTAGACATGCTTTGATTATTGACATGACCACAGCTTCTGTAAATGCTTCCAGTTCATCACTGAGGAAACTGGTTCTCTTTCTACTGTTGAGGGGTGAAGGGAGGGCTGGCACTTGAATCCTAGTCTGGGTTTTCAAAATCAGAGTGGATTCTGTGTAGATAATAGGATCTTTACCATAAAACTAGGCCAGTCCAGGGTCTTGACATTTTCCTGTGTGCACTGAAGGATTTGGTACAAAGCAGGGATGATGGGTGAGCACGTGTAGCAGTTTTCCATATCTGCAAGTTCTGGGATGTCCGGGCAGGACCCAGCGGTGAGCCTCGCCCTGGTTAAGTTTAAGGAGTGGCCTCCTTGAGCCATTCTCTATGAGGCTGTTTAGGCCTTAATTTTTTGCAGCCTGGACTGAGCAGAATGCTCCCAACAGAAACGTGATGTGTCCTCAGCACAGAACACGGAGGCGCTTACAAGAGGCCACTTACTTACTTATTCTTTGCAGTAACTCAGTTGGGATAGGTTCTGCCTAACATTTTGGCCGCCTAAGGCCAAGGCTATCAACCTCTAACTGGATTCTGCAAACAGACCAATGGTGGTTTTTGTTTTGTTTTGTTTTTTTCCGTAATAAATGCTACCTATGCCCTCTTTTACTTCGTGTACTTTAGAGTCCTGCTACTTGTTTTGAGGGAAAAGTTAACCACTCCATCAGTCATTGTGGGCTTGTATTAGTTCCCAAATCTGTAGGCTTTTCTTGAACAGCCTTGGAACAAAAGATTCAGTGGGCCAAACTCCCAGTCTGTTTTAAAATAAAGAGCAGTGTCATTCTGAGCCACTTGGCTGAAGTCAGTCCACGAGATAGAAGAGTGACAGGAGTCAGTAGAAAGTAAGAGCGGGGGCACCCGGATGGCTCCGTCGTTGAGCGTCTGCCTATGGCTCAGGTCATGATCCTGGGGTCTTGGGATCGAGCCCTGCATCGGGCTCCCTGCTCAGCGGGGAGCCTGCTTCTCCCTCTCCCACTCCCCCTGCTTGTGTTCCCTCTCTTGCTGTATCTCTGTCAAATAAATAAAATCTTTAAAAAGAAAGTAAGAGTAGATTCAGCAAAGCATTTGGAAAATTATTCTCAGGGACAAGATGGGGCAGTCAGGGCTGAGGTATCATTGACGAAGTAGATTAATAACTTGTTAAACGACCCTGTTCCAAATAAGCAAAGGAATGGCCCAGCAGTAACTGAGAGGAGCAGCCCTGGCCTTTGTCTTCAACCCCACCCAATATTTCCCTTGACAGTGTGGCTGAGGACATGACTGCCAGGCTTAGCAAATTGGAGGAGGACCTGAAGCGAGGAGAAAACACAACCATGATCCAAAGAGAGCTCAGAGGGCTAGGATGCATAGTTAAATCCAACACGGGGAATTTTGATGGGGAGAGCCTTGGCAAATGATAGCCACACACCAGTCATCAGGACCACCTCACAAGAATCCTCTGAGGTGAGGGCCATTACTGTCACCAGTTTCACAGAGGAACTCACCAGGCCTCAAAGATCACCAACTGGTAGCTGTAAACACTGGCCTGTGACCTTAACCCCTGTACTTCCTCTCCAACTCAGAATTACAGATAGTCCCCACCCTCCGAAAATACAGCTGAGTCATTAGACACTCTGTGATGGCTGACTAGCCCCAAACATTTTAAATCTAACCACTGCCCAAAGCAAGTAATGATTATTGCAACCACCTCTGCCCTGGTCTTCCCAAATCCAGTGCATAGTCCATGTTTGTGGGCCAAAATAGTAATCACCTCATATTTTTACCTTATGATAGAGGCAAGGCAGATTTTTTTTTACCCATTTTATATACCAGAAAAAGAAGTTTTAAGGTCAGTTTGCCTCAGATCTTCCTGCCTCCTTGCCCAGCTTATCAGAAGGTAATCACACCCAGGTGTTGTAGATGTGACTTGTGTGGCTTAAACAAAAGGGGGAGAGGGGTGTCTATAAACCAGAGGACTGTGCAAACAGCCTCCTGCTGGAGGTGAGGGACCACCAACCCTATTAGGCAGGGAAGAGTTGGAGTTTGGGCTGCCTGGGCCATTCTGACTCAGCTGCTGTCCAGAGGCATATGCAGAGACCTTCCTCCCAGGAATGTTGTGGCAGTGTGGACTACTACTGACTAATAAGAGTATGGTCTTGTACACAGGAGTCCCTAGGAAGGAGGGGCCAGGACCAAACAAAAAAGTTTCTTTGAGGAATCTGAAGCAACCAGATTTTAATGTTAAAATTATGAATCCCCCATTGCTGTCTTTAAAACAAAACAACAAACCATAAAAATAAATGAAAACAACTGTCAGTTGCTGTTCTGATCTCCAGCAATGATGGGCTATAATTCAAACCAATCCTCCTGCTAAAAATAACTTTAAAATATAAAGTGTCTTTTACAAAGCAGTGAAGAAGGTTCTACTTCTGCTAATGGTGGAAGAGCTTCTATTCATCCAACCCTCCCACAAATGACAACTATAAATTCTCAACAAAATGAAGAAAACAACTACCTTAAGGCAGTGAAGAGCAACCAAACTCGAGAGAAACTGGACAGGAGTTGACAGTTGGAAGGAAATGTCACTGAGTGAGTTCCCATTTTTATGGCTTTTTGCCTGAGGACAGGCCCCAGTTGCCACCATATGGGGTAGTTAAAACTTGGATTGAAACCTGCAATCTCAGCTTCAATAACCAAAGGAAACGGTTTAGAATGACCCCAGCACCTTAAAAATTCAGAGAGGAGATTAAAAATCCCAGAAATGAGAGAGAGAGCACCCAATGTTCTGTGTATAAACTCTGCCTAAATCTTTAATCTCTGAATACGCACTTAGCATACTCCAAGCAGCCAGCTAAAACAACTAAAAAGAAATATCAACTGCCCACCACAGGGTAATCAAAGTTTTAAAGTCTGAATTCAGCCAAGTTAAGTGCCTGTTTCAAAAATATTCTTCAGCAGAATCTCTAAAATGTATTATTCACAATATCTAGGATATAATTCAAAATTATTACACATAATGAAAAACAGGAAAATGTGGTCCATACCAAAGAGAAAAGGTAATTAATGGAAACTGACTTGGAGAAGACCCAGATGTTAAAATTAACATCCAAGATTTTTAAATCAACTATTATAATGATGCCAAAGAATATAAGGGAAAATAAGCTTATAATGAATACACATGTAGGAATTGTCAGCAGAGCAAAAGTAATGGACCAAATAAAATTCTAAAACTGAAGAATATAATACCTGAAGTAAATTCAATAAGTGGGATTAACAGCACATTGAAGGTGACATGTTAAAGGATCATTACGCTTGAAAAAAAAGCAGGGGCTGGGAAACATTTTCTGCAAAGGATCATAGTACTAGTGGCTTTGAGGGCCAAAAGTCCATTACAACTACTCATTTCTGCCACTGCAGTGTGAAAGCAACTATAGTAAATGAATAGGAATAAACAAATTTGGCCTGGACTGATCCAGTTTCTTAACTCTGAAAAAGAGCAATAGACTCTTCTAAAGAACAATCTAAAGAACAGAGAGGAAAAACACCTATTCCTCTGAAGCTGTTCCAAAAAATAGAAATGGACGGAAAACTTCCAAACTCTATGAGGCCAGCATTACCTTGATCCCAAAACCAGATAAGAACCCCCACCAAAAAGGAGAATTACAGACCAATATTCCTGATGAACATGGATGCAGAAATTCTCACCAAAATACTAACCAATAGGATCCAACAGTACATTAAAAGGATTATTCACCACAACCAAGTGGGATTTATTCCTGGGCTGCAAGGTTGGTTCAACATCCGCAAATCAATGTGATACGCTACATAAATAAAAGAAACAACAAAAAACATATGAGCCTCTTAATAGATGCAGAAAAAGCATTTAACAAAGTACAGCATCTTTTCTTGATTAAAACTCTTTGCAGTGTAGGGATAGAGGGTAAATACCTCAATATCATAAAAGCCATCTATGAAAAATGCACAGTGAATATCATTCTCAATGGGGAAAAACTGAGAGCTTTTCCCCTAAGGTCAGGAACACAGCAGGGATGTCCACTCTCACCACTGCTATTCAACATAGTACTAGAAGTCCTAGCCTCAGCAATCAGACAACAAAAAGAAAAGGCATCTGAATTGGCAAAGTAGTAGTCAAACTCTCACTCTTTGCAGATGACATGATACTCTATGTGGAAAACCCAAAAGACTCCACACCAAAATTGCTAGAACTCATACAGGAATTCAGTAAAGTGCCAGGATATAAAATCAATGCACAGAATTCAGTTACATTTCTATACACCAACAATGAGACAGAGGAAAGAGAAATTGAGAAGTCGATCCCATTTACAATTGCACCCAAAACCATAAGATACCTAGGAATAAATCTAACCAAGGAAGCAAAGAATCTGTACTCAGAAAACTAAAGAATACTCATGAAAGAAATTGAGGAAGACACAAAGAAATGGGAAAAGGTTCCATGCTCATGGATTGGAAGAACAAATATTGTGAAAATGTCTATGCTGCCCAGAGCAATCTACATATTTAAGGCAATCCCCATCAAAATACCATCCACTTTTTTCAAAGAAATGGAACAAATAATCCTAAAATTTGTATGGAACCAGAAGAGACCCTGAATAGCCAGAAGAATGTTAAAAAAGAAAACCAAAGCTGGTGGCATCACAATTCTGGACTTCAGGCTCTATTACAAAGCTATAATCATCAAGACAGTATGGTACTGGCACAAAAATAGACACATAGATCAATAGAACAGAATAGAGAGCCCAGAAATGGACCCTCAACTCTATGGTCAACTAATCTTTGACAAAGCAGGAAAGAACGTTCAATGGAAAAAAGACAGTCTCTTCAACAAACGGTGTTGGGGAAATTGGACAGCCACATGCAGAAGAATGAAACTGGACCATTTCCTTACACCACACACACAAATAGACTCAAAATGGATGAAAGACCTAAATGTGAGACAGGAATCCATCAAAATCCTAGAGAACACAGGCAGCAACCTCTTTGACCTCACTGCAGCAACTTCTTCCTAGAAACATTGCCAAAGGCAAGGGAAGCAAGGGCAAAAATGAACTTTTGGGACTTAATCAAGATAAAAAGCTTTTGCACAGCAAAGGAAACAGTCAACAAAACCAAAAGACAACTGACAGAATGGGAGAAGATATTTGCAAATGACATATCAGATAAAGGCCTAGTATCCAAAATCTATAAAGAACTTACCAAACTCAACACCCAAAGAACAAATAATCCAGTCAAGAAATGGGCAGAAGACATGAGTAGACATTTCTCCAAAGAAGACATCCAAATGGCCAACAGGCACATGAAAAAGTGCTCAACATCGCTTGGCATCAGGGAAATACAAATCAAAACCACAATGAGATATTACCTCACACCAGTCAGAATGGCTAAAATTAACCACTCAGGAGACAACAGATGTTGGCAAGGATCCCTCCTAACACTGTTGGTGGGAATGCAAGCTGGTGCACCACTCTGGAAAACAGTATGGAGTTTCCTCAAAAAGTTGAAAATAGAGCTACCCTATGACCCAGCAGTTGCACTACTGGGTATTTACCCCAAGGATACAAATGTAGTGACCTGAAGGGGCACACGCACCCCGATGTTTATAGCAGCAATGTCCACAATAGCCAAACTATGGAAAGAGCCTAGATGTCCATTGACAGATGAATGGATAAAGAAGATGCGGTATATATATACAATGGATATTATGCAGCCATCAAAAAAAAAACAAAAACAAAAAACGAAATCTTACCATTTGCAACGACGTGGATGGAACTAGAGGGTATTATGCTAAGCGAAATAAGTCAATCAGAGAAAGACAAATATCATATCTCACTGATACAAGGAATTTGAGAAACAAGACAGAGGATCATAGGGGAAGGGAGGGAAAAATGAAACAAGATGAAACCAGAGAAGGAGACTAACCATTAGAGACTCTTAATCATAGAGAACAAACTGAGGGTTGCTGGAGTGGAGGGGGTGGGAGGGATGGGGTGGCTGGTTGATGGACACTGGGGAGGGTATGTACTATGGTGAGCTCTGTGAATTGTGTAAGACTGATGAATCATAGACTGTACCCCTGAAACAAATAATACATTCTATGTTAATAAAAAAAAATTTTTAATTAAAATTAAAAAATAAGACAGCAATGAAAAAAAAAAATTAAAACCAAAGAAAGCTGCACCCAAGGACTTCATTGTCAAATTGCTGGAAACTAAAAATAGAAAATCTTGAACAAAAATGACACATTACATTAAAAAAACATTTCAATTATATGAAATACTGCAAGCTTCTCATCGTAAGTCACAGTGACTAGAAGACAACAGGATAATCTCTTTAAACGTATGAAAATAAAACATGTCAACCCAGAATTCTATTACCAAGAGGAAATATTCTTTTTTTTTTTAACAAAGATTTTATTTCTTTCTTTAATTGACAGAGAGAGAGACAGCGAGAGAGGGAACACAAGGGGGGGCAGTGGGAGAGGGAGAAGCGATGCGGGGCTCGATCCCAGGACCCTGGGATCATGACCTGAGCTGAAGGCAGTCGCTTAACCGACTGAGCCACCCAAGCACCCCCAAGAGGAAATATTCTTGAAAATGCACGTGAAATATTGACATTTTCAGATAAAAGGAGGAGTCAGCAGCAGCAGACCTGCATTACAGGAATTACTAAAAGAAGTTCTTCAGGTCAAGGGAAATGAGACCAGATGGGAATTCAGATTTACAGGAATTAAGTCAGCCAGTCTAGTAATTTCACAATGGTCTCCAGTGATCCTTTCTCTCTATTAATGTCCCCTATATAGTCCCCTCCCCCATCATCAGGACTGGTCTGTTTGACCACCAGAATATGAAGCGATAGTGTAAGATTTCCAAAGTGAGGTCATTAAAGACACTAACATAGGCATAAATCTTCAAGACCTTGGATTAAGAATGAATTTTTGAGAAATAACACCTAAAACACACACAATCAAGGAAAATATAGGTAATTGGACTTCATCAATATTTAAAACATTTGTGCTTTGGGCGCCTGGGTGGCTCAGTTGGTTAAGCGACTGCCTTCGGCTCAGGTCATGATCCTGGGGTCCTGGGATCGAGTCCCGCATCGGGCTCCCTGCTCGGCAGGGAGTCTGCTTCTCCTTCTGACCCTCCCCCCTCTCATGTGCTCTCTCTCTCTCATTCTCTCTCTCAAATAAATAAATAAAATCTTTAAAAAAAATAAAATAATAAAATAAATAAAAAAAAATAATACATTTGCGCTTTATTTTTTTTTTTAAGATTTTATTTATTTGACAGTGAAAGACACAGTGAGAGAGGAAACACAAGCAGGGGGAGTGGGAAAGGGAGAAGCAGGCTTCCCACGGAGCAGGGAGCCCAGTGCGGGCCTCGACCCCAGGACCCTGGGATCATGACCTGAGCCGAAGGTAGACGCTTAATAACTGAGCCACCCAGGCACCCCAGAACATTTGTGCCTTTTTTTTTTTTAAGATTTGTTTACTTGACAGAACACAGCGAGAGAGGGAACACAAGCAGGGGGAGTGGGTGAGGGAGAAGCAGGCCTCCCGCGGAGCAGGGAGCCAATGCGGGGCTTGATCCCAGGACCCTGAGATCATGACCTGAGCCAAAGGCAGATGCTTAACGACTGAGCCACCCAGGCACCCCAACATTCGTGCTTTAAAGACACAACCAATATTGTAAAAAGACAGCCCAAGGAATTGGATTAATTATTGTAAATCACAGATAAAAGTTTAGTATCCAGAACATTTAAACAACCCTTACAACCTGGAGAACAACTCAACCATAAAAAAGAAAAATCCAAATACTTATGTAGGCAAAAGATTTGAATAGACATTTCTCCAAAGAAGATATATAAATGGCCAATAAGTTCATGAAAAGGTGCTCAACACCATTAATCATCAGGGAAATACAAATCAGTCATGAGATACCACTTCACATCCACTAGGAAGACAATAAAAAAAAATAAAAACAGACAATAACAACAGTTAGCAAGGATGTGGAGAACTGGAACTCTCATACATTGCTAGTGGGACTATAAAATGGTGCAGCTGTTTTGGAGAACAGTTTGGCAGCTCCACAGAAAGTAAAACATGGAGTTACCATATGATCTAGCAATTCCACTAGTGGATATATACACAAGAGAATTTAAAAAATATATAGCCACACAAAAACTTGTACACAAATGTTCACAGTAGCACTATTCATAATAGCCAAAAAAGGGAGATGACCCAAATGTTCAACTGACAAATGGATAAACAAAATGAGTATTCATACAATGGAATGTTATTTAGTAATAAAAAGGAATGAAGTGCTGACACAGAATACAACATGGATAAGCCTTGAAAACACTATGCTAAATAGAAGAAACCAGATACAAAAGGTCACATAAAATATTGTTTCATTTATATCAAATGTCAAAAATAGGCAAATCCATAGGGACAGAAAGGAGATTACTGGTTGCCAGGGGAAGAGTGAAATGGGAATAACAGTTAACAGGTGCAGGGTTTCCTTTTAGGGTGATGAAAATATTCTGGAATTAAACCACAGTGGTGATTCCATAGCTTTGCGAATATACTAAAAATCCACTGAACTATTCACTTTAAAAGTGTGAATTTTAGGGATGCCTGGGTGGCTCAGTCAGTTAAGTGTCTGCCTTCGGCTCGGGTCATGATCCCAGGGTCCTGGGATCAAGTTCTGCAACAGGCTCCTTGCTCAGCGGGCAGCCTGCTTCTCCCTCTGCCTGCCATTCCCCCTGCTTGTGTTCTCTGTCTCTGACAAATAAAATCTTTTTTTCTAAAAAGTGTGAATTTTACAGTATGAGAATTATATCTCAATTTATAAAAACACAAAACAAAAACCTTTCACTTCCATCTTTCTCACAGAACATTCACACTGGGAGAAGTCAGATGCCATGTCATGAGAGCACTCAAGCAGCTTTATGGAGAGGCCCATATGGCAGGTAACAAGTATCAATATGCTGTGATGTAAGAACTTAGAAGCAGATCTTCCAACTTGAGGCACCCCTTCAAATGACTGCAGCCCTGGTCAATATTTTGACTGTAATCTCATAAGAAACTACAAGCCAGAATCACCCAGCTAAGCCAATTCTGATTCCTGCCTCACAGAATCTGTGGAATAAGTGTTTATTATTGTTTAAAGATATGAGGTAACTTGCTATGCAGCAATAGATAACTAATACAATTGTCAATGGATTAAATATAGAAGACTTTTCTCTAAATTTCATTAATATACCTATAACTGAGTGGAAAACTCAACATTGTATAGTGGGGTTTCTGATATATGAAGATCTAATACCTGTAACAACTACTACATAAAATATAGGTGATGGGTAAATAGACCTCTATGGTTGCAATATTTTTATATCTTTGAGAACTGGTAAAATATTAATAACTCTAGGTAGGTTGTGAAAAGTTAAGCATGTATATTGTAATCCCTAAAGCAAATACTTAAAAAATAATAAAATGCAAAAGGTATAACTAAAAAGTCAATAAGAGGAATTAAAATGGAATACTAAAAACTATTTGATTAAAAGAAATCAGGGAAAGAAACAAAATACAGATGGACAAATTGGAAACAAATAGCAAAACAACCAACCTAAATCCAACCATATCAATAATTACATTAAATATTAATGGACTAAAAAAAATGTTAATGGACTGATAACCCACGTCTGACAAAAGCAATAAAAAGAAGATTAACCCTCCCACCTTAAACAACTAAAACATATAAAATATATGAAGCAACAGGTCTCAGACAGACAACAGGCAGCACAGGACAGTGATCTTTGAGAGAAGGAAAACTAATGAAGTAAGCCCCACAACTGCCCCAAGTTACAATGTGTAGAGCGTTTCCAAACCATGGATCAGAGAGAACATATCAAAACGGAACCCAGAATTCCCTTGGAATGCCTAGAATTGTGGGATAGAGTAAAAGAAGAGAATTTCAGAGAGAAAGAGATCACTGAAGATCTGCTAATGTTCACCTTTGACTTTAGTACACATGTATGAGAAACTATCAAGGCCAAAGAAAGAACTGGCAGAAAGGAGCAGGCAGAACAATCCACAGAGCTCACACATAGCCAGGAATATTTCATACTCTCAACACCAGAATAAAAAGACCTAACACATGACACGTCAATTAGAGTTCTCAGAAAGGTATTGCCTCAATAGTAGGGGCAAATTAGCCATAGATGAAAGGACATGCTGGATCCATCTAATAAGGCATAAAAGTAATCCTTGAAAGGATCCCAGCTATTTCCAAGTAACTGTTACAGGACAAAGCTCAAGAATATTTAAAGGAATACAAATGATACAAAACATCAAACAGTGTAAAATACACAGTGTCCGGAATCCAATAAAAATTACCAGGCATGTGAAGGAGCAGGAAAATATGACCCATAAAGGAGAGAAAAATCCATCAATAGGAACAGACCCAAGAATTATTTAGATGATAGAATTAGTAGATAAGAATATTTAAAAAGTGGTTATATTCTATATATCCAAAAAAGTAAAGGAAACCATGAACAGGTTGAGAGAAAAAATGGAAGATATAAAGAAGACCTAAGCCAAAATTACAAAAATGAAAACTACGGTGTCTGAGATACAAAATACACTGGTTGTGATGAACAGCACACTGGACATTGCAGAAGAAAAAATTAGTGACCTTGAATACAGCAATAGAAACTATCAACAACAACAAAAAAAAAAAACGGGAAAAAAGACTGGGGAAAAACAGCATCAGTGAATTATAAGACAACATTAAGTAGCTTAACGTGTGTAGTTAGACTGTCAGGAGAAAGATTGAAAACAGAAAAAGATGGTAGAAATAAATAATGGCCAGGGGCGCCTGGGTGGCTCAGTTGTTAAGCATCTGCCTTTAGCTCAGGTCATGATCCCAGGGTCCTGGGATCGAGCCCCGCATCAGGCTCCCTCCTCGGCGGGAAGCCTGCTTCTCCCTCTCCCACTCCCCCTGCTTGTGTTCCCTCTCAAGCTGTGTCTCTCTCTGTCAAATAAATAAAATCTTCAATAAATAAATAAATAAATAAAGGCCAAATTATTCTCAGGTGTTTTTTTTTTTTTAATTATAAACCCCAAAATCCAAGAAGTTCAATTAACCCCAAGTAGAATAAACATGAAGAAAACCATACCAACATGTTCATAATCAAATTGCTGAAAATAAATAAAATAATTATATATAGGGGCACCCGGGTAGCTCAGTCAGTTAAGTGTCCAACTCTTGATTTATGCTCAGGTCCTGATCTCAGGGTCATGAGATTGGGCCCCATGTCGGGATACACACTCAGTGCAGTATGCTTGAGATTCTCTGTCTCTCCCTCTCCCTCTGCTCCTCCCCCTTGCTCCAGCATGCTCTCTAAAATAAATATTTTTTAAAAATATAAGTAGCCATGTGGGGGTCAAGAGGGTGGGGAGGGAAATACAGAACAAAGGTGAGAATGACAGCAAAGTTCTCACTAGAAACAATTCAAGCCAGGAGACAGGGGAGCAACATCTTTAAAGTACGAAAGAAAATAAGTCCCCAACCAGAATTCCAAGGAAATCCAAATTTTCTCACAATTTTAAGAGAATGTCTTTCAAAAATGAAGATGAAACACCCACAGAACTTACGGGAAGCAACAAAAGCAGTACTCAAGGGAAATTGATCACTGTAATTACCTACATTAAAAATGAAGAAAGATCTTGAGGTGCCTGGGTAGCTCAGTCAGTTAAGCATCTGACTCTTGATCTCAGCTCAGGTCTTGATCTCAAGGTTGTGAGTTTGAGCCCTGTGTTGGGCTCCATGCTGGGCCTGGAACTTACTTAAAAAAAAAAAAATGAAGAACGATCTCAAATCAATAATAACTTACACCTTAAGGAACTAGAAAAAGAAGAGCAAGCTAAACACAAAGGTAGCTTAATGAATAAAATAATAAAAATTAGAGAGGAGACAAAGTAGAAAATGGAAAAACAGAAAATCAAGAAAACCAAAAGTTGGTTCTTTGAAAAGATGAGCAAGTGACAAAACCTTAGACTGACAAAGAGACAAATAATTAAATTGAAAACGAAAGTAAAGACATTCAATAATGACCTTACAGAAATAAAAAGGATTACAAGTGAATACTATGAAGAACTCTATGCCAACAAACTATATAGTCTGGGAAAAAAATGGACAAATTCCTTAAAATACACATATTATTTAAAACTGGCTCAAGAAATAGAAAATCTCAACAGACCTCTAACAAGTAAGGAGATTAAATAAGTAATGATAAAGCTCCCAACAAACAAAAGGTCTGGACCAGTTGGCTTCCCCAGTGAATTCTACTAAACAAAGAATTAACACCAATCCTCAAATTTTTCCAGAAATTGAAAAGAAGGGAACACTTCCTATCTCATTCTATGAGGCCAGCATCACTCTGATACCAAAGCCAGTTAAAGACATCACAAGAAAAGAAATTTGCAGACCGATATTCCTTATGAATATAGATGCAAAAATTCTCAACAAAATATTAACAAATCAAACCCAACAGCACATTAAAAGGCTTATTCACCATGACCAAATGGGACTCATACCAGGAAGGCAAGAGTGGTTCAACATAAGAAAATAAATGTAATACATCACAGTACCAGAATGAAAGGGGGGAAAACCCCCACATGATCATCTCCATTAGTGCAGAAAAGGCATTTGACAATCCAACACCCTTTCATGATAAAAACTCTCAGAAAACTAGAAATAGGGAGAACATTTCTCAACATGATAAATGGTACTTATGAAAATCCCACAGTTAACCTCATATGCAATGATCAAAGCTTGAAAGCTTTAGGATGAGGAGTGAGACAAGGATGCCCACTTTCAATGCTATTATTCAACTTTGTACTGGAAATTCTAGCCAGACCTATGAGACAAGAAATAAAAGGTATCCAAATTAGAAAGGAACAGATAAAACTAGCTCTATTCACAGATGACATGATCCTATATAAAGAAAATGTCAAACAATCCACAAGAAAGCTATTACAGCTAATAAATCAATTCAGCAAAGTTGCAGGGTGTAAGGTCAGCACCTAAAAATCAGTTGTATTGCTATACACCAGCAATGAACAATCTGCAAAGGAAATTAGGAAAGCCATTCCATTTACAATAGCATTAAAAAGAATAAAATAGTTATTTAACCAAAGAGATGAAAGATGTATACTGAAACTATAAAATATTGCTGAGAGAAATTAAAAACAGAAATAAGTAGACATCCCGTGTTCATGGATAACAATACTTAATATTGTTCGGGCACCTCGGTGGCTCTTGATTTGGGCTCCAGTCATGATCTCAGGGTTGTGAGATCGATCCCCATGTCAGGCTCTGCGCTGAGCATGGAGCCTGCTTAAGATTCTCTCTCTCTCTGCCCTTCCCCCAACCCCTGCTCACACTCTTAAAAAAAAAAAAAAGAATATTTAATATTGTTAAATGTTAACACTACCCAAAGCAATCTACAGATTCAATGCAGTCCCTATCAAAATTTCAGTAGTCTTTGCAGAAATGGAAAAGCCAATCGTCAAATTCGTATGGAACTGCAAGGAGGCCCAAATAACCAAAACAATCTTGAAAGAAAGAAAGTTGGAGGAGTCACACTAACCAACTTTGAAAATTTACTACAAAGCTACAATAGTTACAACAGCATGACAATAGCATCAGGACAGACATATAGACCAATGGAATAGTATAGAGAGTCCAAGAATAAAACCTCACACATATAGTACATTGATTTTCAACAAGGGTACCAAGACCATTCAATGGGGAAAGGACAGTCTTCAACAAATCATGCTGAGAAAACTTAAATATCCACATGCAAAAGAATGAAACTGGACCCTTGTCTTACACCATTTATAAAATTAGCTGAAAATGGATCAAAGTCCTAAACCTAAGAACTGAAACTATAAAACTCTTAGAAGAAAACACTGAAGAAAATCTTCATGACATTGGATTTGGCAGCAAATTCATGGATATGACACCAAAATCAGGCAAAAATAGAATGAAAAAAGATAGAGGTCATCAAAATTAAGACTGCATCAAAGGATACTATCAAAAAATTGAAGACAACCTACTGAATGGGAGAAAATATTTTCAAATCATGTATCTGGTAAGAGGTTAATATCCAGAATATATGAAGAATTCCTCCACTCAATGACAAGCCAATCTAAAACCTTAGTAGAGGATTTGAACTGACATTTCTCCAAAGATGCACAAATAGCCAATAAACATATGAAATGATACTCAATCTCACTAGTCATTAGAGAAACCACACGTCAAAACTATAATGAGATAACCACTTCACATCCCCTCATTAGGATGGCTATTTATTAAATCACACAGACACATACACAGAGAGAGAGAGAGAGAGAAAACAAGCGCTGGTGAGGATGTGGAGAAAATGGGATGGAGCCCTCGTGCATCGCTGATGGGAGTGTAAAATGGTAAAGCCACTTTTCCAAAGAACAGTTTGGAAGTTTCTCAGAAGGTTTAACAGAGAATTGCCATATGATCCAGCAACACCACTCCTAGGTATAAATCCAAAAGAACTGAAGGCCTGGACTCAGATATTTGTACACCCATGTTCATAGTAGCATTATTCACAATAGTCAAAAGGTGAAAGCAACCCAAGTGTCCATCAAACTAAAATGCGGGTAACTAAAATGTGGTATATACATACAATGGAATATTATTTAGCTAGAAAAGGGAATGAAATTTTGATATATGCTATAACATCTATGGATAGAACTTGAAAACATTATGCTAAAAGAAGCCAGCCAGACACAAAAGGAGAAATGGTGTATGAATCCTTTTATATGAGGTACCTAAAATTGGCAGACTGAGACGGAATAGAGGTTAATCAGAGGCTGGAGAAAGGAGAGGAAGAGTTATTGTTTAATGACTACAGAGTTTTTGTTGGAGGTGATGAAAAAGTTTGGGGTATAGCTAGTGGTGATGGTTATACAACACTGTGAATGTATTTAATACCACCTAATTGTACACTTATGAATAATTATGATAGATTTTTTTTTAATTTATTTGCGAGAGAGAGAATGAGAGACAGCATGAGAGGGAAGAGGGTCAGAGGGAGAAGCAGACTCCCCGCTGAGCAGGGAGCCTGATGCAGGACTCGATCCCGGGACTCCAGGATCATGACCTGAGCCGAAGGCAGTCGCTTAACCAACTGAGCCACCCAGGCACCCTATTATGATAGATTTTTTAAAAAGATTTTATTATTTGACAGAGAGCACAAGCAGTGGGGAGGGGAACGAAGGGAGAGGGAGAAGCAGACTCCCTGCTGAGCAGGGAGCCAGACCTGGGGCTCGATCCCAGGACCCTGAGATCATGACCTGAGCCGAAGTCTGATGCTTAACCAACTGAGCCACCTAGGTGCCCCTAATTATAATAAATATTATGTACATTTTACATATACAAATAAAACATTTTTTAAATTGAAAGTAAAATAAAGACTTTTTCAGTTCAGGCATACAAAAGCAAAAGGAATTCATCATTATCAGACCAGTAATGCAAGAAATGTTAAAGGAATTTCTTCAGGCAGCACAATAATACCAGATGGAAATTGTATCTACACCAAAGAATGATGAGCACTAGAAATAGAAAGTATGTGGATAAATATAAAAGACTCATATTTTCAGTCTCATTAAAAGATAATGGACTGGGGCGCCTGGGTGGCTCAGTCGTTAAGCGTCTGCCTTCGGCTCAGGTCATGATCCCAGGGTCCTGGGATCAAGTCCCACATCGGGCTCCCTGCTCTGCAAGAAGCCTGCTTCTCCCTCTCTCATTCCCCCTGCTTGTGTTCCTGCTCTCGCTATCTGTCAAATAAATAAATAAATAAATCTTTAAAAAAAAAAAAAAAGATAATGGACTGTTTGGAGCAAAAGAAGTAAGATATGTTGTGGGGTTCGTAACATATAAAAGTAAAACATATGACAGCAATCACACAAAAGTTGGAAGGGAAATGGAAATATACTATTTTAACATTCTTATATGTTAGGTAGTATAATATTTGAACATAAACTGAGATAAGAAGGTATACTGTAAATCTTAGAATAACACTAAGAAAATAAGCCAATGAATGAGATAAAATGGAACCATAAAAATAATCTAAAATGAAGGAGGAAACAAAAAAGAGATGAGACATCTTTATGCACTCATCACTCGATAGACGTATCAGCTCTTTCCTTAATTCGGCTATTGTTTATAATGCTGGTACAAACAGCAGGATGTATTTATCCCTTCAAATGAGTATTTTTGTATCCTTTGGGTAAATACCTGATAGGGCAATTGCTGGATCATAGGGTAGCTCTATTTTTAACTTTTTGAGGACTCTCCACACTATTTTGCAGAGTTGCTGCACCAGTTTGCATTCCCACCAACAGTGCAAAAGGGTCCCCCTTTCTCCACATCCTCAACAATAGCTGTTGTTTTTTGTGTTGTTAATTTTAGCCATTCTGACAGGTGTGAGGTGGCATCTCATTGTAGTTTTGATTTGTATTTCCCTGATGGTCAGTGATGTTGAGCCTCCTTTCATGTTTCTGTTGGCCATCTGGATGTCGTCTTCGGAAAAATGTCTATTCGTGTCTTCTGCCCATTTCTTAACTGGATTATTTGTTTTTTGGGTGTTGAGTTTGGTAAGTTCTTTATGGATTTTGGATAGTAACCTTTTATTGGACATGCCATTTGCAAATATCTTCTCCCACTCCACAGGCTGCCTTTAGTTTTGTTGATTGTTTTCTACACTCTATGGCAAAAGAGATGAACATAGGGGAAGGGGGAAAAAGAGAGGAGGGGGGGAGGCAAACCCTAAGAGACTCTTAACTACAGAGAACAAACTGAGGGCTGATGGAGGGGAGATGGGTGGAGGGATGAGCTAAATGGGTGATGTTATTAAAGAAGGCACTTTTAATGATGAGCACTGGGTGTTACATGTTAGTGATGAATCACTAAAATCTACTCCTGAGACCAATATTACACTACATGTTAACTAACTAGAATTTAAATAAAAACTTGAAAAAAAGTAAAAGAATGGAAAATATATATCATACTAACACAGATCATAAGAAAACTAGAGTAGCTATATTAATATCAAAATAGTTTTCAGAACAAGGAGACTTACCAAGAATAAAGTAAATCATTCCATAATAATAAGGTGATTAATTTATCAGAAGCACATATTTCTAATTGTTTATGTAGCTAATAATACAATTTCAAAATACATGAAGCAAAAATTGATAGAAATAAAAGTAGTCGATGGGTGCCTGGGTGGCTCAGTTGGTTAAGCGACTGCCTTCGGCTCAGGTCATGATCCTGGAGTCCCGGGATCGAGTCCCGCATCGGGCTCCCCGCTCAGCGAGGAGCCTGCTTCTCCCTCTGACCCTCCCCCCTCTCATGTACTCTCTCTCATTCTCGCTCTCTCAAATAAATAAATAAATCTTTAAAAAAATAAATAAAAGTAGTCGAATCTGCAACTGTAGTTAAGATTTCAATAACCCTCTAATTCACAGAACAAGTAAATAGAAAATGAGTGAGGGGGCGCTTGGGTGGCTCAGTCAGTTAAACGTCTGCCTTCAGCTCAGCTCATGATTCCGGGTTCCTGGGATCAAGCCCCGTGTCAGGGCTCCCTGCTCAACGGGGAGTCTGCTTCTCCCTCTGTCCCTCCCCCTGCTCGTTCTCTTTCACACGCTCTCTCTCAAATAAATAAATAAAATCTTTAAGACAAAAAGAGAATGAGAACATAGAAGATTTAAATAACACAATCAACCATTGTGACCTAATTAACATTTATAGACCACTACACCCAACAATAGAATATATATTCCTCTCAAGTGCAGAAAGAACATTTACCAAGACAGACCATATTCTGAGCCATAAGTTAATAAATGAAAAAGGAGTGAAATAATGCAAATGCTGTCCTCTACCACAACAAAATTAAGTTAAAAATCATTAACAAAGATCTAAAAAATTCTCAAATATTTGGAAACTTAAATAGCTCACTTCTAAATAACCCATGGATCAAAAGGGGTTATTATGATGGGGGCAATCACAGGAAAATTTAGGGGAAAAAAAACATTTAGAATGGAAAGAAAATGAAAACACTACATGTCAAACTTGTGGGATACTGCCAAAGCAGTGCTTAGAGGGAATTTATGGCATTAAATGTTCATATTTGAAATGAAGAAAAGTCTCCAATACATTACCTAAGCTTCTACCTTAATAAACTAGAATGGGAAAACCAAATTAAACCTAAAGCAAGCACAAGAGGAAATAATAAAGATAAAAGGAGAAATGTCAGAAAATACAGAAAAGTAATAGAGAAAAATCAATTAAGCCAAAAGTTGACACTTTGAGAAGACCAATAAGAGTCATAAACATTTAACCAAACCAATGGGGGGGGGGGGTCACAAATTACCAACATCAGGAATAAGAGTGGGAACATCCCCACAGAGTCTATAGCTATGAAAAGGATATTAATAAAATATTATGAACTTTATGCCAATAAATTTGAGAATTTAATTGAAATGGAAAAATTTCTTGAAAGATGACAAACTACCAGAACTCAATGAAGAAGTAACAGATAACATGAATAGCCCTGAATCTACTAAATTGAATTTATAGTTCAAAACCTTTCCACGAACAAAACTTCAGTCCTGATGTCTTCAATAGTGAGTTTTACCAAACATTTCAGAAAGAAATATTACTAATTCTCCATAATTCTTCCAGAAAATTGAAGAGAAGGAAACACTTCCTCTATGGGGGCAGCATTATCCTAGATATCTAAACCAGAAAGACAGTGCAAGAAAACTCCAGACTAGTATCCCTCATGAACCCAGAGATAAAAATTCTCAACAAAATTTTAGCAAATTGAATCCAACAATATATAAAAAGGATAATATATAATGACCAAGACAGGTTTATTCCATGAATGCAAGTTTGGCTTAAGATTCAAAGATCAATCAATGTCATTCATATCAACAGACTAAAAAAGAAAAAAAAAAAAAAACAGATGCAGAAAAAGCATGTAACAAAATCCAGTATCCATTCATCATAAAAACTTTCAGGAAACTAGCAATAGAAAGGAACTTCCTCAATTGGATAAAAGGCACCTAAAAAAATAAAACAAACATCATACTTAAATTGAAAGAAATCAGCAGAAAATAGAAGTGTGAGGAAAAAAAGCCAATTCAGAAATCCCTCTTTTGGGGTGTCAGTTATGAACTTTGCTCATGATTCCTCCAAGCACTGCTTTAATCAACTGTATAACTGACATGACATTTTTTTTTATCCTGCATATGCTTGTCCTAATAATTATCCTTAAAATCTTTGGGATATGAAAATAAGCTTCTAAAGATTTTATTCTTATTTAGAGAGACTGCATGCATGCGGGTGGGGGGATGGGCAGAGGGAAAGAGAGACTCTCAAGGAGATTCCACACTGAGTGCAGAGCCTGAGATCATGACCTGAACCGAAATCAAGAGTCGGACACTTAGAGCTGAGCCACCCAGGTGCCCCAAAATAAGCTTCTAAATTCTAAAACAACAGAATTTAGTGGATGGGCTGAACTATGGAGACTGAATTGCTAAACCCAAAGAGGGCTGAGGAAATTACCCAGAAGGCAGCACACAGAGACAGACATGAAAAAGAGGTTACAAAACATACACAATAGGAGGAGAAGGTCTGCATTGCATCTACCAGAAATTCCAGGTAGGAATATTCCAGTGCCTGCCACCAAGGTTTGTTCTGAGAATGAGAAGAACAATCATCAAAACTAACACGTACAGTGTTTACTATGTGCCAGCGATGTTCTGCGCAGTAATCCCTGTGGTTAATAGACGATTTGGCAAAAATATCCTCAAAAAAGGAGATTTAAAGCAAATACCATGAAGCTATTAAAAAGCACAAGGCAGACCTTCAAGTACTAAGATCTGGTGATCTTCAAGGTACATCATTAACTGGAAAAAGCAAGATGCCGAACAGCGTGGGCCTGCTCACACGAAGGCCAAGTGGACGGATCTCATCATCCACACACACATGTCCCTGAGAAGTTATAAGGATGGGTAACAGCCGCTGCTCTGTGGGGAAGTGGGATGGGAAGGAGTTTGAGTTTTTAAACTTGTGCCTATATTAAGGAATAAAAAAATACTTCTCTGAAAGAAAATTTTGCCAGGCAGCGGGAATTGTCAGCACATGGCCTGGAGGCAGGAAAGAAACAACGGGTCACCGAGTGTACACTGGGGTGGTGTTCATGTCCCCAGGAAAGTCCTGCCATTAACCACAGACTCAGGCCACAGGCCAGGCTCTTGGCTGGACTAGGCTGCACACGGCGTCCCCATCACAAACACCCTCCTCTTGGGGCGAAGAAACCCTCAGTCCAGTCCCACTCCCCATGGTGAAAAAGAGCAAGACAGACCCACCTCTTCCTCTTTCCCACGGAAGGGAATTAAGATCATAAAATGGTTGTCACTTGTCATCATTCTTTAAGCAGATGATACATGATGCAGTAATAATCTACAGGGACAAAAACCCAGGGATGCACCCACAAATGTGTGAGGTGAAGGGCAGAGAAGAAAGCAGAAATGCATGGTTATTTCTTCTTCCTGGGAGAAGTCAGTATTCTGACCCATTTCTGAAGATGAGAAACTGGAAATACAGACCTAAATATATTATTTAAAGCTAAAGATAGCAACTAGGAAAACGAAAAATGTCAATTTTCCAAATTACCCAGGGAAAGACATTGCAGCAAAAGATGAAAAGCAAAGAAAACAAGGAAGCATAAAAAAGGCGATAATGTGAAAAAGGTGAAAGCTAAATCAAGAATCTGGTACTAACGTAAGTGGGATAAAGTCACTCGTTAGAAGAAAAAATTCCTATCAGACCAAAAAGATAAATCCACCCACTGAGAAATGACTCAAAAGTTCCAAAGTCAAAATGTAAACAAAGATGAACCAAGCAAATACACATGAGAAGAAAGGATGTGATATTCAGATCCAGCAAAGCTGAAATTGGGTAAAAAATATTAAGCACACATTTTATAATGGTGAGGATCCTCATCCACACTGAGTATTTCATTATCCAACCCAAGCTGTGAGCCAAAGTTCCTTTTAGAGGGGGGAAACAAAGGGGGGTCATAAATAGGGACTGTCCACAATTTTGAGTGCTTCATGACAATGTTTTCAGTTATTATTTCAATAAAAAATTAAAAAATTAAGATTTTATTTTTTTAAAGATTTTATTCATTTATTTGACAGAGAGACACAGTGAGAGAGGGAACACAAGCAGGGGGAGTAGGAGAGGGAGAAGCAGGCCTCCCGCCGAGCAGGGAGCCTGACGTGGGGCTCGATCCCAGGACCCTGGGATCCTGACCTGAGCCAAAAACAGACGCTTAACCGACTGAGTCACCCAGGCACCCCAAAAATAAAAATCTTAAAATCTGACACTGTTAGGAACTTTTACTGCCAAACATATCAAACTATATAAGCAAAAATGCAACACAAGAAATTGATAGAAATATGGGGCGCCTGGGTGGCTCTGTCGTTAAGCGTCTGCCTTCGGCTCAGGTCATGATCCCAGGGTCCTGGGATCGAGCCCCAAATCGGGCTCCCTGCTCCGCGGGAGGCCTGCTTCTCCCTCTCCCACTCCCCCTGCTTGTATTCCCTCTCTTGCTATCTCTCTGTCAAATTAAAAAAAAAAAAATCTTAAAAAAATAAAAAAATAAAAATGTCGCTGAAGAATGTGTATAGAAAGGCTCATCATGTCTGAGACAGATCTCGTGCTCTCCCCAACATCGCTGCTAACAGTGGTGCCCTTTTCTGCATGAAAGACACCACCATCCATCCAGCTGGACAAGTTCCTCCGCCCCCATGACCATCAATCCCTCACTGGCTCCTGTCCGTTTACCTTCCTAAATGTCCCTGGGACCCATCCATTTCTCTCCATCTCCTCTGTCTCCACCCTGGTCCAAGATACTACCGTCTTGCCCCTAGATTATTACAGGAGCCTTCTAACTCACTCTGACCAACCTCCCCTTCTGTCTCCCATCACCTGCTTTGTACACACAGCCAGAGTGATCTTTCCGAAATGGAAATATTCTCATACCACCCCTCTGAGTCAAGTGGGCCAAGGACTTCCTGTTGCTCTCAAGGTAAGGCAGAAATCTGTAATGTGACCCATAGGGCCAGGGCCACATGGTCCTCCCTGCCTCTCTAGGCTCCTTTCACACCATGCTCCTCTCCCACCACAGGGCATTTGCACAAGCCATTCCCTAGACCTGGGTGTTCAACTCCAGGCTCTCTGTCTCATTAATGCCAGCTCATCCTTCAGATCTCAGTGCACCTGTCACCTTATCAGGGAAGCCTTCTGTGACCTACCATTCTAGCTTGGATTCCTCTATGTTATGCTCTCCTAGAACTCTGTTCCTTTCTTGTGTTGTATTTATCCCATTTAGACTATTCTTTGATTGTCTGCTCGCCCCTACCTTCCACCACCATTATCCTAGAAGGACTGTAAGAAAAGGAATTTCTGTTTTTTCCCTGTTTCCTCCAATGGCTTGCACAGGATCTCAAATGTACTACGTGCTCTAATAAACACTAGTAAAACAAATCTGAATCAAATTATTAACATTTATTAGATCTTATTAATACCTATTTATTGTCATAGAAATCATAACCCTTTTAGTTCTTATGGAATATTGATGAAAATTGCAATCCTCATACAACCTCATAATCTGAAAAGTAGAGACAGCTGACCACTTAGACTACTGCACAGAAGTGAATATGAAAAGAAACAAAACCCAGCAAGGGCTTTGTCTCATTCACTGCTGTGTCTCCAGGTGCTCAATACATATGTGTCAAACAAATAAGAGTGGAAAGATGAAATTGAAGACCCCCCCCCCAAAAAATAGGGCAGAGAGACAAAGAAGGATAAAAGAAAATTAGAGATCCAATCAAAAAGAGACTCCCAACATCAGATTCATGGGAATTTCAGAAAGAAAACAAAAGAGAATAAAATGACTGAAGAATATTTCCAATAAGCTCAGAACATGAATCTCCAGATTGAGATTCAAGCACTCAGCCAAGCACTCAGCTAACTAGATGAAAAATGACCCACATCAAGGCACATTGCCTTAAAATCTCAGAACACTGGAGACAAGGAGAGGATGCTACAGACTCTTAGAAAATACAGGTCGCCTACAAAGATTCAAGAACAGAACAGCTCTGGACTTCTAAATGGTAACATTGGAAGCTAAAAGACAATGCCTTCAAAATTCTGAAGAACCATAATTCCAAACTAGAATTCTAAACCCTGCCTAACTACCAAGGGTTTAATAAAGGATAGAATAAAAATATTTAAGATATGTGGGGCACCTGGGTGGCTCAGTCTGTTAAGCCTCTGACTTTGGCTCAGGTCATGGTCTCGGGGTCCTGGGATCGAGTTCCGTGTCCAGCGCTCCACTCGGCAGGGAATCTGCTTATCCCTCTCCCTCTGCTTCTCTCCCCACTCATGTGCTCGCTCTCTTGCTCTCTCTAGTGAATAAATAAAAGTCTTTAAAAAATATTTAAGATATGCCAGGTCTTTAAAAAATTGCCTCCCATTCATCTTTTCTCAGGAAGCTACTGGAGGAAATAGCCTACCAAAACTAGATAATAAAACAAAAAAGACCCAGGATCCAAGAAACAAGGAATCTAACACAATTAAGTGTCAAGGAATGTTCCAGAATGATACTGTGGGTAGTGGGTTCAGATTAACAGGAGGGGGAGGTTTAGGGGCCATGAAAATGCACCTGTCAGACCCCTAAGTACAGGGAACACAACTGACCGAGGGCCTCAGCAGCTCTTCTTTAAAATCTGAGCCGGCGTTTGCACCAAGGCCACCTCCCACAGGTTGCTCCCGGTCAGTGACTGAGTGCCACAGGGATTCTAAGGCAGACCCATTCCTCGGAGACAGGGGACTCCTCCAAAGGTTCCGTTTGCCTGGAAGATGCCCTGAAGGCTGTGCTGAACTTTCTTGACACTGCACAAAAGTCTAGGATGCTTCTACCCAAACTTCTCCCCGATGGGGGGAGAAGGGGGCATGATGGCTCACCCAGGGGGTGTCCGATGTGGGGAGAAGGGGGCCTGATGGCTCACCCAGGGGGTGTCCGATGCGGGGAGAAGGGGGCCCGATGGCTCACCCAGCCTTCTCCGACTCCCGCCCCCCCCACCCCCCGCATATTCCATCACAGAGGTATTCCTCTTAATAAATTCTCATGTGTTTTGTCCCACGGTGGCGTCTGCCTCTCCGGGGACTCAGCCAAACACAAGTGAAACCAGGAGTGGTCTAAGAAAACAGGCAGTAAGACGGGATTTGGAGCTGTGTCAACAGCAGCAGCAAGGGAAGAGGACACAGTCCTGGCTGGTAGGGGGCACGGACAGATCCTGCCCCAAGTGATGGCTCAACTGCTAAAGATCTCGCCCGCGGTGACCAGAGGCATGTCGTGGTTGGGGAGAAGGGGTTGCTGCGGCAGATGTGATGATGCAGGCGTTTCAAAAATATCAAGAGCACAAGTGTGGGGGACAGTGTCTACAAAAATAGCAGAGTTGGCTATTAATATTATTATTATTGATTGTATGGATGCCCTGGAGAAGACAGTGAGAAACTGCGAGCTGTTAACAGTTAATGGCCAAGTATGGGCACCAGAGGGCCTTGATCCAGAATAGTGTATAAAGAGGCTCTTTCTCTTTTCTTATTGAGATATAGTTAACATAGGACACTGTGTAGGTTTAAGGTATACAACGCACTGATTTGATACATTTACATATTGCAGTGATTACCACCCCAGCGTTTGCTAACACCTCCGGCACTTACGGTTCTTTCTAAAGAGGCTCTTACCACCTGCAGCAGAAGGGCATTCACGGTTGAGGGACAAGGTTGAGTGACAAGTGAAAGACCTGACTGCCTGAGTCAGAGCTCCAGAGACCGAATGCTCAGCCACGGCAGGTCTGCTCTGCCAAGGTGAGGAGTGTGGTGGGGAAAACCTGGAGACATCGGGATGGGGGCCCCAACGATGAGGATTCTACCCCCTGCAGCCCAGACTCTCTGGGCTTGCAGAGGTTCTGCCCCTCACAGGAGGCCAGCACTGCCGCTGAGCTGACCGATGTTACAGAAGCCTCTCCCCAACAAGGCGACAGGTGCCCTCTCAGGAGCTGCCCTCACCCCTCCTGGCTGCCAAGCCACTAAATGGGGTTAAACCCTAGCCTAACCCAATGGGGGATATACTGGCCCTGCTAAGGGAGCTGAGAGACTCATTTTCTACCGCAGTGAACAAAACTACCCCAGACTCAATGGTGTTCAAAGTGCCCATTTAGGGGTCCCTGAGTGGTTCAGTCGGTTAAGTGTCTGACTCTTGATTTCAGCTCAGGTCATAATCTCAGGATCATGAAATTGAGCCCCATATCCGTCTCCATGCCCAGCAAGGAGCCTGCTTAAGATTCTCTCTCCCGGAGCGCCTGGGTAGAGCAGTAGTTGGTTGAGCGTCCAACTCTTGGTTTCAGCTCAGGTGGTGATCTCATAGGTCATGAGATCAAGTCCTGCATCAGGCTCCACGTTCGGCAAGGAGGGAGGGAGTTCGCTTGAAGATTCTCTCCCTCTGCCCCTCCCCCCATTCACACATAAATCTTAAAAAAAAAAAAGTTTCTCTCTCCATCACCCTCTGCCTCTCCCCCCACCCACCTCTAAAAACAAAACAAAACAAAGTGCCCATCTATTATCCCTCAGTTCCCATAGTTCTGGAGTCTGGGCACAGCTGAGCTGGATCCTCTGCTCGGGGCCTCACAGAGCTGTGATCAAGATGGAAGCCAGGCGTGCATCTCATCTGAGACTCAGGGCTCTCTCCCAAGCTCATATGCTTGTTGGCAGAATTCAGTTCCTGGCAGTTATATGACTGAGGTCCCTGCTTTCTTGCTGGTGACGACTGGGGCTCCCCTCAGCTCCTAGGGGCCAAGCAGTTCTGGAAATACTGCCCTTGTGCAGGCCCTGCTCTCACAATGTGTCTGCATGCTTCCTCAAAGCAAGCAAGAAAGCATCCATGAACTTTAAGTTTCTGTTTAAAAGCTCACCTGATTAGGTACGGCCCACCCATGATCAACTCCCTTTTGATTAATTCATAACTGATCTAGGATCCTAACTGCAGGGGTACAAACTTCTCAAGAACTTTGTGGGTCACCCACATATATCACAAGGATTCACACCAGTGAACAAGGGACTCATCCACAGATCTTTCCTACATAATCACATCTCTATTTCTGTCTTCTGCTGAGGTGACTCCAGGGACCTGAGTCACACATGTAATCTCTTCAAAGAGACCAGTCTGGGACCCACTGACTGAAAAAGGACCCAGGTCCTTAGAAGGAAGGACACCCAAGCCATCCACCACAGATCCTGTAACATCATGGCAAGCGTGTAATCAATCCATGAGCATTCCCCTCAGTCATCCCCCAAAGGAAGTATAGTCATTTACTTGGGTGACCGTACACTGGGAGGAAAGGGACTCACCAGATATTTCAAGGACCACTGGACACAGGATCTGACTTGACACTGATGTCCGGAGGCCCAATGTTTCATCACAGTCCCCCCTCCTTAGAGTGGGGGCTCACAGGGTCAGGTCCCAGATAGAGTCCTACCTAAAGTCTACCTCCCAGTCGGTGCAGTGGGTCTGCAGATTCATTGAAAGGTCATTGCTCCAGTCCCTGGCCCTGTAATTGGCATCGGTTAACTTGGCCATTGAAGTAATGCCCATATTAGGTCCCTGGGTGTGGAGGAAGGACTGTCATAATAGGGAAGCCAAATGGAAACCTCTGAAACTCAGACATACACACACAAACACCCCAGCTACCCACCAAGGAAGAGGCACTAAACAACCAAGCAGACAAGCGGACTCAGTGAGTCAACATTAGCCAGTGTTCACCACCAGCCACCCTAAAACAGGCACAATAGATACATGAATGTAAAGGCCACAGTGGCAGAGACCACATACGCCCCCAACAGCATGGACTCCCACTTATAAGACTGATCTAGCTGCTCCTGCCTCAGAAAGTCAGCTGGTCAGCGCCAGAGACCAATATTGAGCTCGCATTATGGCATTATTCCTTGAGAAGACCGCGTGGGAGCCAGTCAACACTGATCTCTTTCTATCCTGGAAGGGCCAGTGGTTCATCTCATGGGGACAGATGGCTACAGAGTTGCAGCCAGCACCAGGACCCAGGGCTGTACGGCTTGCCTGATGCCCAGGCCCGCAGTCCCACACAGCAAGCACGGCACACAGCCAGGAAGGAGGGGCAGGAGTGCGCCCACCACGATCCTGGGAGCCCCTGGAAGGTGTCACATTCCAGAAGCAGATTCACAGAAAGCTCCAGTGGCCTAAAAGCACAGCTGAAACACCAGCTTAGGAAACATTCTCAAAGGATAGGTGCTACCCATCAGGACACTGTGTTTTTATTAAATCAGAGACTTGTATCTAGGTCTGAGTCCGCACAGGAAGGATACATGGCTCTCGAAACAAAGAGCGGGAGCAGGAGTTGCTCCACTTGCCAATTTGTGCTTCCCATCCCACAGCTTTGGGCTCTGCAGGGTTGGAAGCCGCGGTCACCAAAGGGGTGACCGGCGAGAATCCTGTTGCAAGTTCCAGCCGCTGCTGGGCAGGTGGAGGTCTGCAGGAGACAGCAGGAGAAAAAGAGGATCACCGTGCTGGCAGAGGTCACCGATCAGCAGGAGGCTGTTTTCACACAAGGAGGACAGGAAACAATATGTACGGAATCCAGGTGATGCTCCTGGACACCTCCTGGTATTCTCTTGCCCCATTCCAACCATGAACAGATCTGTGCAGCAACCCCAGGCTGAGAAGGGTCTGACTACCAGTGAGTGCTCAGACCATTCAGAGATGAAGGTCTGGGCTACTCCACCAGGCAGAACCACCAACACAGGCCAAGGTGATTGCTGGGGGTAAGGTGAACGTAGAATGGACAGTGGAGGAGAATGAGGATGAGTATAACTTGCAAACTCAAAGTCAACCGCAGCAAAGGGAGCTGTAGTTCACCTCACTGACTTCCTCCTTCTGAATTTCCCCAGAGGAAGAAAGGCCCACAGAAACCACAGAATCGTTGCTCCCCACACCTATGTAGAGAAGCAGAACTGAAAATGTGCCTCACAGACCTCCGACATCAGGGAGCATAGCTGACCAACAACCCCAGCTGCTAAGTTTTGAACTCCACCCTCCAGTTTTTGCTGTCCAGGACACAGGACAACAGGGATACTGAGGCAGAGGACCCAGGACTCCTGTGGCAGTCAATTTTAGCTTCAGGATTCCCTAACAGCTTTGCAGAAACTTCCTTAAGATGTACAGCAATCAGGACGCCTGGGTGGCTCAGTCGGTTAAGCGTCTGCCTTCGGCTCAGGTCATGATCCCAGGGTCCTGGGATCAAGTCCCGCATTGGGCTCCCTGCTCCACGGGGAGCCTGCTTCTCCCTCTGCCTCTGTCTCTCTCTCTGTCTCTCATGAATAAATAAATAAAATCTTTAAAAAAAAAAAAAAGATGCACAGCAATCTAGGATGCTTCCACCCAATCTTCTCTTCAGCTCTCCTCCACTTGGTGTAATTACACCTCAGTCTCGTGGCTCTCCCAGCCTGGGCTGGCTCCGTCATTTTTTCTCACGCAGGTATTTCCTTGGGGGAAAAAAAACCAAAAACCTTGCATATTTAATCCCATCATGGTGTCACTTCTTTTTTTTTTTAATTTATTTGACAGAGAGAGACACAGCGAGAGAGGGAACACAAGCAGGGGGGAGTGGGAGAGGGAGAAGCAGGCTTCCCGCGAAGCAAGGAGCCCGATGCAGGGCTTGATCCCAGGAAGCTGGGATCATAACCTGAGCCAAAGGCAGACGCTCAACCAACTGAGCCACCCAGGCACCCCCATAAATGGTCTGTTATCTAAGAAAACATGAATTAACACAATTAATCCTAGAGAACGCAGACAAAAAACAGAATGGACCAGTAAGTCTAAAACAAATTGAAAAAGCAGTTGAACATCTGTCTTGAGTGTGAATATTCTGTATAATACTATGACGGTGGATACCTATCATTACACATTTATCCAAACCCACAAAATGTACAACCAAGAGTGAACTCTAATGTAAACTCCGGACTCTGAATAATAAGGACAGGTCAATGTAGATTCATTGATTATAACAAATGTACTGCTCTTGGGGGGGGGGAGGTTGATAACGGAGGAGGCTTTCCATGTATGGGGGCAGGGGTATATGGGAAATCTCTGTACCTTCCTCCCCGTTTTGCTGTGAACCTAAAATTGCTCTGAAAAAATAAAGTCTTAAAATGAAGAAAAAAGAATCTGTCCCCTGCCCTTAAAAAGGCATCTCATAACGGGTGCCAATGGGGGTATGGAACAACTAGAACTCCCCCTCATTGTGGACAGTAGCCACTAAACACAAATCCTATGACCAGCACAATTCCACCCCTGCACTTACATCCAACAGAACTGAGGGCTCATGTCCCAAAGGCACAGGCAAGAATGTTCATATCAGCTTGATTTGTAATAGACAAAAACTGGAAACCACCCAACAACCAAATAGTAGAATGAACGGGTAAATAAGTCAAGGCACATATTCATACAGTGAATATAAAGCTGTTTTTTTAAAAATGAACTATTGACCGTAATTATCATGGATGAATCTCACAGATATAATGTTGAGTGAAAAAGCTAGACATCGGGCGCCTGGGTGGCTCAGTCAGTTAAGCGACTGCCTTCGGCTCAGGTCATGATCCCGGAGTCCCGGGATCGAGTCCCACGTCGGGCTCCCGGCTCAGCAGGGAGTCTGCTTCTCCCTCTGACCCTCCTCCCTCTCATGCTCTCTGTCTCTCATTCTCTCTCTCTCAAATAAATAAATAAAATCTTAAAAAAAAAAAAAAAAAGACCTTTCCTGTCGGGGCGCCTGGGTGGCTCAGTCAGTTAAGCGACTGCCTTCGGCTCAGGTCATGATCCCGGAGTCCCGGGATCGAGTCCCGCATCGGGCTCCCGGCTCAGCAGGGAGTCTGCTTCTCCCTCTGATCCTCCTCCCTCTCATGCTCTCTGTCTCTCATTCTCTCTGTCTCAAATAATAAAATCTTTTAAAAAAAAAAGAAAAAACTAGACATCAAAAGAGTTCATGGTGTATCACTGCATTATATGAAGTTGAAATGTATGCAAAACTAATCTGTGGTGATAGAAATTAGACTAGTGTTTACCTTGGGAGCCTCTCATTGATGAGGAGGCGCAAGGGAAACTTTGGGGTGCTGGGAATGTTCTAGATCCTTCCCTGGCTGGTGGTTATTTGAGCACAGTCATGCAGGAAAACTCACAAAGCTGTACACTGAAAACTGTGGAATCTTCTCATAGCTATACCTCTTCTTTTTGAAATAGAAAAATAAGGTATTGGGCCCAGGTGGTTTTACTGTGAGTTCTAAGAAAACTTTTACTGCTAATTAAACAATTCCAGAGCAAATAAAAAGTTGGAAAAAACCTAAGTCTTCTTCAAGTTTGGCATAACCCTGACATCAGAGTGGAATAAAAAATAAAAAGTTTTATAGATCTTACTTATAATAGATAGCATATATATTAACTTATATTAACTTATAATACATATGCAAAAATGCTAATATTAAGAAACTAAAGCTTGCATTAATTAAAATAATAAACCATGACCAATTAAATTTCATCCCATAACACTCATACTAAACAGGAGAAAAAGTATTAATGTAATTCCACACATTTGTAGATTAGAAAAAAAAACCATCACCTTCAAAACTCAAAATGCATTTTTAAATTTATTTTTTTGGTGTATCTTTTTTTTTAAGATTTATTTATTTAAGAGAGAGAGAGAGTGAGCATGCACACGGTGGGGTGGGGCAGAGGGAGAGAAAGGGAATCTCCAGCAGACTCCCCACTGAGCGAGGAGCCTGACTTGGGGCTCAATCTCACGACCCTGAGATCACAACCGGAGCCAAAATCAAGAGTTGGATGCTTAACCAACTGAGCCCCCAGATGCCCCTCAAAACACATTTAAAAAATTTGCAACCCATTCTTCATTAAAAAGAAAAACCTGTTCATAAACTAGAAACAGATGGAAATTTTCTTCACTCACTAAAGGTTATACCCCAGAAATGTACAACAAAGAGATGTCATACCTAACAGCGAAGCAGTAAAGCGGGGGTGGCCATGCAGTGTCAATGCAACATGACAAGAAAAAGAAATGAGGGGGCGCCTGGGTGGCTCAGTCAGTTAAGCGTCTGCCTTCAGCTCAGGTCATGATCCCAGGGTCCTGGGATCCAGCCCTGCATCGGGTTCCTTACTCTGTGAGGAGCCTGCTTCTCCCTCTGCCTGCCGCTCCCCCGGCTTGTGTGCTCTCTCACTCTCTCCGACGAATAAATAAATAAAATCTTAAAAAAAAAAGAAAGAAAAAGAAATGAGGGAGATCATATAGAAAGGATCATTGGCAGTGATGACTGAGCTTTTCTGAGTAAGCAATCTATTGAAAGAACTGACAAGAAAGCTCTTCAACATAACCAGATAAACACACAGAAATAAAAGAACGAAAACGACATCAGCAATAAACAATTTCTAAAAAATAATGGATGACTCTGGTTTCCCGCAACATGGTGAACTGGGGTAAGCTGCTGGCCCCTCTTCAGCCAAACTCTGAATGCTACCGAGGTTAAAGGAAAGCATACAGCATTAAGGAACTCACGTGAATGAAGATCGCAAGAAAATTCCCAGGAGCGAGGGTGGTTGACATCAGATGGAGAGAGAACCACAGCAGCCCAGAGCCGGGGGGAGACAACGGCCCCAGCAGATGTGTCACGGGTCCTGCGACCATCCTCGACTCTCGTGATTCACCAGAAGGACTCGGCGGACCCGATATCAAGTTACCTCATAGCTAAGGTTTCTTAAGCAAAGGATACAATACAGAAAGAGCAGGAGAAAGATATGCATAGGTAAAGCCCAGAGAGGTCAAGAGCAGACCCTCTGCAAGGGTTGCATAGATTTATTTTATTTTATTTGAGAGAGAGAGAGAGAGAGAGAGAGAGCACGAGAGCGGGGAGGGGAGGGGCAAAAGGAGAGAGAGAAGCAGACTCCCCACTGAGCAGGGAACCCAAGCGGGGCTCCATGCCAGGACCCTGGAATCATGACCTGAGCCTAAGGCAGATGCTTAACCAACCCACTGAGCCACCCAGGCACCCCCAGATTTTTTTTTTTTTTAGATGAAGTGCTTATTTTTAGACCAAACGTATTTCATATAAAACCCCTTTAATATGCAAACCGTAATCACAACAGCATCCGCAGAGCCCGAAGGGAACGGGGTATGGCAGAGAGTATGGCAGGGAGAGGGAAGGTTTTCAGGGTCCCTACTGCTTCCCCTGCCTGCACTCTGTGGCCTGTGAGAGCATGAGGCCTTAGCCAAGCAGATCAAGGCAGCCAGAGGTCAAGGGGTCCTGATGCCTCCACTGAGAAAGGCTGAGCAGAGCTGGGCCCCTCCAACGTGTCATCTCCCCACCGTGGCAGCCTCCAGGGACAGCCAGATGCAGTTAGGAGGTAAGGGGGTGGGGGGACTTGTGACTGACAGTCCTGCATCGGACAGTCAACCGTCATTCCTCAGCATCCCACAGACCGTCCCCTTGGGAACAGAGTCTTTCAGGGGCCCTCAGTGCAGGGCAGAGAGGTGAGAGGTGCCCAGGGAAAGCCACCCAGGTCTTGGAACCCAGAGTTCTTAGAAGATGCTCACATAGGCACCTTCATGCTACATGACTAGCGGTGGTGACTAAAACTTAGGACTCCAAAACAGACACCAGCGCTAATAGTCCTAATAGTCATGTTAAATATCTTAACATCCGATAATCTGCAACATCATACCCCAAGCCCCTAGGGATGGTAGAGTACATAGTTAGCTCAGTCATGATGTTATACCCAAGAATGTTGCAAAATTAAAGACAGATAAAAACAAAGGCTCATTGAGAGCTATACAAACCAAATGATAAAAATCCCACCTCCAAGGGGTGCCCGGGTGGCTCAGTGAAGCATCCAGACTCTTGATCTCAGCTCAGGTCTTGATCTCAGGATCGTGTGTTCAAGTCCTGCCTCCCACCTCCAAGCACTTTATGGTTTAACTTAAGAACTTTAAAGATAAAAAGAAAAACAATGGAAGGCCTTCTAGAGATAAAGAGCAGATAATTTATAACAGAAAGAAAAAAATAGGGCCAGACTTTTAAAGCGTGACACCAGAAGAAAACAAAGATATTCTGAGCTCTCAGAACAGTTTCTATACGAAGGACCTCAGTGAATCAATCTTGGACAAAGTCCTTCAGTAAGAATATAAATAAGTCCAGGAGAATGTGGAGATGCATGGAAATAAGAGAAAACACCTTGGTCGTTCACAGGGACTGGGAGGGAGGAAAGGGGAGGAAAAGTCTCAAACAACCCTGAACCAAAACGCCAGAAGTGAATGGGGGGGGGGGGGGGGGCGGATAGAAGAGAAAGGAGAGACCAGACAATGAGAAAATGCTCACATTCTTTACCTGTCTTAGGAAAGGATGTAGATATAAGTTAAATAAATTGATAGGAAAAATTAAACATAACTACTGGTCTAAGTTACCTCAACCAGCAGAAGAATAAAACTAGAATGCATGCATTTTAAAAATAAGAAAATTCAATGTATGCAATCAAAGGCAGAAAGGGAGAAAAATGAAAACAAAATAAAATGGAGAGAGGAAAATATAAAATGGCAGAAGTAGGTCCAAATATGAAACAATTACAACAGATATAAATGGGTTAAACTCACCAAGCAAAATTGAGACTCAGCTTTGGGTAAGGTGGGGGGAGGAAGGGGAGAGAAGATCCAAGAATATGTTTTTCCAGGGACACACACTTACAACAAGAAGATAAGGCCAAAAACAACAACAACAAAATGAAATTTTATATATTAGGAAAATATGAACCAAAAAACGCAAGGGTTCCTCAAAAAGATAAACATAGTTACTGTATGACCCAGCACTCCGGGGTATGCAGAAGTGAAAACATAGGTTCACACAAAAACTTGTACACGAAGGTCCACAGCAGCATTACTTGTAAGAGCCAAAACAAAAAAAGAAATGACCCAAATGGATAAACAAGAGAGATTATTTAGCCATAAAAAGGAATGAAATACTGATACGTGACATAACATAGATGAACCTACAAAACATGATCCTGAGTGCAAGAAGCCAGACACAAGGGACGCCTGGGTGGCTCCGTCAGTTAAGCATCTGCCTCTGGCTCAGGTCATGATCCGCCTCAGGTCCTGGGATCGAGCCCCGCATCGGGCTCCTTGCTCAGCGGGGAGCCTGCTTCTCCCTCTGCCTGCAGCTCCCCCTGCTTGTGCTCTCTCTCTCTCTGACAAATAAATAAAATCTTAAAAAAAAAAAAAAAAGAAGAAGCCAGACACAAAAGGCCCCGTTTGTGTGATTCCATTTATAGAAAATATCCACAATAGGTAAGTCTGCAGACTGGTGGTTGCCAGGGGCTTTAGGGCTGGGAGGTAGGAAGGAACAGGGAGAAGCTGCTTAACATGTGAGGGGTTGGCTTTGGAATGAAGCTAACAGAAGTGTCATGGATCAGAAGAAAGTGCCTGCAATGTCTAAAACCAGCAGGGATTATTCCTACCTAGACTATAAGGATCTTCGCTAACTAACAAGAGAAAGATAGGAAGGAAAAACAGATCAAGGATATGAAAAAGAAATTCACGGACAACAGGAAAATAACCAATAAATATTCGAAAATATGCTCAAACTCCCTTGAAAACTACAAAGCCAAGTCACATTTCTCAAGTGTCATATTGGCACAAATTAGACAGGTGTCTGACTTGATCATTTTTTAAAGTTTATTTATGTATTTAAATAATCTCTACGCCCAACGTTGGGCTCAAACTCATGACCCCAGGATTAAGAGTCACACACTCCTCTGACTGAGCCAGCCAGGCGCCCCAGATGCCTGGTGATTTCTAGTGTTGGGAAGATGTGGGGAAACAGGTACCTCCCGGTGCGTTGGAGGAGTGGAAAAGGAGAGCAATTGGGCAGAACTGGAGGTAAAACCATACAACTGAATGTCTCAAATCGGTTACAAAGAACAAATTGTTCAAATGTATTGACATGAAGAAATGTAAAGTGAATAAAACTAAATAATGCATGGAGGATTCATCTCACTGGGGGGCAGGGGAGAGGACACATAAATAAGATGTTCACAGATGCACAGGAAAAGGTCTGGAACGATGCACCCCCAGAAGGGACTGTCACTTTTTACCACAAAATGTGTATTTGAAATGTTTGCAGAGGACAGAAAAAACTTCTAAGACAATTTTTTAAAGAGTAAACATTGAAATGCAAAACCCATTTTATTTTTAAGATTTTATTTATTCACTTACTTAGTGCAACTGGGGGGAGGGGCAGAGGGAGAGAGAGAATCTCAAGCAGACTCTCTAGCAAGAGCAGAGCCCACCGTAGGGCTGGATCTCAGGACCCTGAGCTCATGACCTGAGCCAAAATCAAGAGTTGGATGCTTACCTGACTGGGCCAACCAGGCACCCCTGCAAAATCATTTTAAAAAGTGGAAGCTACACACTAGATGAGCCTTTTTGCAACTATACAGCTGACAAGCAATCAGCATCTGAACTATAACCCATGAGACCATTACGAATCATCAAGGGAAGGAGCAAAGGATGTGAATGGCCATTCACAGCAGAAACCACAATGGCCAATAAACATGTGAGAAAGATGTGCAATAACAACCAAGGAAATGCAAGTTAAAATCACAGTCAGGTTGAAGAAAAAGTGTAAAGCCGTTGGTACCGAGGGATGGATGGCCTCCTGCCCCATTGGAAGGCTGTGTGCTGATCCAACTGCTGTGGAAGGCAATTTGGCCATATCTGGTAAAGCTGAAGAAACAAAGAGCCCAAAGCCCGGCAAAGACCCAAAGACCGCTTCCACTTACATATGCAAAAGTTGTCACCTGTGAACAAGGAGACATATTCCAGAATGCTCTCTGCACCACGGTTTGTGTCAATGAAAAACTGGAAACTTCCTAAGTACATTTATACAATGTGACATCATGCATCGATCAAAATAAATGAACTAGAGTTAATGTATCAAAGTGGAAAAAAGAATCTTTTTTTCCTGAAGATAGTTTTTTTTGTTTTTGTTTTTCTTTTCTTTTTTTATTTACAGTTAGCCAACACATAGTACATCATTAGTTTTTGGTGTAGCGTTCAATGATTCATTAATTGTATATAACACCCAGTGCTCATCACATCAAAAAAGAATCCCTTAAACAATATTTGGTTTTTTACAAAAAAGTGACTTAGGGACCAGGAAGTAAATCCCAATACGTTTCAAAGAATTTATATATTTTTTAAAGATTTTATTTATTTATTTGACAGAGACAGACACAGAGAGAGAGGGAACACAAGCAGAGGGAGTAGGAGAGGGAGAAGCAGGCTTCCCGCTGAGCAGGGAGCCCGATGCGGGGCTCGATCCCAGGACTCCGGGATCTTGTCCTGAGCTGAAGGCAGACGCTTAACGACTGAGCCACCCAGGCGCCCCTCAAAGAATTTAAATAATCAGGAAATGTTCTGAGACCACAATGCAATTAAGGTAAAAATCAATACCAATGGATATGGAGTTTTCTTCTGGGGTGAGGAAATGTTCTGGAACAAGATAGTGCAGCTGGTTACATACACTGTACGTGTGCTAAATGCCACTGAACTGTATATTTTTAAAGAAAAATGGTAAATTCTCCGTTATGTGTATTTTACCACAATTTTAAAAAAATCAATAACAAAAAATACCAAGGAAAGCCCCATGTTAATAATACTCCTCTCAATAACTGATAAGTCAAAGGATAAGGCCCAATGGAACTGAGAATACCAAAAGAATGAAAATACAATATATCGAGTTTTCTGAAGTGAAGCTAAAGCCGTGCGTAGAGAGAAATGTATAACTTTAAATTCATTTATTAGAAAAAAAGACTGAAAAATCCATGAACATTCAGCCCAGGAAGCTGGAAAAAGCACTGCATATGGAATCCAAAAATAGACGGAAACAAAGCATCAAACAAGATAAAATTTAAAACCACAATACCCAAAGTCAGTAAAGCCAAAAGTTTCCCTAGAAAGACTGCAAAAACGGAGAAACCTCAGATTAATTCGGAAAAGGGTAACATAACTAACAACGGAAGTCGGCAATAAAACGGGGACGTCACCACATGCTCACGGCCACAGACCCGGACCACGAAGCCAGCCAGTCCTGGAGAAACCGCCAGGTGAATCCAGACTGAGGCGCAGCCCGGGACGTAACCGCTCGGACACTTCAAATATGCCAACGTCGGGACAAACACGCAGTCTGAGAAACCGGTCCTGGCGTGAAGGGGACAAGAGACCTCTCGATGCAACAAGGGACCCCGGATCTGGGGGGGGGGGGGGACAACAACTGAGAAAGCCCTCGTGCCAACTGACAGTTGTGCAGGAGGCGGCAGCCGGGCACCGCGGGGTAGGCGGCCTGGTGTGGTGAAAGCGAACGTCCTCGTCCTTGGGAAACACACACGGGACACTGGGCGCGGAGGGACGTGGTGTCTGAGACCGACGCCAGCAGTTCAGCCGCGGACGGACCCCGCGGCGGAGGGCAGCCTTCAGTCCCAAGCTGGAGGGGCTTCCACTACCCGAAGCCGCTCCCTGTCAAAGCCAAGGCTGGACCCTGGCTCGGCGCCCCCCCCCCCGCCCCCCGACGCTGTGCGGCTCCTCCCGCTGCCCCTCGGCGCCCGCCGGTCCCGACACTTCGGAGAAGCAGATCCGCAGCTGCGACTCGGGAAACAGGCCTGTTCCTTGGCGCCCAGCCCTCCCCTCAGCAGGAGCAGGGCTCGCCGCTCCAGCCCGCGCGCCTCCCGGGCCCTTCGTCAGGCACGTGCGTTTCAGCAGCTGGGGCGCGTGGGCCTGAAGCCTGAGCAGGAGAGCTGGCTTTCCAGCTCCGCTACCCCGGCCGGGGGGGGGAGGGGGGGAGGCTAAGGCTCGGTGTGGATCCCCTGCGTTCCCCTTGAGCCTCCACATCACCTGCCCCCCCACACACACCAGCTAGACTAATGGCCCAGACAACACGACCCACCTGCCTGCCTGCTCCCTCACCCCTCAGCTGGGCCAGGGAGCCAGTGCTACCAGGCTGAAGGGGTCACAGAGCCACCCGAACACCCCCTCCTGGCTGTTCGCGGGGTCAGTGACTCAGGGAGGGACAGACCTTCAACTGCCTCCCAGGTGGGGGAGGTCAAACTTGGCCGCTCCTGGGGAGAAGCCCCGAATCCCACCCCGCACCTTCGGCTTGCACCTGAGCCCAGGGCGGCGACAGCGGCGGGTCCCCGCGGAGGGTGTGAGCCAGGAGCCAAGCCCCTCGGGGCGCTCACCTGTTGCAGGAGGGAGCGCAGATCACCCGGAGGTCCGCGGGCCGGCCTGAGCCGGAGAGCGCGCGGGGAAGCGGCGAGCGGCCGCGGGTGCGTCTTGTTGGCGGGACGCAGCACCTGCTGCCCGGGCCCGGCCGCCCGTGGGCCCCGCCCCGCGGCGCAGGGAGCCCCTGGCGTGGGAGCCTGGGCCCGGGTCCAGGGCAGCGCCCCAGGGGAGGCGCGAAGCTCCCCGCGGCTTTCTCCGCCAAGGGCATCGAGGCTGTTCGGCGCCCACGTGATGGGGACTCCAAATGGGTCATGTCTCCGTCCCCACTTCCCTGCAGAGACCTCACCGCGACGACAGGCCCGCTTCCCCGCCCTGCGGAGGGCTGACCCCCGCTCCCTGGAAATCTGTCTTGCAGGGTTTCTCTTCCCGCTGCCTCGCCGCATTGGGTGGCTGCCGTTAAAAGCTGGGCTCCGGCTCCAGGGGCACCAGACCCCCGTCACCAGCGGAGGATGCTGTGGCGGCCCCATGTCCACCGTTCCGCAGCCGGGCTTGCAGGCCTGTACCGCTTTTCCCAGTCGCCCTCCCCACCTGTGACGCACCCTCCCTTCCTCCTTCCTGCTCAGGGGCTCGACCCACCCTGCGGAGCCACCTGGACAGCACCCACTGACCCAGGGGCCCCGACCCGCCCTCCGTGCGCGGCAGTCACTGTCCTAGACCCTCACCGCGGCCCGGGGACCCAGCTCTGTACCTTCCTGGAGCAGGTCAATCCTGCCTCGTGCTGGAGCTCTCCCTCGACACCGACGCCCCTGCAGTCTGCCTCACACCCGCGTGCACGCACACTCGCACACTCGCAGACTCACACGCACACACACTCACAGGTGGTAGCTGTCCCCCGGCACACTAGCAGCCCACGTCCCCTCCCCAGCAGCGCCCAGGCAAGGACACGAGGACCAGGGCACAGGTATGCTTTATTACTTCGTCTCCACAATCGATTGTCCTCAAGAATGATTCAGACCCCTTCCCACGCATTTATAATTTATGAAGAACCGGCTTACGAGGTTCCAGGTGCTTCCCGAGGAGCCAGCTCGCCTTCCCGAGACCACCGGTCGTTCTGGCCCCCACCGCAGGCCCCCACTCCTCCTCCTGACCCCTGACCTCAGGGAAAAGAGCAGGCGCATCCAAGAGCCTGTCCCACCTGGGTCTCCTGCTGAGAACGGAAATGGGGGTCCCACAGTGGTAAGTCAGCCCTTCCCAAGGCCCCGGCCTCCAGGAGGCCAGGTCCACTTGGATGAAGAGAACAAGGCACAGGTGTGAAGAGGAAGCAAAGTCAAAAAATGGAGCTGAAGACGGGGGTCCTCCGATGCAGGTCACTGCCCGTCACCTTTCCTTTCTCCCAGACTTACCCCCAGGCAGTTGGGTCTGGGGTGGGTGGAGGTGGGCGCGGCAGGTGAGTCCACAGCAGAGGGCTGGGGCCGGGAGGTCCTGGCAAGAAGAGGCATGGCCCCCAGCTGTCCACCCCCCAGGGTCCCAGACCAAGCGTCAGGGTTAAAGCCTCACGGCTCCTGCCCCCCTTTCCCGTGGTCCTCAGGCCAGCCTGGCACCTGAGCGGGGCGCTCGTCGGCCCTGCCTCGCGGCTCAGCTCTGGTAGCTCTTGAGCAGGTGCCCGGCGATCACCAGCCTCTGGATCTCACTGGTGCCTTCATAGATCTCGGTGATGCGCGCATCGCGGTAGTGGCGCTCGGCCGGCATCTCTGTCACGTAGCCCATGCCTCCCAGGATCTGGATGGCCTACCGGGGAAAGTGGCCCATCAGGAGGGAAAAGGCCGTGCCAGGGGCAGGATCGGCCACACTGGGGGACCAGCAGGGGCGGGGACGCTGGCCCACTTCCTGCCACTCACCCCCCGGGGGCCTCGCCTGGCGCCCCCCTCTCGCACCGGGCGCTCACCTGGTGGGTGATGGCAGTGGCAGCCTCCGACGCAGCCAGCTTGGCCATTGCTGCTTCCTAGGCACAGGGGACGGTGGGGTCAGAAACTACTTCGGCGGGGAGCCACCGGCACATGGCGCTTCAGCGGGGCCGGTCCTGGGGAGCCTCCCCCTGCAGCAATAAACCCACAGGCCCGAGGAACTGGAACCCCACCCAGACGTCTTGCTCCACACACCAAAGCTCTGGGCCATGCCTGGGGAGACCCCTTCCCCACAGGCACCTTGGTGAAAGGCTTCTTATTATCCTTCAGCATGGCAGCACGCCAGGTCAGCAGCCGGGCGCTCTCCAGGGCCAGGGCCATGTCCGCCAACTTGAACTGCAACAACCCAGCCCCCCACCCCCACCCCGCAGCAGTCAGTGGCCGCCCCTCCCTCCAAGGAGGGGGGTGGGAAGAGGAGGGAGAACCCGGGAGCCAGAGAGGAAAGGCCGAGCTGCCCTCCCTCCAGCATCCGGGCTAGGCTCCCCGTTACCTGGATGCTCTGGAGCTTGGTGAGGGGCGCCCCAAAGGCCCTGCGATTCTCAGCGTAGTTCACAGCACAATCGAGGGCGGCCTGGGCAATGCCCAGGGCCTGGGAGGCGATGCCAATGCGCCCCATGTCCAGGGTTTGCTGTGGGGAAGGCCCCGGTCAGTGGCTGGCCAGCTGGGCCCCAGGGCCCCCGGCCCCACCGCCAGGCTCACCATGGCTATCTTGAAGCCCATCCCCGGCTCCCCCAGCAGGCTGTCCTTGGGGATACGACAGTCCTCAAAGATGAGGTTGGCCGTGGATGAAGCCCGGATGCCCAGCTTGTCTTCCTTCTTCCCCAGCGTGAGCCCAGGCGTCGGCATGGGAACCAGGAAGGCACTGATGCCCTGCAAGGCCCAGACACAGGCAGAGATGTTCTCAGAGACTGGCCCGGCCACACCCCTTACTCAAGGGCACCAGAGCAAACCGGCCCCTTCCCGCCACCTCCCTCAGACCTCAGCCGGGGCGCCTTCTGCTGGCTGCTTAGGGGAACGTGCAGACTCGGGCCTCAGGCCACCAGCAGGCCAGGGAAGCAAAGGGGCCCCCCCAAGGGGTGTGAGAGCAGGGACAGCTCCACTGAGCCACAGGGAATTCGCATCGAGAAGCTACGAAACATCTGCGGCCCAGAGGTCTCCCCAACCCTCTCCCCGGGGTCCCCACCTTGTTCTGCAAGGATCTGTCTGTGCTGGCGAAGACGACGGCGGCGGAGGCCTCCCAGGAATTGGTGATCCAGGCCTTGGTGCCATTTAGGACCCATGAGTCCCCCTCTGCTCGGGCAGTGGTGGAGGCGGCTCCCGCGTCGCTGCCATTCCCTGCCCCCGACACAGATTCAGAAGCCACTGTTGCCGCCAGTGAGCAGGGGACCCAGCCTGGCCCCCAGCTCCAGCACAAGAAATCAGGGTTTGGCTCCCAAGAGGAAGCTCCCAGGCCACACCAGCAACCAGAGAGCTCTCAGAGACTAGTCCAAGAGGGCCTGGGGGGCGGGGGGGCAGAGTGGGGCATCTTCACGCCCAAGGGACCCCAGAGCCAGGCGGCCAGAGCTCAGCCCCCACTGCCCACACCGAAGGCCTGTGCCCTTGTGTCTCATGGCCCCGCTCCTGCCTCTGCCCCAGCGGCAACCCAGCCCCAACCCGAGTCTGTCACTCTGATTCTGCACAAGGCACGGGGGCCAACCACGGTCCCACCGTGGTACCTGGTTCACTGAGCGCAAAGCAGCCAATTCTGTCGCCACCGGTAAAAGGGGTGATCCACTGTTGCTTCTGCTCCTTGGAGCCGAACTTCAGGATAGGCCCCAAGTAGAGGGACTGTGGGGGTGGGCAGAAGGGGTGGGTGGGTGGCCAGAGGGGGCCTGTGGACCCCACTCCAAGACCCGACCTGAAAGAACCAAGCCCAGAGGAGGTCGGGGGCTGGGTGCCAAAGCCCGGCCATGCCCAGGACACCAGGACACGTGGCCAGAGTGCCCACCTGCCCACGGGAGCCTCCCTTCCACCTGTGTGTCCCAGGAGTGGGGACTCACGTTGTTGACACTCATGATGACTCCTGTCGAGGCACAGCCCCGGCTGATCTCCTCCATGGCAATGGCGTAGGCCAGGTAATCGAGGCCGGCGCCGCTGAACTCCTCAGGCACATCCATGGCCAGAAGCCCAAGTTTGCCCATCTTCTTCACCTGGCCGCAAAGGGAGGATGTCATGGCAAGGGCAGCTGGGGGCCCGTGCCCACCCCTCCCAACTCCAAACCCTCCTGCTCCTGAGCCAGTGCCTGCGGAAACTCAGGCCACGTGGTCCCATCCACCCACCCCCTGATCCCCGAGGCCAGACGCTGAAGACCCAACCTCAGCTCAGGTCTGCCTGACAGCACCGTGCATCCAAGCTGTTCTGCCCCCCACACTCCACACTGGCTCACCTCTGTGTCCGCAGCCACAGCCAGCAAGCGGGCAGAAGGCACAGGAAACCTTCAGGGGCCCCCAGGGTAAGGAGCAGGACAGCACAATGCCATACAGACCTTCTCTCAGCTCTACACACATACCCCTGTCTCCCCACCACAGGGCCTTTGCACGTGCTGTTTCCGGTCAGTAATGCCCTTTATCAACTAGTTGTTGTGGTCTCCTTCCCTCCAGATCTCAGCTCAAGCCTCACTTCTTGCAGCTCTCCCAGAACCTGTGCCCCTCCAATGCGGGGCTTATGCAGCTGGAAGTTCACACCTATTACTCTGCTGGTTTGGGTTAAGATCCTTCTCCCTGGGGCGCCTGGGTGGCTCAGCTGTTAAGTGTCTGCCTTCGGCTCGGGTCATGGTCCCAGGGTCCTGGGATTGAGCCCCGCATTGGGCTCCCTGCTCCACGGGAAGCCTGCTTCTCCCTCTCCCACTCCCCCTGCTTGTTTTCCCTCTCTCGCTGTGTCTCTCTCTGTCAAATAAATAAATAAAATCTTTAAAAAAAAAAAAATCCTTCTCCCTGACCATGAGGGCCAAGACTGGTTTTTGCTCACTGCGATATTTGCAGTGCCCACGAATGAGTGAATGAATGCTAAGAGCTTGGAGTTTCTGATTTGGAACAACAATAACAGTAACCGTCAACCAGCAAGTGCCTACTGTGAGCCAAACTCCGCATCTGAGTCTCTCCAGACCTCAGACACATGGAGCAACCTGCTCGGGGCCAGAGCTCATGAATAATGCGGCCGGACCGCACCCCGGTGACTCCAGGGTCACAACCAGCTCAGCACAGCGCCCAGCTCCGCCCCTCTGACCTGGGACAGGTGAGCCTGCATTCTGGGGGACCGACACGGACCACACAGAACCTACTGAGCTTCGAAAGGAAGCAACTAAAACCAAGTGCCCGTGGAGAGCAGCAGGGGGCACGAGGAGAAGGGCAGCGCTGCTTTCCAAGAGCCCCTCGGTGTCATTTGATTCCTGGAACCACGTTCTTACACTATTTGGACTTAAAAAAGCAAACATAAGAATTTTCACAATATTTTCTCATTTTTCTATAATTAATATTACTTCCATGATTGTAAGTGCTGCACCTCCTCCGCAAATAGCACCTGCGTCATGGGACTGTTGAAGGACTGAGAAAATGCATATCAAGTGCGGAGCCCGGCGCCTGGCGCAAGTGGGACGATGGGTGAATGCACTTCCCATCACGAAGTGGGCTGACAAGTGGTCACCTGGACGAGGGTGAGCGGGATGAGGAGCACTCCCATCATGATTTACACGCCCCTCTGTGGAATTCTTACCAGACTCTGCCCTGAACTGTTCCCATAGGAAACCCTCCTACAAGCCTCCACGCTTGGGGTGGCCTTACTCCCCCCTCAGTGTCTCCCAAAAACACCCGGGGTGGGGGGGGCAGACACTTCTTGTCCCCGGGGTGGCACTGACCTACCGAGCCCACAGAGCTGATGGCGCCCTGCAGCCACAAGAGGGCAGACGCGGGTGCCTCCGCAGAGGAGATGCCTTAAGGATCGTGGATTCTCTGGGGGGACCCAATGGCATCTCAAGGGTCCTTACAAGGGGAAGAGGGAGACAAGGAGAACGAGAGGTGACAGTGGAAGCAGGTGTCAGAGTGACCATAGTGCTGGCTGGAAGGGGGTCACAGGCGGGTAGCGCAGGCGGCCTCCACATGCTGGAAGGGGCAGGACATGGACCCTTCTCCACAACCACCAGCGTGCTGATTTCGGCCCAGCGAGACCCACTTCGGATTTCCAACCTCCAGGAACTGTCGGATAATAAGCCGCTGTCGTTTTAAGCTGCTAGTCTCTAGTCTGTGGTCATTTCTCACAACAGCGCAAGAGGAAACTGACGGTTTCTGAGCCTGGGTGACTCAGTTAAGCGTCGGACTCTTCATTTCCGCTCAGGTCATGATCTCAGGGTCACGGGATCGAGCCCCGGGTTGGGCCCCGCGCTGGGCACGGAGCCTGCTTACGACTCTCCCCCGCCCACAACCTGTCCCCCGCTACCTGTCCCTACTGCTCACGCTCTGTCTTAAAAAAAGAGGGGGGACTCAGGTACCCCAGATGTGTCACTTTGAGAATCTCGAAAAAGACAAACATTCTGTGGTGACCACACGGCTGCAGCGGGAGGGGTGGGCCTGCTCAGAGGCACTGCAGCACGGCGGTGGGCTGTGGTCTACACAGCACCGTATCTCATCCCACGTGGGGGCTCACAGGGCCCGGTGCCAGCACGAGCGGGGCCTCAAAACAGAAACCGTCAGACTCACCCTTCCAGGCAGCCAACAGACCCACGCCAGGGGGATCACGGCCTTGCGCTGGGGAAGGCGGTGCGGGGTCAGGAGCCTGGGCCACACTCCCCGGGGGCTGGAAGCACGCGGGCCTCCAGATGCACGCGCAGGCCCCGACGGGTGCCTTGCCAGAAGGCTCTCTGGCCTCCCGGCAAAACTGTCCCATGCTGCAGGTGCTACCCAACCTCCTCTTCATCCCACAGCCCTTCATGGTACATCCCTGGAATGAAGGACGGAGTCGTCCCACACCCCGCAACTCCACTTCACCCCAATTAACAAAAAGGGAACCGAAATCCCCAGGTGGGGTGTGGGCGGAGTGAGGATGATCCGTCTTCCTTCTGCAGGCGGGGGGGAGCTCCACAGAGAGGAGACTCCTCCGGGACATAGGACGTCAAGCCACGTCCAGGCCACAAAGAAGCCAGAGCTTGGGGGCCCTCTCCCCTTGACTGCGCCCCCCACCAGCTCTCCTGACGGTTCTCGCTGCAGGAGCTCACTGCACCCCGACCAGTCACTCCCCTCAAGTCTCACCCAGGTCCACTCTGCCCCCACTACTTGCCACCAGGGTTTGCTTGAAAAGCTTCCAGCTCCAGCTTGCTGGAGGGCAGGAGCTCGCCCACGCTGGACCCAGAGCCTGGACGCAATCCGGCTCACCCAATTTCATCAGTGATGCCTGGCTCTGCTTTTCCCAACCTTTCTACTCAGAAAGCCCAGGGGCGCCTGGGTGGCTCAGTAGGTGAAGCATCTGCCTTCAGCTCAGGTCATGATCCCAGCGTCCTGGGATCGAGCCCAGCATCGGGCTCCCTGCTCAGCGGGGAGCCTGCTTCTCCCTCTCCCTCTGCTGCTCCCCCTGCTTGTGCTCTCTCTCTCTGACAAATAAATAAATAAATCCTTAAAAAGAAAAGAAAAGAAAAGAAAGGTCACCAGATCCCTGGCATGATGCTACAGCCAGCTCGCAGGAACGTTCTAGGGAAAACACAGAGACAGAACAATGCTGGTAGTGTGTCCGGGCAAATGGACCGGCGGCGGGGGAGAGAGCCAGCCTGGCAGCGCAGGGAAGAGATGACAGCATGGAAAAGAGAAAGAGACCGGGGACAAGACGCAAAGCAGCGAAAACAGGAAGAACATGTGTGTCCTTCCCGCTGGGGAACGTTGAGCGGGCACTTCCTAGAGACGCACCGCCGTAAGGCGCCCCCGGAGCTTACGCCTTCGCAGGATCAAACGTATCCTGAGTTTGCATGAGCTCAACACAGTCAAAACTGACTCCCTTCAAAGGATCCGATCTCCTCGCTTGCCGGAGATTTGCTGCTTATTCAAGGGAGAGAAGCCCTGTTTGCCGCCGCCTCGAGTGTCCGCTGGTGGCCGGCGGGTGCTACGTGCTGGGCCAGGACGGCCACGCAGCGTCACCTCGCCTCCCCGTTTGGTCAGCAACCCCGCTGCGGACTGTCGGGCTCTTCCCGAGAGCACGGAGTCGTGTGGACAGGGACGTGCGGGCGTGCGCAGGAAGCCGACCGCCCGAGACAGCACAAAGCACTGTGCTGAGGCCAGCCACAGAGTCGCCGTGAGGAACAGGATGCTCCCAGGACACAGATGGAGGAATGCGCTTGGGACAGAGGGGAGGCGGCATTCGGGACACACTTCCAGGGTGGAATTAACAGGACTCAGTGGGTAGGAGGAAGAAGACAACGGGGCATGGTTCTAGAGGTTTCTATGTGGCTAACTGGGTCAGGGAAGCACCATCACCGGAGAGAGAGCACGACAAGGAAGAGTGGGTCTTGCACCTGCTCTACTAAAGTTATTCAATAAACAGTCACCAAGTGAAGGAGAAGAAACGGGGCTTGGTTTTTTGTTTTGTTTCGTTTTTAAAGTAGGCTCCACACCCCAACATGGGGCTCGAACTCATGACCCTGAGATCAAGAGTCGCACGCTCTACTGACTGAGCCCGCCAGGCCAGGGGCCCAGTTTTACACAATAGATATACAGCCCCCACGTGCTGGAAGGCTGGTGAGTCCAAAATCAGTTGAAACACCATTTTATTTCTTATTTCCCTTTATAACAAAGTAACATTGTAAATTTTCCTTTGTTTCCTTTCTTCTTCTTCTTCTTTTTTTTTTTTGGTTTGAATACAGGAAAACTGAAGCTCAGTGTAGGTTCCCAAACCAGCCAAGCAAGCAGAAATTGGCACTAGCCTTCCACCTAATTCTTGGCCTCCCTCAATTCTTCTCCCCTTGAATCTTCCCCCATGAACCCACCTTTTCTGGGGGAACCGGGTGGACAAAAAATTCTTCAGGAAAAAAATATTAGAAATCACTAACTAAGCACCTACTATAGGCCAGGCGGGTGCTCAGGGGTCTGTATCTGGCTCCTCCCATCCTACCTGTGGGGCTGTTAGGCAAGAAACTTAACCTCTGGCTTCAGTTTTTTCATCTAAACACCGAGGACACTTTGAGTAACTTCCCCAGAGTGTTGTGCTGAAGACATAATGCAAGCACCTGGAATACAGTAACCCCCAAATGATAGCTATTCCTGTTCTTATTACCGTTTTATTGGGTAACGTTCAGTGGTATTATTTTGATTTGGGCAACCTGCCATATTATCTGTGGGTCTAGTTCTCTGATCCCTCTGCCCGCATAAGCCCTGGATTCCCTTCGGTACCTGGGAGCTGAGTGCCATCCAGAGTAACAGAGCCGGGGACAAAAGCACAAATCCAGCAGGCTTCCATCTGCCACGAAGGGAAGAAAACACGGATTAACCTCCGTGTCCCATCAGCCGCCAAGACAAGAGTCCGGGGCACGGGAGGGGTGGTGGCAAGATCAGAAGATGAGGCACGGCTCCTCCCTAGCTCTACAACCCCATGCCATTCAAACAGCGGCTCCTTCATCATCTCCGAAAAGGGGAAAGTGCAAGCCAGATGCGTGATCAGCGACACGAAAACACCTAGACCAACACAGACCCAAAGACAGACGCCATCACAACTCGGAGCTACGGCCGTGCCCTGGGCGAGTCCTGATGAGCTCTCCCGGCTTCCAGAGGGAGGGAGGCTGATGCCGTGGCCTCCTCCCTCCACACCTGTGTCTGCCACTGCTCCGAGGGGTAGCTTGCAAACTCCCAAGCCCCAGGAAGCAAGGAGGAGATGATAAAGCCAGAGGACTAGTTCAGAGGAGCTTGGGGGAAAAAAGTCTGTTTCTACTGCCAGGTTTCTTGCCCAGAGCAAATCTAGGCCTGTCATCTTAGTAAGAATTTGAGGGAACAGAGGAATAGCGGAGGAAAAGTAAATCAAGCCGTCTGTCTTTTGGTAGGAAAAGCCCCAACACACAGCCATGTCTCAGGCAACTGCTCTGGGGGCAACGTCTTGAAACTCCTCTCGGCTTGTTCCCATCCTCTGCTCACCGAGAGCTGGAGTTTGGTCACATCTCCATTAATGGCACTGAACGGTAAAGGGAACGTGCTGGGTGGGGTCACAGAGCGGAGGGCAGAAGGGTAGTTTAGGCCCTTGACGGGAATATTCCCAACTAGAACAGGCCTTCCCTGCCCGCCAGCCGGGCTTCTGGGCCAACCTTGGGGAAACTGGATGGAGAAGGAGGTCCTGGAGCCAGCCAGGCTTGGGATGTGAATTCTAGCGCACAGATCGGTAACCTTGGAAAATCACTTAACCCCCCCTCTGCCTCAAATTTCTCAACTGTAATAAAAACAATCATAGTATTGCCAGTTCCCATGTCCCCAGGAGCAGGAGGCACCAGAATTCGACATGTGTTGGCTCATTTAATCCTGGCAAGCATTCTAGAAGCCAAATGGGGATCAGATTTGCAGGTGAGGATGTCCTCAGACCTAGCCAGGATGACCCAAAAGTTACCCGAAGTTACCCAAACAGCGTCAGTGCCCGGACTACCATCTGCCCACCTCACTCGGAGCTCTCCGTGTGTCGCCACAGTCCGGGCATGGTGCCCAAGACGCTGTGAACAGCACGGTATTTTCTAAGCTGGAAAAGTGGCCCCAGAGCCCAGGAGACATGAAATGGCAATCAGAAAACTCTGGAACTCCTTAGAGTGACAAACAGGCCAGGAGAAGAGGCCAGAAAGATTTACACCTCCACAAATCCTTTACTGAACAAATATTTGTTGGATATTTATGCCGTGTGCCACAGGGCTTGCCAGGCCCCGGGGATCCAGCAGAAACATCTTATCCAGGAAATGACAGAGGAGCTGACTGCAAGGGAAAAACACAGAGGCACGGGAAGGAGCATGCTCCCTGGGGTCTCAGGGTCGGGCAGAAGAGCTGGGCCTCGGCCCTCACTCGGCATCTCATTAGCTCCATGACCTGGGGCACAATATTTAACACCCCCTCCCCCAGTTCATGTGAGTTCACCAACTATCCAGCAGGGTATGTGATACTTGGACCCTCACCTCACAGGTTGATTGTGAGATGCAGATGGGCTGGCACACCTCGAGGGGCCCAGAACCGGGCCTAGCCCCTGGCGGGCATCCTGCAAGCGCTAACTGTGGCTAGCAGCACAATGCCTGGCCCACGGTAAGTGCAACGCCCACCCACCATTATGACTGTTATTGCGGAAGTTAAATCCGGGCAACAGGCCTCGTGCTGGATGAAGGAAACCTCCAGAGCATCTTCTGGGTTCCAGGACCCACCTTAGGATTCCTGGCTTGGAGTCTCAGTGCCTCTGGCTGTCCCTGTCACCGCCAGTCCCGCAGTGGCTGGCAGACCACCATAGGGGGCTGCTGAGGTTGGAACTCTCACCTGGGCCCCCGGGAAGCGATGTTCCTTGTCCATCTGGGCTGCAATGGGAACCAACTCCTTCTCAGCAAATTCCCGGCACGTCTGGCGCAGCATCTGGTGCGTCTCTGGCAGCTCCACAGACTGGTAGATAGTATGTAACCGACGCCAGGCCCGAGGATGCAGAGCTGTGGGCAGGAAGAACAGGTAGTAGTGGAAGGGGAATGCAGGAGGTCCTGCTGCATGATCATCATGGTAATGGCCATCCAGTGACTCAGCGGGCCTACCCCAGGGATGATTTTGCCCCCCGGAAGATATCTGGCAACGTCTGCAAACATTTCTGGTAGTTGTAGGGTGGAATGCTCTTACCATGGAGTGGGTAGAGGTCAGGGATACTGCCTAATACCCTACGAGGTACAGGACAGACCCCACAACAAAGAATTATCGGCCCAAAATGTCAATAGCGCGCTGTTGAGAAACCCACACCAACTGAATGCTTCCTCCACTTGCTACACAACTATCCCAGTCGATCTTCAGGACGACACCAGTCATACTAAGACCACAGCTTTGCCACCTTAGGCAAGGATCTTAACTTCACTGAGCCTCCGTGCCTAGAAAACCTGGTGGCCAGCAGTACTGAGCTCCTGGGGGTGGGAGGGTGAAAGAGATGCTGACTGCAGCACCAGCACAGGGCCTGGCAGACACAGCCCTCCACGGGGGTCTCCTTACTGTTGTCCTGCAGGCAAAGGAAGCCCTGGCCACGTGAGAGAAATAAGCTGGGAAAGCGCGGTATGAAATAATCAACAAGCCCGAACAGTTACTGAAAGCCATCTGACAGGCGCTGTGCTGAGTGTTTTACCCAGCCTGCGTGCGATCTGATCCTTGTAACAACTCCACGAGAACAGGGACACATCGCTGGGACCATTTTACACACGGGCCAAATCCGGCGGACGGGCCGAGCGTCTCGCCCAAGGTCACAGACGCAGAGTCTGGGTTCAGACCCAGGCCTGGCTCGGGAGGACAGGCGCCCCTGGGCCTCCGCGGGCGAGGAAGTGAGCGGGGGTTGTGGGGGCAGTGCGGGCGCGGGTCGGAGCGGGAGCCGGGGCCGTGCAGGCGCCAGCAGCGGCCCAAGTGGGGCAAAGGCCGCGCGCGCTCCCGGAGAGGGTGCCGTCCGGCCGCCGGGACTCGAGCCCGCTCGGCCGGCCCGGGCCGCCGCCGCCCCGCTGTGCAGAGCCGGAGCGCACTCACCTCCGCGGCTGGGGCCGCAGGCCCGGGCGAGCAGCGTGGCGGCCATGGACGCGGACGCGGCGCGGAGTTTCTGTTCGGCGACCTCCCGCGGGAGCGCACCGGTTCCGGGCCGCGGGGGGCGGGGCCAGGGCGGGCCGACACGCCCCCTAGCCCCGGGGGCAGGTCCCGGCCCCGCCTCCCTCCCCGGAGCGCTCAAAGCGCTCTCCGGCGTTTGCGAGGTCTCCGCGGTCCGCCCTCATCCTTTCTCCAAACCCTCGGACGGTGGCCCATCTCTCCTAAAATCCAATTCCGCGGCCTAAAATGCTCCATATGACCAACCTGCGCCTACCTCTCACGCCCCGTGCCCACCGTGCCCTCGCTGTCTTTGCTCCAGCCGCTCAAGGCAGCTCCAACACTCCGGCTTGTTCCTGCCTCCGCGACTTCGCAATCCCTGTTCCTCTACCTGGAAGGCTCCTTCCCTCCATCCAGGTCTCACTCTGACCACACATTCTCCACCCCAACGTTTGTTTTATTTATTCCTGGCACTCAGCGTCTGACATCTTCTCGACTCCTCCCTCTAGTCTGTGAGCTCCGAGAGGCACAAGGATCTTGTCTTGCCCTGATGCTCGATATTCAGCCCCAGCGAATTGGGCTGCGTGGGAGGGGGATCTCTCTCCTCCAGAAGTTGTGCAGGTGGGGTGGAGCTGTCACCCCCTTATTCCACTGTAGTCCCATCTGTTTCACCCCCAGTCGTGGGGCAGAGCCCATTTGGGAGCAGCGGGCATTGCCCCCAATGCCATGCATTTGGCATCCTCATCAAGACACCTTGACCCTCCCCAGGAAACTGGCGACTCCAGTGCCCTGACAAGGGTCTTCCCTCAGCACAAGCATGAGTCAGACTTCCACACCCTCCCGGGCACCCACACATCCCTCTATCCATCTTTACGCCTCTGTAACTCAGCCAGGCACCTGTCCCCACCACTGACACACATGCCAAAATTTGTCTTCCGCCAAGACCTTGCTCTCCCTCCCCAAGATCAATGAAAAGATGTAGCAAAGTCCTTAATATGTTACCTCTCATTTTAAAAAAGCCTCTAAATCCACAGTACTTTAGACCCGAACCAATGACTGTGGTTGGCTAATGCTCTGAGGCCTTCCTTACCTTTCCACTGCCCCCCCTGGTGCCAGTCCTGGGTGAAAGAAGAAAGGAAAAAGCAGGAGAGGGGGAAATCAGTGAGTGGACGCGGGCCAATGACTGCTTCGGCTGCCACAGACCATCCAAACCAGACTTACTTCAAAATTGTATTGTTTGTTACCTTAAACAACAATGTTAGTTTAATATTAGAAGTATGCCAATTTCCCAGTAAACACAGAAACCAGACAATGGTTTCAAGGGAACTGGCCTTTGAGGGAACTTTGGGGGGGTGATACAACAGCGCTGTATCATGATTGTGATGGCGTGATATGGCTGCGTGCTCGTCCAGCTGTATCTTAAACCAGGTGAATTCTACCGCAGTTAATGCATACCTCAATAACCCTAACATTAAAATACTACATACGGGGCGCCTGGGTGGCTCAGTTGGTTAAGCGACTGCCTTCAGCTCAGGTCATGATCCCGGGGTCCTGGGATCGAGCCCTGCATCGGCTCCCTGCTCAGCAGGGGGCCTGCTTCTCCCTCTCCCACTCCCCCTGCTTGTGTTCCCTCTCAAGCTGTGTCTCTGTCAAATAAATGGATAAAATCTTTAAAGAAAAATAAATACTACATACATTTTTAATTCACAAAGCCCCCCCAGCAAAACAAAGCAAAAATATTAAACCTAGAGCCCAATACTGTTCCCCGATCACCCTAAAAACCAGCAATACTCATTATTTACAGAAAGGTCATTTAAAGAAACTTGGAGCCCACCCCCACCCCAAACCTGCTCCCCCCCCAGCAACCCACGGGGCCCAGTCAGGGGACAAGAGAGGACGCACGTACTGTGAAAATCTTTTATTACTGTCTCTTGTGGCAAAATAACATTTTGTACAAATAAGTCACCTAGTTTACTTTGGACACAAAGACAATACAAACTGGAATGAGGATCTTAGGTGAAGGGGAAAGAGGAGGAAGGACAGATCAGGTCATTGATGTTTCTTATATTCTGTGAAAAATAGATTTACAGGGGGGAAAAAATAGACTTTCACAACTTCAATGAGCCTTTGTAAAACAAGGGGTAAATCCGCCTCCACCAGACCCTTCTTATGGCAAAGATGTTCTGTAACATGGAATGTGAGGAAACGACAAGTGGACGACCAGGCGCTCACGGCAGCTACAGCAGCACCTCTGCGTCAGGAATCCTCAGGCCCTGGAGAGGAATCTATGCCGTGGGTCTGGGGACAGACTGCCTCCAGTCCCCAAACCTCACTGCCATCGTGGTGACAAGAGCCACCAAAAGAAAGTAACTTGACAGAGGAAAAAAAAAAAAAAAGAGTACCCTGGGAGCCTACTGGGGGTGGCAGGACACACTAAGGCAAGACTCCCCCAATTTGTCCATTACACACAGCCTATTAAATCCATCCCAGAAATGAATTCCACTTCAACTGGAAAAATAGGTCGATGATTACCCATCACTGCCATTTCAAGGATCACCAGTCTACGGTGAGCCCCACCTTCCCTAAATCACTGCCCCTGCTGGAGAATCAGATGGCCCAAAGGCTGGAATGTGTCTTCGGGGAGTTCTGCAGGCCCCTGAAAACTGCCTTCTCCGCAGGGATCACTGAGCTAACACATAAGGACAGGGTGGCCTACTTTAGCCCACAACTACTTTTATTGGTTATTTCTTCTGTTTGCTCTTTAGGACAAAATGAAATCAACAGGGATCTTCTTTGGAGAAGCAAGAAGAGCATCGTAGCCCAAGGCTCTGAAGGAAAAGCGAGATGCTCTTCCTAGAGATTCCCAGGCGGAGGGATAGGAGCAGGACAGCAGAGGAAGAGGTGCAGGCATCTGGCCCCGTGGCGCCGGGTGGGCCTGCCAGGCTGCCGGAATGCGTCCCTCCAGGAGCTGCCACCCAGATGCCAGCTCTGACCAGGAGGCAGGGTGTCCCCGTGCAGGTCACTTTTCCCCTCCCCCGGCAGCACCCCCAAGACAACTGCTATCACCAGCCCCGATTCCCTACTAACATGGCCTCCCGATTCAACTTCTGACGGCTTCGGCTACTTTCAGAGAAAGGAGGACTTCCAATTCTTTCCCCAGGTCAGGTACAAAAGCGTGAATTCCAAACTCACTCCGGTTAACCCCCCAGAGTGGTGATGCTTCTCCAGATTTCCTGAGTTATGAGACACAAGAATCCGGACTCCCAGGTACAGAACACCAGACAGACCTTCTGGAGCAGATGGTGTATCTCTGTCCTCCTGTCCTCCTGGACACAGACGGAGCATATGACCTCGAGATGGTCCAGTGAGACTAAGGCAAGCTAATGGGGAGGAGGACACGGCCCGACTCAAGCCAGCATGCCTAGCTCCCCTGCGCTCCCCCTAGCAAAGGCTAACACCGCATAGAAGAGACAGTCCACTAGTCCACACTGCGTGGTCTGTCCTGGGACACATTTCCAAGACACTCTATTGAGTAGAGCTCTGGACAGCTCCAGAAACCACATCCTAGATAGTAATTAAATATCAAATAGTAGAAAATCTCCCAATTAGGCTACTGTCCAATAGAGAAGGGGTGGTTCTGAAGCTCAGTATGCACACACGAATATGCTAGAGGAGACACAAGGAGAAACCAGGCAAGGAGGCAGTACTGATGTCTGTCCACAGATGAGGAGGGAAGGAGGGCAATGCAGCTTTTCCCAGTAGCACGTGGGACAGAGCCACACATAAGGCACCTGAATTTGTGGTCGACTCCAGTTCTGAGATTCACCCGGTCTGGTGATGAGTAACCCATGTGCAGGGTGCCTGGTCTCTTCCCTCCCTCAGTGGTTGGATCCAGTGCCAGCACACAGGACTAAGGGTTTTCTCAGTGGAAAGCTGCCAGCATCTGGCACAGCCCAGACTCTGGCCTGGCACAGAGCACTGGGCCAAGGTTCAAGGCCACTCACACTCTAGAATCCAAAGAGGGAGCAACACTGGTTAGCGAATGCACAGGGGGCTTCTGTGGCAAAGTGCTGGCCCTTCTATCCTGGGCCCCGTGTGGCCTTTGTCCCAAACATCTTGGGAGACTGCTCTCCTTCAGCTACTATGATGCTTCACAGTGACTATTCCCACATGCCCGGGCCCTTCCTCCTGCTACCTTCCTATCAATGCTAAACCCTGGCCACAGCAACAATCTTATCAGAGGGTCAGCCACCCCAGTCAGACAACCAGGAGGAGCTGAGGCTATCCAGGGAGGGCCTGAGGACAAAAGCAGCCCACGAGGATGTGCAGGGAAGGTTTTCTGAGAACACCTTTTGAGAGCCACCTCGGCCTACTTCATTCATCTTTTCCAAACACCCAAAAACATTCCAACTAGCAGTATGAAGGACCGGAATATGCATTACTGAGGTCTGACTTGCCAGGATGGTTCCAGAAATTATTTCAGGAGAAAGGCAGACAGGAAAATCCTCCTAAATAAGAAATCTACAAAGAGTTTCAGAGGCAAACCCACATCATAAGCCAGTCCTGCAGGTTCTCCTGTGTAGAGAAAATCAAATCCCTCCTTTAAGTAGCTGCTGGTCCGTAACTATCCCGGGCCCCAACATGAGCCAGATTAGCCCCAGGCGCCTGTTTAATACTATCAGAAGTCTAACCACACATCACATATGCTGGGAACACCACGGTCGTCTTATAAAACCTCCCCGAAAGAAGACTAAGGAAAAAAACAAACAAACCAACCAACACAAAATACACGGCCTGCTGTGGCCTCAAGAGATCCTACTGTTCCAAGAGCACAAAACTGACAGTCTATTTCAGGAGATACTCAAAAGTTAGGAGCGAGGACAAGCAGAGCAAGCTCATCTTTCCTCCAAAATGGCAACAGGAGGGCACTGCCAGGCTGAAGCCTTGGTGTGTCCCCAGGAGGGCTGGTGGAGGAGCCTGGAAGTCAGACAGAGAAGCAGGCCTTGCCACAACACGGACCTTTCAGTCTGGCAACCCTAGCGGCCCCCGGCGCCCCCACTCTTGGCACCCCTCCACCACCCCCCTTTCTTTCCAGTTGCTTTAGAACTACACACAAGCTGAGGTCAGACTATGCCGACAGCAACACTGTAAGTGAGAGGAGGAATCGCCTAGAAGAGGCCCGGCTTTCAGCTTCTCACCGTGCCCTGGAAGCTACGGAGAAGCCGCTGCAAGCCGGCCGGCCAGAGCCCCCTCACCCCGACGCAGCTGCGCCTGCAGGGACCCAGGCTCATCAGCACAACCAGCAGGCAGCTCAGACAACAGGAAAATAGACTTTCTTTTTTCTCTGGACTCCAGAAGCCTGACCCTAATCCTCTAGTACCTCTGCAACCTACGGGGCAGGGAAAAGGGAAGAAAAAATACTGGGGAAGAAAACACAGCACTGCTTGGCACCTCTCTTGAGCACAGGAAACTACCACGCCCGCCTTGGCTTCCCGGGACCAGGCTCCAGATGTGTGTGGACGAACACAGGTTCAACCACCTCCATGTGCCAGGACCTTGGGCCACAGCAAAGCACCTCCCCGTCCACTCCTGCAGCAGTCACTGGCCTCCATTATAGGCATAGTCAGCCTTGTTGTGCATTATCAGCTTGTTGTCAACAAAGTAGAAGCTGTCAGAACGGGTCTCATAGGGATTTTCAATCATCAGACGAACTGCAAGTCAGAGAAAGGGAAACAGCAAAGACATATGTGTGAGTCTGCCCCCTGGGCTAGGTGGGAAAAAACGTAGCATCCCCTCTGTAATTCCTAAGCCAGCGCTCTAGAACGTGTGAGCGTACTCTGCCAGAACAGTAAGGTCAGAACAGAGCGGGGCGGGCTTGGAGAGCTGGAGAGAACCACAGAGGCCCCCAAATTAAACACAATACCCACTTCAACATAAGGATGCAATCAACTCTGACATGGCACTACTTGGGCATCTCCAGCCCTTAATCAGAACCCCAGGGAAAGAGATTACCCTTTTGCCAACATGGACCACCGAAGACTGTTTATTCAGTACTTCTGGTCTGTTCCCCATCTCTAGACATTCTGGTCCAAATTCCAAAAGCTGTGCCTCACTGTGCCCACCCGCCACGGGCATCCCTGACAACCAAAGGAAGCCTAGATGTGCGTGAGTGCAGGAGGACAAAGGGCGAGGAGCCTTTCACAGGCGTGGCTCAGGGTTAAGTTGCCAATGATCCAGCAAAAGATCTGCTTGTCTTGGGATCCAGATTTAAATCTTCTGTTTGCTCAGGCAACTGCCCAGACCTCTTTAGCCATACTAGAGAGTCAAGATAATTAATTAACAGTCACAACCTCTGATCAGTTTTGAGTTAATGATCACATGCTATTTTGGCTCCTCTGGAGGAAATGCGCTTGTTCACCACAGTTCTCAAAAGACGAAACGGATTGTTTAAAGCCCTTTGAACCCACTCAGGCCAAAAAGTTATTTGGTTTATATCCAGAATATTGACCTCCACATTCCTTCAGCTTATTTGGTTTCAAGAAGAAAAGTTCTACTGCCTTGGGTAAAAACTTGAAATACTATACATAATCCTTTCCTGCAAGTATCTACCTATTCTGGCCCAGCTTGGGGAGCGGGATCAGAGGCCATCATCAACAGCCTGCCCCATGTCAGCAATCCTCATTTTACCTGGAAACAGCACCATCAATGTGAGTGGAGAATATTCTGGTTTTCAGACTCTAACAGTTTTAAGGACCTGGGATTCTGAGAAAATATATGTAGTGTATGTAGGTCCTTCCCTACAACTCAGCCAAACTCCCCCGACTATTCACTATTCACAGGATCCCGCTCACACATTCTCATTGTTCTGGAGCCATTTGCCCTGGTTACCAACAGAGAATGCTAACCCAAGAGAGCACCACCGGAGTCCCAGGAACTGATAAAGCCTGTTCTTTCTCTCGATCAGTCCACCTCTTCCCCTGCCTCGGCTTCTCCCTCTGGGGCCTCCTGAGTTTTCCCTCCTCACAACTATAGGATTACTCTTCCTAAGACATGGCTTCCATCTGGCCACCCCCACTGCTCCAAACTCTGTAACAATTCCCTTTTTCCTGTGGATCTATTCTGACAGCAGAGGATGAGAAAGACCTCTGATTCTAGTTGGCCCCCAGCTTCACTTCTCCCTCTGACTAAGGAGAAAGGGGAGGGTGAACAAGGAGTGCCGGGCAGGAGCCAATGACCAGAACATAGTGGAAAACCAAAGCAGCTCGGAGAGGCGCTCCAGCTAACCCTAGGCCCGGGGATCGTCATGGGCCTCCCCTCCTCTCCATCAGTCACCTCCTTTCTCGCAGCAGGCACCTAAAGCAGATGGCCTGCATTATTAAAACTTTCGATGCTCCCAGACAGGCAGAGTTTGAAACCCTAGACAGGAGCACTAGGAAATGAGAAGCCTGAGGTCAAATGCCTACAAAGGCATCATGTCACCACCTCCCTCCTCTGCCAGATGAGGGCGTTGGACCAGATGGACTCCAAAGTTTGTTCCTTCTAGCCCTAAGAATCTAGAATGATACAGAAGTCAGGGGATACATACTGACATCCTCAGAAAGCTGGGGAAACTCATAGATATGTTCACAAGTGTTCCTACTGCTGGGGATGCAGAAGCCGAAATCGAAGTCAAAGTTTTTCAGCAAGCGTTCCCGGAAATAGTGCCGCTCGATCATCCGGAAGTTTGACACAGGTTTGTCTCCCACTGTGAACTCCACTCTGCAAAATAAACCTCTGTGAGCTCTACTTGGCCTCCTCCCTCCTCTAAAGTCAATCCAGAACCCAACCAAGAACATTCTTTGTGGACAAAGAGTGTTCTCCCCTCCAGAAATACTGGTACTCACGTTGCTCCGACTGTCCGGAGGCGGAGAAAGGCGGGTGTGAACTGATAGCGGACAAAACGTCCTGCACTGATATCCACGTCTCCACCTTCGTCGTCGTCCTCCTCCTCTTGGTCTGAAAGAGCACACAGAATCTTGAGTGTACTGTCTCGGCACCACCGGTCCCAACAGCACAACCAACAAATGGTACTAACACCCACAGAAGGATGGCCAATATCAACTGCGCATTTGCTACATACCAGGCCTTGTGCTGATCACTTCCCAGAATCCTCAGAGTAACCCCGTGGGGGTGTCATCATCATCTCCATGTTACAGATCAGGACGCAGAAGTTCAGAGACATTAAGTCACATGTCCAAAGTCCCCCAAGCAGTAAATGGAGGAAGCAAGGATTTGAACCCAGGGACTCAAAGCTTGTTCTCAAACACTAAGCTATTTACCTTTTATGTAGTTTAAGGGCTTGGGCCATATCCTAAGAGAGCCGGCCTGAAATATAAGCCAGGTGCTAGGCCCCCGGCATGGTCGATAGCATACAGACACGTCTGCTGGTGACAAGGTTGCAGTCCTAGCCACCAACCAGAAGAATGAGACTACAAAGGTTGAAACTAGTCAAAAGCCCAGTTCAAAGAATGCAAAAATTTCTGACAGGCAGCAAAGATAACCCCTAGAAATAACCTTGTTGGGGCACCTGGGTGGCTCAGTCGTTAAGCGTCTGCCTTCGGCTCGGGTCATGATCCCAGGGTCCTGGGATCGGGCCCCGCGTCGGGCTCCCTGCTCTGTGGGAAGCCTGCTTCTCCCTCTCCCACTCCCCCTGCTTGTGTTCCCTCTTTCGCTGTGTCTCTCTGTCAAATAAATAAATAAAATCTTTAAAAAAAAAAAAGAAAGAAAGAACCTTGTTATTTAAATAGAAGATACTGGCCTACAGTCTTGGCGTACCGTAATGCCTATTCCAGGCCACGCCAGGTCCAACACTGAACACCTGGGAAACAGTGAGGCAGATAGATGGGCAATGGACCAACGTGTGGGACCTGAATGAGGGCCAGTCTAGTCCATTCCTGAACCCAGAAAGTGGAAGTTCTGTAAAATGAATCAAAGAACCATTCTAATGTGAAAAACAACGTAGTTCCCACTAGTAGCCATCCAGTGTCCAGCAAAAATATTTTCTCCAGGTATAGGCTGAATATGGGTGCAACTGATGTCTTTTTTAGCCCCAAACATCTCCGCCAATGACTACCCCAAAAGCATATGGGCAACCAGACTGAGCAGGGGTTCAGAGCCAGCCACTGGAGAGTCCTTGCTCCAACAATGTGATTCAGAGAGAATCAGACCGAATCTTCTCAGGAATTCAAACTCATCAGAACAAGTGCAGCAGGAGGGTACTGATTCAGTGGGAGCATATTCTAAGTGACTCAAGATCCTTAAAGGTAAAGACTGGAGAAGTTGAAAATCAAGGTATTTTTACAGGATCTGCAGCTGACCCTCTTTTTTTTTTTTTTTTAAAGGTTTTATTTATTTGACAGAGAGAGACACAGTGAGAAAGGGCACACAAGCAGGGGGAGTGGGAGAGGGAGAAGCAGGCTTCCCGCAAAGCAGGGAGCCCGATGTGGGGCTCAATCCCAGGACCCTAGGATCATGACCTGAGCCGAAGGCAGGCACTTAACAACTGAGCCACCCAGGCGCCCTGCAGCTGACCTTCTTGAGACAGTTCAATTTTGTACTGAAATGACTACTATGGGCCCAGCCTAATCCAAATCCACATATCTGAAGCAGCCCTGGGGTCCATGAAACATCTGAAGTACTGGGACGGGTCACTTAGGGATGTGAATGCCACAGACCCAGGAAGCTGGCTGGCCCTGATCCTCCCAACACCGGCTAAGCACCCACAGGCTGGAGCCGTTAGGTGCCTTGGTCAGCCCTAGATTATGAGAGCACGTAGGATGCCAGATGGGGTGAGAAGACTAGGGCTCCAACCTTGGCTGTACAACGAACCTGAGCTGAGATCTTCTCAGGAAAGCCTTTCGACCTACCTGGGATACTAATACCTGCCTTACCAAATTTACAGGCTCTTCTGAGCAGCGAATCAGACAAGAAGAGCTTTGCAAAAAGAATTATTAATACAGACCTCGGTGAATACTCTGCAGTCATCCGCGCTGGTGTTCTAAAAACTAATGCCAGAGGGCGCTCCGTCTCCGATGATGAGCTCCAAGACCGACATGTGGTCCCCTAGCCAAGAATGAATCACCCTAGGGCTGCATCACAAGCACCGGAAGCATCTATTCAAAGCTAATTTAAGGAATCCCAAGTAGTTCATAGGTCTGGGCTTTCTGTTCATCCAGAAAATGGTGAAGATTAAAATCCAAACTAGGACTTACAGGGAAATAGGAGGCACTGTTTAAAGGAAAGCGAGGGAGAAGACAGGGGAGCCCAGACGGGGACCCTCAGCATCACCCTTCCAGTGTTCCCAGGACACAAGGCTCAGGGGCACTTTCCTCATTCTACTTTAATTCCAAGGCTTCCTATCCTAAGTGGAGGCAACATGGTAAGATGAACGAGCACAACCTTAGGAAAGTCACTTGGAAATTCTGGGCCTCAGTTTCCTTATCTGTAAAATGGGAATAGTAACTCCTCCCAGAAATGTGAGGATTATAGGACCTGATGCAAACAGAAACACATGTACAACCAGCAGAGGGTAGATACTCAACAAACACCAGCCTCTCAGCGCAGCTTCCGACCAGTACGCCAGGCAGGCCAGGTTTCAGGAGGAGGCACTGCACGCACATGCTGGAGTACAAGCTGCAGGATGCAACGGTTCACACAAACGGGAGCCTCGGAGACCTTCTCAAGTGGCTGCGACAATACTGAGGCCTACCTGAAACACAGGGTTTGGCAATCTCAAAGAGCACTGTCCCTGTCTCCAAGTCTCGAATTTTGAAACGAGTGAAATCAATACTGTAGATGTTATCTTCGGGTTTACATAAATAATCTGAAAATGAGAGAGAGAGAGAAAGACAAATGCTGTTTAATAATCCTCCAAAACTATCATTTCTTTCTTTGTCAAGTTTTGAAGCAAACTCAGGCTTTTTCTTCCTACACAATTCACTTAAAATACACCCAAAAACTTCCTCTTATGTTACAAGCAAAAGTTGTGTGAGCAGAATAAGGGGATCGAAGAAAGAAAACAAGAGCATGGATTTGGATGGGATGAAAGATTATCATAACACTTTTAGAAACAGGGATAGTATCAGGGGCTTGCTTTGGAAACACCCCCAAAATGGTCTACAAGGCTTCCATAATCTATTAACTTGATGTCACAACAGAATTTTTTTACAAATCCATTTTAAAACATTTATGTTGATCTAATGGCCAATATAGTGCCTGTTTGCCGGCCGTGAGTATCGCACAGCAGAGATCAGCAAATGTTTTCTGTAAAGGGCCACATCTAAATAATTTAGACTTTGGGGCCACACTGTCTCTGTCACAACTAAACTCTGTCTCTGTAGCAAAAAGCAGTCACAGACAACCTGCATATAAATGAGCAGGTCTGTAGTCCAATAAAACTATTTACAGACACTGAAATATGAATTGCATATAACCATGTGTGCTGAGATTTTTTTTCCCCTCAACTATTTAAAAATGTAAAAACCACTCTTAGCTTGCAGACTGTACAAAATCAGGCAGTGGACCATACCTACACAGGTGACAGGGCAGATCTGCTGGGAGGGCACTGGGCCAAAGTGAAGTGGAGCCCGTGACAACCTGAGCAGCTGGTCAGTATGGTACTGATCATAGGAAACTTCCCTGATTTCTTTCTACGATGTGACTCCTGATAGCATCTTCTCCACAACTCATTTGAGCACTTTTTCTTACACTGTCTGCTTGTGTTAGTTGTTCCATGCTTTACAAGCTGTCTCTCCAGTAATATGGCAAACTTGAGAGCCGCTGATTACTTTGTAAATCCTAAAAAGACTGAGATGGCTTCTGCACCTTTCGAGGGTATTCAATAAATAACTTGCTGAATGGAACAGACTTGAACAAAATCCAGAGGTCACCACGCTTTGACCTGTGGCTGTCTCCAGTAGGCTGCTGGGGTGAGTTTGAGCAAGAGCACCAATCCCAAGCTCTTACACATGACCTGAGTGCCCACTGAGAATGCCACTAAGGGCCAGGCATTAGAATGGCCTGATTCACCCTTGGTATCAGGAGAAAGCAGGAGGCTAGAAAGCTCAGGTGATGAGCACTTCTGGACCTTCAGAGAAGCCCCATATGAAAACGGGGACAGAACAGAAGCAGAGTTTTCACAATGCTTCAATAAACTGAATAGCAAGACCTTCTATAGATATACTCAGGCATGCAAAGGACAGGCCCAACCCAATGAAAGGGGGGACATTAAAATATCAAGAATCAAGTTAAACCTATCAGGAGATGGGAATTCCTTTTCATACAGGCTGGACCAAGGCCCACTGTCTAAACTCCTGCCCGCAAATTACTGGAGCTGCCACCAGCTACCTGAGGTACACCTGAGCAGCCCCAGGCTGACAGCTAAAGCAATTCAGCAGGTAACGCTGTGGCAGCCTTAGATCCACGGAAGGAGTGCTGGTGTCGCAGGGTTAGAAATCTGGAGGGCGGCAAGGATGGGCAGGGCAAGCAGGGTCTAACCTGGGAGAGGGGGAAATAGCAGCAAGAGAAAGGGTGGCAAGTCAGGGCTTGGCTTGGAAGAGAATATAAAAAGGGAGAAGAACCAAGACAGGGGGTGGGCAATGTATTTCTTCCCACCCTTCCTTATTATCAATGAAACCTTGTAGGATGGTTGCATTTTACACAAGAAATTCTTAAACCCTGACACATTCTTAATTCACTAGAACAGGTGTCAAAAGCGAGATTCACATTTTAGACTGGGTACATAAACTGAAACTTTATTAACATATTTTCTCAAGTGGCAGTTTTAAATTTGCATGAAACGCCACGGCAGTATGTTTGAGGAAAGAAGGGCCCCCCTGCACACAAAGGGGCAAGGCTTGGGACCAAAGGAGTAAGGGGGCCAAGGCAGGCTGGAGAGGGGGCTGTCAGGGGACGGAGTGGAGGGAAAGGCAGAGAAAGCAGGTAGGGGTCTGGGCGGGCAGAGACTGCAGAGGCTGGGAGTGGGCAGGTTGAGGGAGCCTGGCTGAGCAGGAACTTCACTGATACCCGTGGGTCTTCCAGGACGAGGGGCAGCGGTCCCATTTAACCAGGGTCAGGAGGTTCCGGTTAAGCTAAAGGGGCTCCCTACCCAAACGGATCCAGATGAGGAGGAGAACGGCCCAGCCTGGAGGCCCAGCTGGGGCCCGCCCAGGAGGAGCCTGGCGTGGCCGGACACAGGGGAGCGCGGTCAAGCTCAAGGAGAACCCCTTCCCAACCAGGTCTGGGTGAGGGTGGGGAGCACAGAGCCGTCCCGGCAGAGCGGCGGGCGACGCGGCCTGGCCGGCCGAGGGGGTCTGGGTGGACCCCGGGCCGGTCAGGGGGCCAGCGGCCGACTCCGCTGAAGGCGATAAGGGGCCCAGGTCCCGGGGCGAGGGCAGGGGCGCGGTCGGGCCGGCACTCACTCTCGGTGACCCTGCTGAGGCGCAGGACGTGCTCGGGCCGGATGGTGTCCAGAGCCAGCAGCTCCTGCTCCGTGACCGCCGCCCCGATGCCGTCCTCTGCCGCGTGGTGGGGCGCCTGCCGCCGCGCCTTGAGTCGGTTCAGCACGCCGCCGCCCGCCTTCTTCTTCTCTTCCTTGCCGGCCACCAGCCCCCCAGGCCCAGCCCCCGACCCCGCGGCCGCAGCCTTCGGGTTCGACCCGCTCATCGCTCCGCCGCCAAGATGGCCGCCGCCTCCGCAGCGCCGTAACTATGGAGAGCGGGGGCGGGGTCCGGGGTGGTACCTGGGGGCGGGGGCGGGGCTGGGGGCGGGGCCTGCGGGCTGCAGCCAGCCGCCTCCTCTGCCAGCCTCCTCTGCCAGCTAGGTCCCAGCCAGGTGGTGAGCCCTAGGGGTGGCCGGGGGTGCCAACCCCCCAGACTCCATCAGGCTCCGAAGGTCACTCCAAATGTCTTTAAAATATTTCACACAAATGACTTTCTGTCATATAAACTAGGCAAGGCATCTTGAGGAAATGTTTTCTAATCTGTAGCACGGAAGTTAAAACAAGTGCTTGCTATGCAAAAGCAGCTTTCCCAATTAGATTACCATTTCTAAACCCTACTGTGCTAAGCTTTGAGCTAGACATCGGGCTAGATTACAGGAAATGTAAGAATATGAACCAAGACAGGGATTAGGTCCACCCTATTCACTACTGTATTCTGGCAGCAGAGTTAATGCCTGCCACAGTCGGTGCTCAGTAATGACTGAATGAGTGAAGGCATGCCCCACAATAAAGGAGCTCCCCCTTTGCTGGGGAAGACTGTGAAGTACATAATTCATTATGTGGCGCTTCCTCTTGACCAGCCCAGTATGAATGAACTAGAAGACGAGCCAGACTGCTAACTGCTCCAACAGAGGTACAGCAATGGTGCTACCAGAACACACAGGAGTGGCCTGGCGGAATCAGAAGGGGCTTCACAGAGGTAACATCTGCACAGAACGGGGGAAGTTAATCATGATTTCACTAAGTGGAGGAGGTGGGCCAAGGGGTTGGGCGGGTAGGTGGAGGGTGGGTTAAGGCTGCCCTCTCACACCCCAAGTGGCTCCTTCTCTAGGGATTCTGGGTCAACAATCTTCTGTGTTAGAGGCCTGGGTCCAACTGTTGTACTGCGTCTGCTAGGTCTGATATCACCTCTTAGCCAGACTTAGGCCAGAGTGAAACTCCACCCCTCTCCCCACAATCAGCCTCAAGACTTGGTTTATACCAGGCCTTGCTCGGTCCCTCTCACCTTATGTAAGGGGCTTGGGAGGAGCTGACAGGCCTAGCCTGGTTCCTGGACAAAATCCAAACCTGACTCCACCCCAGCTGCCCAGCCTACTGGAACAGTATGTGGCCGAGTTCCTATCTAAATGCTGCCCTATCTTTGAGAGATTACAACTGGGTGGCATTTACCAAACCGTTCAGGAAAATTTTATTTATTTTTAAATATTTTATTTGAGAGAGAGAGAGAGAGAGATCACAAGCAAGGGGAGGGTACAGGGAGAAGCAGACTCTCTGCTGAGCAGGCACCTAATGTGGGACTCAATCCCAGGACCCTGGGATCATGACCTGAGCCTAAGGCAGACGCTTAACTGACTGAGCCACCCAGGTGCCCAGTTCAGGAAAAACTTAATAGATGTGTACAAAGAATTAAAGTCCTTCCCTTCGCAAACAACTCTTTTTAAACCACTCAGCAGTGAGTGGTTACTGAAGAATTTCCAGAACTTTTAATACGCTACTTAATTGTGAATCACCAGGAGGGAGGCTCAGCATGCAGCCATTTCCCACACTCACTTACTCACTAAACCTTCGTTCTCAGAACACCAGAACTAGTTACCTGGATCCCCACTTTTCTTTCTAGGAATTATAAGAAATGTATTACCCCCCTTACCTGCAACTCCAGATCCTTTAGCACAAAGATGTTTACCACAGGACCATTTGTAACACTGAAAAATTACAATAAATTACAGTTGCACCCATTCATGTTATGCAGCTGTTAAAAAGAATGAGATCCATCTATATGTACCAGTATAGAGAGAGCTTAAAGATATATTAAGTGGGGGGGGGGAGCCTCAGAATCCCATTTGTTTAAAATAAAAAGGACATGAATATATGGATTTGTATTTGTAACTGCAAAGGAAGAGGTCTGGAAATGCACTAAAGTGTTAACCGTGGTTCCCTCTGAGGAGGAGAGTATTGGAAAGACATGAGAGCTACTTATGCACTGTTTTATCACAGCAGGCATGTGATCATGGGTTGCTTGTATATTAAAAAACATATATATATCTTAGGATCTCTGTCTGGAAAAAAATGCAAAGCCAAAGTAGCCTTCTCTTCTCTTAAAATTTACAAGCAACTTCACACTTGATCACTTTTTTCTGCTCAAAAGAAAGTTAAATAAAAACTGCCATATAAGGGAGTTAGGGCCTGTACTCTCTCAGGTCACCACCTATGAATGTGATTAAAAGGAAAAGGCTGTCTTTAGAAAACACACACAGAAATAATACATATATATAATAATGTATTAATATATATGGAAGGAGTAGGAAAAATAAGGGCTATAAACTCCAATCTGCCTCTGCTTCTCTTCACCAAATCTTCCTAAGGCATATCAAAAGGCTCTTTTAAAAATTTTTGTAAAGTACATAAACTAATACTGTGTTTGGGGGAACAAGGACAACAGAGATCTACTGCATTAAATTGTAACCCCAAGGTTTCCCTGGGCTAGACGGGTGAAGACCAGCGTGGAAAGGATGGCCTTCCCTTCATCCCAACCCCAAGCTCCACAAGTCCCTCTCCTTCAGCTGGTTGTTTTCCTCGCTGTAAGAGATGTGACAGGAGCTGTTTTCCAGGGCAGCCCCAGGGTAGCCAGGCAGTCTGCCTCAAATCAGGCCAGGCAGGTGGGGCCTGGAGCTGGTGCAGCCAAGGTAAGCAAGACATTAGAGGGCTTTTTTCTGCAAAGACTGGGAAATTCAGTCCTCCTTCCTAGTGCCTCCTAAAGGTGGCATGCATCAAATCAGCGGGTCAGGCTGGGGCTGCAGGCATGCCTTGTGGTCTGGGACTGAGAGCTGGTATATTTCCCTAGTACCCAAGTCACCACTCTCCCTGGCTGAGGGTTGTTTTTACAAAGTATTAATTTATTATTTATATCCCACCTGTTTCCAAAAAGGATTTCTGGCCTCATCCCAAATCATACAGCACAAGATTGGTGAGCGAAAATTCATGGAGCCTTGTGAATTTGTAAATGCATGTACTCTTTGACCCAGTAATTCCCTAATGGAGTCTGAAGAAACACTTGTACGTGTGCACAATACATATGTGAAAAGATGTGCATATGGACATACATAAAAATACATATAAAAGGAAATATACACACCAGACTGTCACCTGTTTTATCCTCTAGGGATTACACAGGTAGGTATGAGGATGATTGAGTTTTCACATTTTGCACCCCATAGAACTTAAAAAATATATATATGTTTATGCATTTCCTGTATCACTAAGTCTTAAAGGGTTACTTTCTTTTCCAGAGAAGGAATGATATGATAAACCTCCAGATAACCATCACCCAGCATCATGAGTTACTTTCATTCAAACAGTTCTTTTTAAAGAACAGTCCATGGTGTCTGGAAAACAGTATGGAGTTTCCTCAAAAAGTTGAAAACAGAGCTACCCTACGACCCAGCAATTGCACTACTGGGTATTTACCCCAAAGATACAAATGTAGTGATCCAAAGGGGCACGTGCACCCCAACATTTATAGCAGCAATGTCCACAATAGCCAAACTATGGAAAGAGCCTAGATGTCCATCGACAGATGAATGGATAAAGAAAATGTGATATATATATATATACGTACATACACAATGAGGACATTATGCAGCCATCAAAAAATGAAATCTTGCCATTTGCAACAATGTGGATAGAACTAGAGGGTATTATGCTAAGCGAAATAAGTCAGAGAAAGACTATTATCATATGATTTCCCTGATGTGAGGAATTTGAGAAACAAGACAGAGGATCATAGGGGAAGGGAGGGAAAAATGAAACAAGGCGAAACCAGAGAGGGAGACAAACCATAAGAGACTCTTAATCTCAGGAAACAAACTGAGGGTTGCTGGAGGGGAGTGGGTGGGAGGGATGGAGTGGCTGGGTGATGGACACTGGGGAGGGTATATGCTATGGCGCTGTGAATTGTGTGAGACTGATGAATCACAGACCTGTACCCCTGAAACAAATAATACATTGTATGTCAATAAAAAAAAAAAATTAAAAAAAGAAGAAGAAGAAGAAGAAGAGCCCGTGGTGGCATTGAGAGCATGAGCATGCGGTTTGACAGTCCCAGTCCTCACTCTACCACTGACCAGCTGTGGGACTTTGCATGGGTCATCTATCTCCTCTGAGCTTTCCTTTCCTCCTTTATAAGTCGAGCTAGACACACGTCTCCCCTAGGGCTACAGTGAAGAAGAGATGAAAATGAGCAACGAAAAGCAAAAAGCACGATGCTGGTGCTAGGGAGTATGTCTCATGAATGGTCACTATGCCAACCTATTTCGGTGGCCTTTCTGCAGGACCCCTCCGCCGAGGGCAGGCACCTGGACAGAGAGAAGACATGGAGCTGGACGGGAGAGTGTGTTGACTGGAAAGAGCCGAGGGGAAACAAGCTGGAAACCAGGCTTGAGAAAGTGACACATGGACTCCAGGGGCAGCAGCAAGGAAACCTAGGAGAGCAAGTCTGAGCACAAGGCCAAACCGAAAAGCAAGTGGGGTTATGTTTTACTAACATATACGTGGGTAGCAACAAAACTACGACTCTTGGGCCAGAGTCCTGCAGTGAGGTGCCTGCCATCTCAGGTTGCTAGAGAGCAGAGGCAATCCTGCTCCAGAACCTCCCTGCTCCACCTCCTTTCTGCCTTGACCCCTCACAACTGCTAACAGCAACAAGCTTTCCAGTAAATGTGGGGAAAACTCATCTCTCTTCCTCTATAAGGGGTGGGGGTGTAGGGGTACTAAGTATGGAGAAAGGTCCAGCACACCGGCTCCAGCCAACCGGGAGCCTGATTTCCTTAGCGAGATTAAGATCTGGACCCAAGGAGTGGTTTAACCCAACCCCCAGCACTTGGCCCAAGATCTTCTGTCAGACAGTTTTCCTCCCTGCAACTCCTTAGAGCAAGGCTTCTTCAGGTCTCTTCCCCCATTTGGCAGCTCGTGGAAAGCTACTTGAAATAGTAACAGCTAGGTCTGAATTAGTAAAGAATTCCAGTTATGGGTGGGCTCGAGCTAAGAAAGAGGCTCTGTGGGCCTCCTGGTTTATTAGGGCCCTGAGAACAGACTCCATCAACACTGGCCTCATTCTTGGAGCTGAGCACTGAATTCTGCCCTTCAAGGGGTAACTGAGGGAGGTAGGCCAAACTCTCCCTCCCTCTCCTCGTACCAGCAGCCTCCATTCCTGCTGGGGAAATTTAGCAGGTAGGTTCTGGAGTCTGGAGCCAGTCGCATAGCATCGTGGGGAAAGGAAAGGTAATGAGAGTAATAAGAGCGTCATGATCAAGAGCCAGAGTCCAGGTATAAAATCCCAGCTCTGTCTTTTGCTGGCTGTATGGCCTTGGGCAAGTCACTTCACCTATGAAAGGCTAATACCAACTGGTTTGTTGGAAGATTAAATAGGAGTAACATCTGTAAAAGTGCTTGGCATTGTGCCTCATCCATTTCGAGGGCTCCATAAGAGGTATCTACCATTGTCCTTACAGCCTTAGAAAGAACATGGGCTTTGCAGGCAGACAGACGGAGTTCGAAGCCTGCCTTGACCATTTGCTGACTAGCCTGGGGTAAATTACTTAAGTTTTTTGAGTTTCATGTTCCTTAGCTGTAAAACGAGGCAGATAAATTACAGGAAAAACATCCTTTGGTCTTTCTGCCCCTTCCCAATGTACACTCAACACTGACAACACACTAGAAAAAGAGAAAGCAGTTAGGGTATGTGGGTGGCTCAGTTGGTTAAGCATCTGACTCTTGATTTTGGCTCAGGTTATGATCTCACGGTTCTGAGACTGAACCCTGTGTTGAGCCCATGTCAAGCTTGCTGAAGATTCTCTCCCTCTCCCTCTGCCCACTCCCCACCCCAATCCCACAGTGCGTGCTCTCGCTCTCTCAAAAAAAAAAGGGGGGGGCAGAGAAAACTGTCCCAGGGCTTGGTCTGTCCACAGGCTGTCATGGAAGCTGAGTGAAAGACGTGCACTGGGAGGGAGACAGTCATGGCCTGGAGTTCCAGTGAAAGTGGAAACAAAACAAAACAACTGTTTATTTTTCCTTGAATGCATTGCTGGCTGAAATGGCCAGGCAGTTTTACAGAAATTCATTCCCTTAAACAAACATCCCGGCTAAAATGGACAAAAGCCCCAGGGGTGCCTGGGTGGCTCAGTCATTGGGCGTCTGCCTTCGGCTCGGGTCATGATCCCAGGGTCCTGGGATCGAGCCCTGCATCGGGCTCCCTGCTCGGCGGGAAGCCTGCTTCTCCCTCTCCCACTGCCCCTGCTTGTTCCTGCTCTCGCTATGTCTCTCTGTGTCAAATAAATAAAATATTTAAAAAAAAAAAAAAATGGACAAAAGCCCCCTAGTCTTGTCACAGGAGAGCCCTTCGCAGCCAAGTGAGCCCCCGGGTCTCCCTTTTCCCACCCCATCACTTCACCTTTTTGCAATCAAGTTCAAACTCAATCTCAACAGAGTGTCACTGCAAATTGTTTATTAAAACACAAAGCAATGGACAGTGAAAAACATCCTGATTTTTTTACTTTTTGGTGGGAGTAGGGTGGGGCATGTAAAGGGTAGGGACAGATGGAGACAGCCCAGAAGGAAAGACAGCTCTATCCACCCCTACTGCTTTCCCGGGCCAGCCAGGTTCAAAGCCCCTCACTGTGCTGCTGTAAATGCATATTGTGGCCATAGACGAAGAGTTGGTTTGACCTCCGCAGGGAGAGGATGGGAATCTAGGAACTACCAGGGCTACTACGAACTTGACACTATTCTCCAGTACTTGGTACAGAATAGAGCAGCCAGGCCCAATCTGGAGGGGCAGGGTGGGTTTCCTGACAAGCCAGGTTAGGCCGATAATGGCTGAAGAGGCTGCCCTGAGCTCAGAATGGGCAGCTGGTCCTAGCGTGTGAGAACATGGTGGAAGGAAAATCCAAGGAGGGGACTAATCCAGGGTCAAATTTCTTTTCATTCCCTGGATCATGACACACCAGGGAAGAGAAGAGTCAAGAACGCCTCATTCCTGGTTTGCCGTGAAGATCTCCCTGCCAATTCTCCCCTCCCACCTGGCAACTCAGCTCTCCTTTCCCGACAGTTGTCCTTTGAAAGGACGGAAAGCACACTTCAGTTTGTTGTTGTTTTCCCTCATACTGAAATAAAGCACTGAAGCTCAAAATAGAGGTGAGAATGAAGTTCTGCTTCTCCTGGTGCTATGTGCCCCCATCTCACAAGCCTGCCTGGATGTGAGAGGTGCCAGGGCCCTCCCTGCCAACTCTAACAGGACTACTGTTTCCCTGGCTGCCAGCACAATCCTGGCTCCTTGTTTTTATACTCCGGGGGGGGGGGGGGGGGGAAGGGGACCATCCCAAGAGATCCATCCTGCTCTTTTCCTGCCAACCCAGCCAGTCCCCAAATCACCTGCTCTTATCAGAATGATTTGGCAACCAAAGGCAGGCTAGCCAAAAGGCAGCTGGAGAAGGACAAACTAGATTGGCAGCAAGCCACCCTTGTACAAAGAAACCCGCCCTAGCTGGGCAGCTGACCCACTGATGCCAATCTGGTCTCATAATAAAATGAGGAAACCTAGCCCTCTTGCCCCAGGAGAGGTCTAAATACAGAAAGAGTCCGAGCTCGGATGGATAGGGAGAAACTACTCTGATCTCTCTGAAGCTTGAACATTAAGGCTTCTTTGCAATTTTCTTAGAGCTCTTTGAACCCTAATTAGATCTTCCCATAGAAGAGAAGCAGACTTCCCCTAAAATTTCTGAACACATCCCAGGTGTTTCTGGTTCTGCTTCTGCACTATCACTTAGCCTTACCCCAGGCTCCTTCCCCAGGGCCACAGCAAAAGGAGGCCCAAAGCATCTCCTCCTCCTTCCTTTTTGAACAGGAGCATCTGTTAGTCTCTCAGTATGGAAAGCTCACCTGCTCTCCTAGGCCCTTTGGAGAGGCATGGAGGACAATATTACATGTTGCCACTTGATGCCATTAAGGCTCCTTGAGGCAAGAAGACACTTGAATTAGGTGAGAGCCGGCCAGCAAAGGGGAAGGGGAGAGAGGGATGGGGAAGCAGCCCCATGGCAGGGACTGAAAGACCCCTGCCCAGACCTGAATCTAGAGGGAATGCCCACCCTGGCTCAGAGCAGGAGAGGAAAAGGCACTGTGCTGACCGGGGGTGGGTCCTGCCCCAATCTCCAGGGAGGGTAGAGAACCTGTGGACTCTTTCCCTGGGCTTCCCAAGGTGAGCCAATTTCTAGAGAAAGGAGTATACCTGCTGCTGTTTTCTGAAGTTCAAATGAGATTCTAGAAGCCATGGCCAGGCCTTCTCAGGAGAAAGTAGAGGCAGGATAAAAAGGAAGAGAAATTCCTTAAAACAGAAGCTTCTCCAAAAAGATAAAGAAGTCACACAATTCTGAAACTGGATTAAACAGTTTCCAGGCACAGAAAGGGGGAGGTAAACCTAAACTTCACCTCATCTCTTCAAAGTCTAATTGACCTCTAATGTGATCCCCCAATTTCAGGCCAGTATCTCTTAGGCAAACAGTGGGAAAAAGAGAACAAGGTCACACTCTCAAACCAGCCGGTGGCCCTGTAGGCCCTATGGCCCCCCCGGGAGTCTGACCCCACTGACATGTGAAGAGAACCATCTTTCAAGTCACCAGAATTCAAGATATCCACTGAGCAGCTTCTCCTCCATAGTGGAGACTTTATGGGAAAATGGACCTGGTTTAGGGGACATGGGTCCCACAGATTATTTCCTGGCACAACATTTCAGTCAGCGTGAGTAAAACCCACAATGGCCACCTGGCCCCTGACCCAAATCAGAGCTAGGCTGCAGATTCTCAGCCCATCCCCAGCAGACATCTTTGTGTGGCCTACCCAGAAACTGAACCATAAAAGGAGTTTCATCTTGGCCATCTGTTCTTGGCTTTGGCCAGCTGGGGTCAGGGAAATCTAAAAACCTAGGGGAGCATGGATCCAGTAGAAGTGCCCAGATATCCCTTTCCCCAGGCCTCAGTGGCATCCCTCATCACCTCCCCAACCCCAGACAGTCTCCCGGCAGCGTGGCTGCCTGGTCCTCGCACTAGCTCAAAATATAGGCAGGGGAACACACAGTGCAAAAAGCAAATGATGAACAGAGTAATTCGTGACACACACAATACAAAAATAAAAATACAGAGTGCCCCACCCCACCCCTTTAACCTAAACTTTATGTACCTATATCATCTTGGAGGAGCCAAAAACAAAAACAAAAAAAAACAAAAAACAAGCTTTCAAGTTCAGCATCCTGGGCCAGCTGTGACCGGCCCTGGGCAGCTCTGTTAGCTGGGTGGGCTTGGCTCCAGGGGACTCTACCCAGGCCCCCACCATACTTCTTCCTGTTTCCTCACTTCTCCTTTAGTTTTTGTGAGCCATAGAAAGATGTTCCTTCCTTTCGGACACAAGCAGAGGAAAATGCCCATCCCTATCCCTGAGCTCAGGGGAAAGAAGTGGGCTTGGAAACAGGAGTGGGCTTGGAAGCAAAGCTGCTTGGCTTACAGTACCATTAGGAAATGGCCCCAGGAGCCAGGGTTTCCTTCTGAGACTCTGAGTCACTGAAGGGATGGGTTGAGGTGAGGAGGCGGGACCCCTCCTTCCTCAGAGACCCAGGCAAACTAACAAACAAGGCAAAATGGAGGCAGCACATCCTCCTTCCTCATCTCGTCTCCTTCGCTGGCAGTGGACTACAGCTGTGGGGACTTCTGATGGAAGACGAACCGAAGCCACTGTCAGAAGCCCAGTCAGTAGGATGTCCACTGCCCCAGGCAGGGGGTCCCCAGGATCAAGGCCATAGGATGCCATCCTTTAAAGCAGGGAGCTTTGTGAAGCACTCCAGAAGTGTTCCTCTTACTGCGGCCTCAGGCCACAGCCATCCAGATGCCTGACTCAATACCCTACTACTGAGGCCTAAGTCACAGCTAAAATAAAGGGCTCCAACTCTCAAAGGACTAAATGCTGGCCCAGAGTAACTCATCAAGAGTCAAAACCCAGGACATGAGCCCAAAGGCTACTTACTTTGTCACATAACAAACAGTTCAAATATATGGAGCTCTTTAAAAACATTAAAAAAAAAAAGACAAAATTAAACACATTCTAAAATGATGAGCCTTGTCTGAGAGTCTATGGTGCTCCAGCCCAAGCAGAAGCTAATCCTGCTGCCTTCCATCCACAAAATTCCTTGTAGCTTGGCTGGGTCCTCCCTCATTGCTGCCCTAACTGGGAAAAGGATAACAGTGACCAGAAAGGAAGAGAACAGGGAAGCTTCATTTCCTGCAGAAGTTTTTCCAGGGAATTTACGACAGACACTTAGATGCTAAGGTTGGCTTCAGAGCTGCCAGGACTATGGCTGACTGGAAATCTTTCAGCCCCGTCACACCAAGAACTCAACTGTAACTTGGATAGGGAGATGAAAGGGCAGAGGGGCATACTATTAAGATCAGTGAGAGGCACCCCCGGGCCAGATACCATCAGTCTAGCTCTGTGGGGCAGCCCTGGGCATAAACCAAAACTGGTTGACTTGTGCCAGACACAAGATGGGAAAAACTGAACATCAGACACTAGACAGACACTCTAAACAGTGGTCAGTCACTTAGTAGGGCTCAAGTCTCTGAGGTGGCTCTTAAGTTATGCTAACATAAGCCTTTTCTAATCCAAAGACCAGAAGAGACTTTTAAGGTCAAGTGTTGTGTTGCTGCAGGCTGGAAAGCATCCCTGTCCCCTGGCAGCAAGACCCTACAGAGGGGCCAGTAAAAGAACTGCTGGGTCAGGTCCTCCTGGCTGCTGGCTCAGAGATCCAGGGAGGGAAGTACCAACAAGGTGAGGTGGTAGAGGATAAGACATTCAAGCAAAGGGAACCCCAAATCCCCATGTCTCCTTCCCTTCTTGGCAATAACTTAGTGGGATGATTGGGAGAGAGAGAAGGGATTTCAAATGAGCCAGATTAAGGGGGGGGGAAATGAGAGGAAATCAAGTCCCCAACAGGCACTGAAATTAAAATGATTTGTTGTGGTAACAAGTCAGAGGCAACTTGAGGACCTGACATAAACTATTCGTCTTGGATACCAGACAGTCCTCTAACCGGCACATGTCAGGGAGACAAGCAATGACAAAGCGCAAACACTTAAGGTGGAAGCATCATTAGGCTGAAACCAGAAAGGCTTCCAAGTAAGGAAGTATCTACTTTTCTTTCTTTTTTTGTTTAATCCCCCTCTGTTTTCATCTTTATCATACAAATTATACACCTTCACACATACACAAAGCACACACACTTTCAATCCCAGGACATCTGAAAACTTATCTGGACGTCACTTCAGAACATACCCAACTCCCAGCGCTGGTCTTCTCAGGTAATAAGATGACATTTCCCTGCTGTTAATTTCTAACCTAAAAAAAGGAACCGTGTCTGCTCTGGGTTCAGAGTTCTTTCCACTAGGTGTGCAGACGAGGATCCTTGAACGTGTAGGATCCGCTGTACCCTAAGTACCCTGGAGAGGAAAGAGACGGCTGGGGCCAGCCACAAAGAGAGCACAAGGACTGAAGCGGGGCTGGGACCAGTGGTGGATGAGGGCTGCTCTCTACCCACTCTGCCTCTTTTTTTCTCCTTTAATTTTTGTGTGTGATTTTTGTCTGTTTGTTTTTTTGTTAATCACTGTGAAAAATACAGAAACCAAAACGAACATGTTTGGTTTCTTTCCCTCACCCCTCCACCCAGTTCAGGATGGTATTTGTTCTCACAACCGGCAGAGGCAGAAGAGGGTTGGAATGAAGACTCCGAAGGCCACCAGGATGGGAAACATGAGGCTGCTGTTGTCCGAGGCATAGGGGTTGGGCGTGCGGGGGCCTGACTGCACCCGGTTCTTATTGGTCTGTCTTTTGAGGTTAGACCCTTCATCGTATTCTTCTTCCTCCTCCTCCTCCTCTTTCTTCTCCAGTCCTGGATGAGGCTGCAGCTTTGGTACATCTGACACGAGAAAACAGAGGCCTGTTAAGTAAGATCCACGGCATTTGAGTGAGACCCTTAAGAGCCGTAAATGAGCCACAACAAAGAGATGCTACGACCTATGCTGGGTCCACAGGAAAAAAAAAGAAGTAGCAGAAATAGCTCCTGGCCTAGAGGATAGCAGATTGCTGCAAACACTTAGTCTTCTTTAGATTTAACTAAAACACAGTAAAAGCCCTGCGCCCAGGGAGGTTCGCTATCTCCCCTTCCTGTCCTACTTCTTCAGAACCACGGGAGGACCAGATTGAACAGAGACAATGACCCGACACCCAAAACTTAACCTTTTCAAATCCCTCCTGCAGCCTCCGCAATCCCACATTCCCTTCTGATTCACAAAGCAACTGAGGAAAAGCTGAGCCACAGAGCCTTGGGTTGTCAGCACTCACTACCCCTCTGCTCTGCCTCCTCCTTAGGGGATCAAGCTACAAATCTGTTTTTGTGGCAAGACTCCTGCCTAGATGTCAGAATACCAGCATCTGGGGACACATCAAGACAACAGGATGAGCCCCCTGGTGCATTCAGGATGAGTTGGGAAAATGTACAGAGGTGGAATGGAGGTGAAAAGTCACTTAGACAAGCTTTCTCTGCAAAAAATAAGCCTGGGAAGCTGGTGGGTAGGATCATCGCAATGCTGAGAAAGCGATACACCCTAAGGCTGGATCCCAAGAACAAGGAGACATTGGTAAGTAAACTTTTGTCCAGTACAGTCCAGCAATTCTGGACTCTCTCAGAGCATACCAAAATGCTAAAGGACTCCTCCTCCTTTTGTCTTTTCCCTTTTTGCTCCCAGGAAATAGATGTCAAAGAAAGAGAATAAGGACAAGTTTTAGGCAATTCCAAAAGACTACAAGGTCAGGGCACACCAGTAGGTACCATTATTAAGCCAAATTTACAGTGAAGTTAAAGAAATTTGTCCAAAACCAAAGAGCTGATTAAGTGGCAGCAACAAAATTTGAACACAGACCTTACTCCAAAGCTTATGGCCAGCACCATGCTACACTTCATCCCCATCCATCTGGCTCTGGATTCCCCACAATTTGGCTTTAGGTGTTCTCACAAGAGTGATCAGCTAAATTATTCCCCCAAGGGTTTCCTCAACTATATCCTTCAGCCCAAGGAAAAAAGGAGGTTAAAGACGCCACTTACCATCCACTGTCCCAGCCATGATGTAGAGTGCACAAACTTTGGGATTGTCATAGTACCCCTAGGAAATGGGAAACCATGGTCAGCACCACACAGCAGTAAACATTCCCCCTGCACCCATTCTTTTATTAAACATTTCCTCAGCGGGGAGGGCAGAGGGAGAGCATTACCTTAACAAACTCGATGTAGAGTTTCCCTGTGAAGGTGGACACCTCCCCTTGGACACTCAGCTTCCCCTTTCTGATGCTCATAGGGATGATTTCATCATGAGCTGTGCTGTGCCCAACACGATCAAAGATATCCAAGTCCTTCACCACAACATGGCCATTCAATCGCACATCAAATACCTTCCACAATTAAAAAAAAAGAGAGAGAGAGAGACAATGTCAAAACCATCAGCTTCATACCCCTTTAGCAGCTGGACATTACCTGCCTGGATCTTCAAGTTCAGAAAGAATTTTTAAAATGACAGGGCTGGATATAGTCAAGGGTACCAAGTTCTTTACATGAGCTAAATCAAAGCCAAGTTCTTTCACTGTCCTTAGGAACAAAGAATACAAACAAAAAGCTCAACATGGACAGAAGGAAATTCGCAAGAGACAGGAAAAGAATAAGGCTAAATACAAGAAGGTGCTGACAACCAAGGAAGACAACCAGGATCAGTTAGTTGCCAAGAACTAAGATTCTGGCATTGCCTTCTGTCACCAACCCCCAAGGCAAGTGCAGCCTTGTGAGCAATGGGACATTGCTTCTCTAGGGGCAGAAGGAATCCAGCTTTTCCTCAAAGCTCACCTGTTCCTCCCTTCTGGGGAGGCTCTTACATTCTCTGGCCCATAGCAGGGGACTATCCAAGAGTGGCAATGTCCCACTGACCAGGCCTCACCTTCTGCTGGGACTGTGCAAAGTAGACCTCGGCAAATTTCAACACTAGCACATAATCCCCCTCCTCCTTAATGGGCACTTCGTAGCCAAAAGTCTCCTCATTGTACCGCTCTGTTTGATACAGGATCTGGTCCTCCGGGTTGGAACGCAGGATTGGCAGTTTCATACCGTAGTCAGAGGCTGTGGACAAAAAACAAGAGAAACCACATCAGAGGCAAGACACACAAAAAAAGCAGAGACCCCAGAACTGCCAGCCATTTCCAGGGCAATGCGAGTAACCTTCCCAGGGGAAGGGGCCACCCCCTATCCGCCTGGCTCTAAAGAGACCAGACACAAAGGCAAGAATTAGAGAGCCATTACCAAGGAAGAGTAAAGTGAGAGAAACCAAACACTAATCACCCCAACAGCTCCCTAACCCTCAGAGTAGAACTTTTTAAAAGCCTGTTAAAATGACTTTCCTCAACTGCACAGAGAGTGACAGGAAGAAAACAGGCGATAGCTACAGTTCCTGGCTCCCTGAGAAGGGGAACTTCAGAGAAAGCTCATAAAACAGGGGGGGATGGCCAAGAACTCTTCAAGATGATTAAGTTCAGAGAATGTATGTGGTTTGTTTTGTTTTGTTTTTTTCATTCAGAAAAGCTCAAGAGTCTAAAACAAACAGGCTATGTTAGGAAAGTCATTTCTGCATTGTCTTTATTGCAAGTAAGATACCAGCTTAGTTGCTTTTTATAATTTTCATTCACAAAGTTCCAAGGCTGGTAAAGAGAAACATGCTCATAAGAAGGGTGTGATGCTAATTTCCTTTACATGCAAGCACCTTAATTCTCACAAACTCACAAAACTCAACCTCACCTACTCTCTCTTGCACATTCCCCCAGTTAAACCGAAAGAAGAAAAAAAGTTCCTACTGTGTCCCCAGCACCTAACAAGGTGGCTGGCACATAAAGAGGCACTTAATATGATTTGCTGAACTAACAAACAGAAACAAAGGAGGTGCCTGCACAGCAGTGAAGCCATGCTATTCTCTCCACGGGGCTAGAGCCATCCTATAGCAAGAAAAAAATCTGCCAAGGTCCTACTGGCACCTCTGGCCTAAGATGCCCAAGTCCTTGGGGAGCCACCTTTCCCATGTCATAGACTGACAAGGAATAAGGCAGGGTAAAAGTAAAAAGACGCCTGGGTGGCTCAGTTGGTCGAGCATGTGGCTCTTGATCTCAGAGTTATGAGTATTCAAGCCCCACTCTGAGCATAGAGCTTACATTTAAAAAAAAAAAAAAAGGTAAAAAGTTACTATCTTGGGTCGGTATCAGAAGAGCGGAAAACCTCTATTGCCCCCAAACCTCTTCCCCAGCCTTGGTAGAAGACAAAACTATGTATGTTTTTCTCCCGCTCCATAACAAACTAGACTGGGGTCTTTCCTCAAACATGAGACACCAACCACACTCCAGCCCCAGAGATGAATAGCTATGCTTCTTCCTTCGAAAGTAGCTTCTCTGATTCCTTTATCATGTAAACACAATGAGGCTTTCCAGTGCTCCATAAATCTACTTTCCAAACTACAGACTTAGCAATGATTTTGGTACAGGCCCAGTCGCTCCTCCAGCCCGGAATTAAGATTTCAAAACCACCTTCCAATCTCACACAGTGACTCTGAAGACATTTGGCACCTAGGTCCTTTGGGAGATGTCCAAGAGCAGTCATCCCTGGAGCTTTACCTTCTGAATCATCAAAACTCCAAGGGGATCTTTTATCGCCAAGGGAGGTAAAAGAGTAACTAAAAGAGCCAGTGGCTAAGGTCAAGCCCTCAAAAAAATAAACATAACTGTTAACAGTTCCTGTAAGGGGACAGTTAGCCATGACATCAGATGGACCTGATGAGACAATGCAATAGGAAACTCACTGCCCTTTTGTCTTCAGACCTTTTTCTTCTTATTTCTTCTCAAGAAATCAAAGAAGGGTGCTAAGTAGCACTACAAAGGATGTACTGCCAACACGCCTCAGCTCTTTCCCAGGCTCAAACCATTACACCAGGGCACAAACCCATAAAGATTAAAAGACTGCTATTTCTCTTCCACTTGAGTTCTAAGAATTTCCTTCTTCTATGAGAACCATGATCCTTACAAATTTGGAACATTAACTAGATTTGCTTTTTAGATACACAGAAAATTTTGTGCATGTGTGGGGAATTTTTTTTTTTCTTGCCGAGTGGAAAAAGTGAGAAACTGACAGTAATGTAATCCGTAACAGCCTCAGTCTCACAACTAAGAAAACTCAGCCATGTGAATAAAAACTACTTAACAACCTTGGAATTACCTTTAAATATTTTCCCTTTAAAGCCCAAGTGGCTTTCCCAAGAGATCTGCCACATGTAAAGTTGCATTTGCCCAAGTCCCAAGAGATGCAGCAGCAAAAAGGATTTTCTTCTTTCCCCCTTAGACTTTATGTATTCACAGCTAAACAGACTTCTCTAAAATACAGTGAAGTGTACACAATCAGCACACTGCTGAAGTTGGCACAATGTAGTTCAGACAGTTAATCAGAAAGGAAGGGGGCCAAAGGGCCTACATTATGTCTGCTGCTAAGATTCTTAGTTCAGGACAATGGAGGAGCCAGGCTGCTCGAAAAATTCAGCCCCAGCTTTATAAGACAGGCCTGGATCTGAATCCTGGCTCTGCCACCTATGACGGGATTTGGAACAAATTATTTTCTCCAGGTGTTTTCTCACCTGTAAAATGGGGGCTACCACCCACTTAAATTCTCTACCTATGAAATTCTACACCTATGAAATTCTACTACTTGGAGGGCCTGAAGATGAAGCCTGCCTCTTAGGTGACAGTATAGGGAGAGAATTCTAAACAAATCCCATGGCCTTCAGCAAATCAGAGGGAGCAGTGACTCTCATCCTCTTTTTAGTTCTTATCTCCCCAAAGCCAAATCCCTCCCCAGCCAAAAGGAAGGCTGCCCAGAAAAGGGTCTTCCCTAGGCTTGCAGAATCAGTAGTCTGATAGACTCAGGCTCTAAGCTACCTTTTTACCCCTCTGGAATCATGATATGCCCTAGTTGTCACTTCATGTAAAAGGTCACTGAGCACAGAAAAAGACACACTTTAACCCATTCTGGACAGAAGAGTTTTCAGACTCAGGGCCACTGATTTCTAAAGCATCGTAAGTTATACTAAAAAAGGAAAACAAGGCCCAGAGAGGTAAAGTGTGTTCTTCAAGGTCATACAAATGATCAGCAAGTATCTTTCTATGAAGAGGAAATAGCCTCTCCCAAAACCAAGCCAAGTTTCATGCTCTCAGGCCAAATAACCAGGTCTTTTCCTCCTCAGTCAGGAGGAACCCACAATGAGCAAGTGGAAAAGAACCCAGAATGTTCAGCATGCCAAAACCCCAAGTTGAGCACTGCCGAAGCATAGTGGTACTACCATCTGGTGAAGCACACAAGTTGAAAAAGCCATTCCCAAGCTGTAAGTATCTCCGATGAGCACTAGCTATCCTCAAGGCAGAAACGAAATTCAATAAATATTATGGAGTGCCTTTGAAAGCAAAGGCCACTAGGTGCCCTAGGCCACTCAGTTACAAGAATGCTGAACTACAAAGACACTACAGAGAAACACCAAGTTCAAAAGCAGGCCAAACCCTTATCTGGATTAACTTGGCAACAAATACCTGAATTCAGTCAACATAAAATGAACTTCCTTCAGCATGACAGAAACAGTATCAGAGGCATGTGGCAAAAGAAATAAGACATACAGCTCCTACCGCAATTAGTGGAAATAGCTGCATGAGGCAAGGGTCTCCAAGTACCTGGCACATCCTCCTAAACGGTGCCAGAGAAGGGAAGGCAGAGGGAACAGCTACACCTCCCTCTGTGGTGCCGACTCCTTAGCACAGAAAGAAACTACAGAGTTGCCTCCCGAGAGTGGAAGCTGAACCACGTCTCAGGCCCAGATCTAAGGCCGCCAAAAATTACTCTCAGGAACCCAGTGTGCAATGTTGCAACAGGCTGGTCCAAGCTGCAGCTGACAACCAGCCTCCACTCTTCATCTACCCCTTCCTATTGCTACAATTCATGGTCCACGTTTGTCATACTCTCACAGAGTGGAGCAGGGAACCTATTTATAGAGTGCCCCAAATGTCGGGCTCCAGTACACATGGGCTTGGGTAGGTCTCATGTAATTTTACCTGCTACAATAAGCTCCAAAGAAAGTGCAACCATGAACCAATAACCGAAGGACACAGAGACTGGATGAATGCTGACAAGCACCAGCACCTCCCCCGCTCCACCCCCAAAATCACCTACACCAGCAAATTAAAACCAGGATTTCCAAATAAGAGGAGAAAGAAGCTGGGAACTAAACCTGTATGGTCTTAGCTTTTTCCTCTGCACAATAAACCTAATAGGATAATGTAACCTATGTGAAGCCTGGTATCTGTTAAGTGAGAGAAACCATCTGCACACTGTCCTCACCACTGCTATCTCAAGAGGCAAAGTCCACAAATGGTCTCTAGTTTCCTCAAGGGCTCCTTCCTCCCTGCCCACACCCATGAGGAAAGAGGAAGGGTCCAGGATGGAGATAGCAATGACCTCCTGCTTAAATATTAAGTCTGGCTTTGGCTGCTGTTACAGCTGCTAAAGACTGGAGCCCTGACTCAGCTGAACCCAAGCTACTGAGACCTACATGCCAGGGCTAACTAAATTCCAAGACAAACATAGAACTTCAGAAAACAGCCCTGTGTCCCAACACCCTCACATGTATGGAAGCAATAAACTCGCTAATATAACAAACTCCAGGACACTGCAATTATCTTGGAAGAACTAAGTTAAACCCTTTCCTAAAGGCAAGAGCCAAATCTGGGCATCGTGGAAAGAATGAGAGAAAGTCTGTCTCTTGGTTTTCTGGAGATGGCATACTGCCAATTTGGCAGCCTCTGAACCCAGCATACAACATAAATCTCCTTCCAACACATGAAGTAAGGAACTTCCCTCTTAAACCTGTTGTCCAATCCCACTTACAGAAGAAACAAGAGTCTAGAGCAGATTTTCCCAAAGTCTGGTCTGGGGATGACCAACATCAGAAGCCCCTGGTGCAGAAAGGTGGGTTTAATCTACTAGGTCTGGAATTTGCATTTTTAACCAGCTCCCCTGGCTATTCTTACCCTAGCTTTGAGAACTGTGCAGCTCTCTAAAAACCGCTGTTGCTCGTCAGTTAAGTCAAAATCATTTTTCCCATACATTGGAATCATACCTCTCAAGGCCATTTAGGGTAGGCTCTACACACTCTGGAACCCAATACTCAGATCTTACACTGGCTGACCCAGTTGACACTCTATCAGCCTCACGTGCAGAATGGCTTCAATATAACCACCCTCTGGGGTGGCCTCAACTTCCACCTTTAAGCACACATATTCCTAGCTCTAAAAGGGGGGCCGGAGGAGGCTACAATCAAACTTTCCTGGCCCATCCTCTTCGAAGATTCCTTCCTATGCTGGCTAAGAATCAAGCCCCGTTCCTGCAGAAGGGGTAAGAAAAGCGGCTCGTTTCTGGGATGGCAGGAATCTACCAGGAACTATCTTGATAGGAGAGCAAAACCACCCAGGCCTGGGGCTCTGATAACCTACAACCCGTGAGGCCTCGAGGTGGCAAGAGGCCGCCCTCGTCTTTACTGTCCCAGATCGGGTGGAAGTGAGGGGTTAAGAAAATGCAGGATGTGAGGTCCAAATGTAACTTCTCGCCAACTCTGCCTCAATTGTTCTTCGTAGCTTCGAGCCAGCGCCAGGCTCTGAGCTCGGACCGGGTCCCAGGAAACTGCTGAGAGAGACACTTGGCTCCAGAGACGTGGCCCCAGGGTCGAGGAGGGGGCTCAGGGCCCGCAGCCCTCGGCCGGCTGCTCCCAGCACCGCAGGCCCCGGATCCCACTGCTCGGCTGAGGGGCTCTCACCTCGGCCCACCCGGCCTTCCAAAGGGTCCTTGCGGAAGTGGATCCCGTGCACGTCCACATGCGCCTCGCCGCCCGCGTTGACGGCCCAAATGACGCTCTCGGGTAGCCCGGCCCCCGCGGAGCCGACCACGCCGAGCCCCGGCCCCCGGAGCGCCGGCAGCAGCAGCAGCAGCAGCAGTAGCAGTCGCAGGAGCGCCACCGCGGCTCCCTCAACCGCCCGGGCCCCCAGCATGGCGGCCACCACAGCGGGGGCAGCCTCCGCCGACCCTCGTCCTCAACCGGCCGCCAGGCCGCCCCGGACTCAGAAAAACAGCACCACGGGCCGCTCTGCCTCAGCCGCCAGGGACATGTCGCTCTCAGGCCTCCTTCTCAGCCACGGGTGCCGCCTCCCACCTCAGGAACAACCTACCCCGCCGCCCAGCCCCCGGCCACGACGCTGCAGCCAATCAGCGCCCGACCCTCATTAATTACCCATCACCCCGCCGAGAAACGCCCGTTCATTGGCTGCCAGGCGAGGGAAAGGGCGTGGCTACTCCCAGGCGCCGGCCCAACCATCAGGCTCGAGAGGGAGCGCGCGCACAGGTTGGGAGTTCGGTTGAAGCGGCGGTTAAATGCGGAAGTGGCGGGGTGCAGCGCCCAGGCGGCCCCGGAATCCCGCAGCTGAATAGGAAAGGTGGCCTAGGAGGGAAGGTTTAGAGTAGGGCGCACTGACACGTCGCCAACACTTCCGGTGCTCCAGATCTTGGGACCGAATAGGCTCCCGAGGGGGCGTTGCTGACTTTCCCGCCCCCTCTTCCTTTCTCAGGGAGAGGCATGAACATAAGCTCTAGTAGGAGTGTACACTCTTCCGACCTGAGCCTCAGTCTTTTTCTCCTTGTGAGGCAGAGAACCCATTCTCCCCTAGAGAGGCCACAAGCACAACTCTTCAGAGCACGCGTCCCACGAGGACAACACCCCGCCCCCACCCCTTAGCGGGCTCAGGGCTTGTGGTAGCGTCCAGGCGGCCGTCCAATCAGAAGGCTCCAACACAGCGGAAATGCGTGGCCTTGTGGGGGAGGGGCTCCAGCTACCCGTGTATCCATGGCGACAGCCTCGGCCCCGCCCCAGCGACTCGGGGACGGCGTCGGGGCTTCCCCCACGTTGGTGTGGACAGTCGAGCGTGGTGTCCAGTCTGGAGGTGTATGCTCGACCGGAGCTCCTTCTCTGCTCCTTGGCAGTTCACCCAGCATTTTCCTACATTGGCGATCCCTGCGCTGCGGTCGCTGTCCGAACTCCCCACTTTTCAGAGACAGTGAGGCCCAAAGAGGGTCGCAGAGTTGGCCAAACGGTGACACCGCAAGTTAAGGGCAGAGCCAAGGCAAATTCCGCAAATATTTTTTTGAGACCCTACTACTATGGTTGGCAGATTTAGCAGATAAAATACAGGAAGCCCAGTTGAATTTGAATTTCAGATAAACAAATGGGACATACTTATATGAAAAAATAATTCATATTTTGTTTAAAATCCAAATTTAACTGGGATTTTTGCATTTTACCCGACAACCTTACCTACTACATGCCAGGCAATGGGCTTTGTGCAGCAGTGAACAAAAACACACCCAGGGTCCTGAATGAGAATTGCAGATTTTGAACTACCCACAGCTCAATTATTTAGTTAGAACAGAGATAAAGAAACAAAATGGGATACCAAAATGGAGAGCATCAGTGAAGAATTTAAATGCCCCATAATTCCTTCCCCAGCCCCCAGGGTCAGACCCCACAGGAGTAACTTTTAGAGTATCCCCTCTTGGTCCCACTTCCCCCCTATATTATATGGCAAGGATCTGGACTAGCTTGCTCCCACAGACATGTTTCCTGCCTCAAGGCACCTCTGGAGTCCTGCACTAGGGTGTCTTATCCCACTCTCCACTCTCTCAAAACTCGTCTTTGGAGGAACCTGGTAAGTCAGCTCTTGAATAGCCCTCAGGGCAGGGGTATAGTGCAAATGGGGATCAAAGGTACAAAGAGGTGATGGGGGGCTTCTTCCCTCCCCGGCAGTTGCCCTTCAGAGCCCATGTTCTAGCCCACCCACTACACCACCTCCTGGAGCTCATGTTTATTTTATCCTTAAGGCAGCCTAGTCCAGGAGAAGCTATCACAAAAATGGATTAAATCTTTGGGGAGCCCTCAAAAGACCTAATCTTATGCCTCCTCTCAGTTCCCCAGAGCCTTGGTCACCCCACGAGATAAATAAGATACTTGGCTAGCCCCCACTGGGCTCCTCAGATTCCATTCCTGGCTGGGCTACCTGTGTACAAAGGAGCCTGGCCCGGTTTTTTGAGATTCAGTAGCTGGTAGATTAGACTACCTCTTAGGTAAAACAAGAGTTCTGAGACCCGAAGGCAGGATGAGCGTGGAATCTGAGCTAGATTGCCTGGGTTCTAAGCCCTGCTCCACCATTTACTCACTGTGGCCTTGGGCAAGTTATGTACCTCTCGGAGTTTCGGTTTGCTCAACTGTGGAAGTAGTAGTTCCTACTTTGAAGGCTAGATCTGAGGTTTATAGAAGATAATGCAACCATTTGACCCAGCAATTTCACTCCATTTTACCCAAGAAATGAAACTAGTGTCCACACAAAAACTTGTACACGAATGTTCATAGCAGCAAAAGTGGAAGCTACCCAAAAGTCCATTAACTGATGAATGGATAAACAAAACTTGTATATCTATATAATAAACTATTTTTGAGCCAGAAAAAGTAATGAAGTACTGATATACACTACAACATGGATGAACCTTGAAAACATGCTGAGTGAAAGAAGCTAGACCTAAAAGGCCACAAGTTGTATTACTGAATTTATATAAAATGTTCAGAATAGGCAGATCTATAGAGACAGAAAACAAATTCATGGTTGTCTGGGGCCGGGGGAAAGGGAGGTAGGGGGATGATAGCTAAAGTCTTTTTTATTTTTTTATTTTATTTTATTTTTTAAAGATTTTTATTTTATTTATTGAGAGAGATAGTGATAGAGGGAGAGCATGAGAGGGGGGAGAGTCAGAGGGAGAAGCAGACTCCCCGCTGAGCAGGTAGCCCGATGCGGGACTCGATCCCGGGACTCCAGGATCATGACCTGAGCCGAGGCAGTCGCTTAAACAACTGAGCCACCCAGGCACCCTAAAGTCTTTTTTAATAATTTACTTGAAGCCCACAGCACCCTCTCAGGATAGAGAACTTGCCGTCCATGGAGTGACAGGAACTGAGATTTTGGGGTCACACAAAACTGGTTCAGTTCCTTTCTCAGTGGCTTCCCAACTACATCTGTTACTGCTTTTCTCTGTAATCACCTCTCTCCTAAAATGCATATGATCATCCACCTCACAGTTGTAAGGATTAAACGAGAAAAAAAAAAATAGACACCTAACAATGAATTATCTGAAAAAGAAATAAAGAAATCTATTCCATTTACAACAGCATCAAAAATAATAAAGGGGGGGCAACTCTCTTGGGTCCCCTCCCTTCTCAGGAGCTTTGTACTATCACTTTACTATCACTCAACAAACTTGCTTTGCTGCCTACCAGTCCATCTGGTCTACCTCTTCATTCTTCGAAGTGGCATGACCAAGAGCTGTGCACCATGAACACTGACAGAGAAAAAAACAATTTTATTTATTTATTTGACAGAGAGAGACACAGCGAGAGGGAACACAAGCAGGGGGTGTGGGAGAGGGAGAAGCAGGCTTCCCGTGGAGCAGGGAGCCCAACGCGGGGCTCGATCCCAGGACCCTGGGATCATGACCCGAGCCAAAGGCAGATACTTAATGACTGAGCCACCCAGGCACCCTGGTGACTTCTCTTTTCTTTGTAATATAAGAGGCAAGGCCATCTGCTGAAAATGCAAAGGAGAAAGGCCTAAAACTAGAGCAGGAACATGCCTGGATGAAGACTTCAGGATTCTTCCAGAACAATGTGATGAAGACAGAGCAACAGGGTGACCTACAATGTTGGCAGCAATTATGGAAATAATGAATTATAAAATCTTAGCAGGGGGAAGTAAAGACTCGCGAGGACCAGTGGGTCTGGAGAAGGATGGTCAGTCCTTTGGAAGGCCTGATGAGTTTGGATTAGCCGCTACTCAAGAGTTCAGTTTGTCAGTTAATGTTAGGAAATAAAGCTTAAAATGTGAAAAAAAATAATAATAATAAAGGGGCACCTGGGTGGCTCAGTCAGTTAAGCATCTGACTCTTGGTTTCAGCTCAGGTCATGATCTCAGGGTCCTGAGATAGAGGCCCACCTCTGGCTCGGTGCTCAGTGGGGAGTCTGCTTAGGATCCTTTCCCTCTCCCTCTGCCCCTCCCCCTTGTGCGCGCAAACTCTCTCTCTCTCTCAAATAAATAAATCTTGAAAAAAAATAAAGTATTTGGGGATAAACTTAACTAAGTGAAAGATATCTACTCCAAAAACTGTAAGACATCAGTGAAAGAAATTGAAGAAGACACAAATAAATGGAAAGATATTCCATGTTCATGGACTGGAAGAACTAATACTGTTAAAATGTCAATACTACCAAAAGCCATCAATAGACTCAGTTCAATCCCTGTCAAGATTCCAATGGCATTTCTTTACAGAAGTAGAAAAAAACAGGGCGCCTGGGTGGCTCAGTCGTTAAGCATCTGCCTTCGGCTCAGGTCATGATCCCAGGGTCCTGGGATTGAGCCCCGAATCGGGCTCCCTGCTCTGCAGGAAGCCTGCTTCTCCCTCTCCCACTCCTCCCCCTGCTTGTGTTCCCTCTCTCGCTGTGTCTCTCTCTGTCAAATAAAAAAAAAAAAAAGTAGAAAAAAACACTCCTAAAACCACAAAAGATCCCAAATAGCCAAAGAAATCCTGAGAAAGAAGAACAAAACATGAGGCATCACAATTCATGATCTCAAGCTATTCTATAATGCTATAGCCATTAAAAAAAAAATTTGGTGTACATCAATGATTTCTCACTAAAATTGGAAAAATACAAAAAAAAAATTTAATAGACATCTTTTTTTGTTTGTGGAAGAAAAACACACTTTTTGTGGAAAATATAGACAGAAGAGAACTTTAAAAAGATAAAATTCACTATAATTCCATCCAAAAGTGGGATAAGACCTGTAAACCTGGGCCCTGATGGACAGTTTCTCTATAACCCTTACTTCCCACCCACTTATTCTCACAACCACCACAAGAAGTTGGGAAAATAGGGTGCCTGGGTGGCTCAGTCGTTAAGCGTCTGCCTTCGGCTCAGGTCATGATCCCAGGGTCCTGGGATCGAGTCCCACATCGGGCTTCCTGCTCAGTGGGAAGCCTGCTTCTCCCTCTCCCATTCCCCCTGCTTGTGTTCCTGCTCTCGCTGTCTCTCTCTCTCTGTCAAATAAATAAATAAAAAATCTTAAAAAAAAAAAAAAAAAAAAAAGAAGTTGGGAAAATAATGTCCAGCATTTTGCAGATGAGAAGCTAAAGTTCAGTAAGGTTAGGTGATTTGCCTACACAATGAGGGCCAAAATCTGTTTTTTTGGTTTCTCATCTAGTACTTTGCCTCTGAACCTCTTAGATACCACTTGGTGCGAATCGCAGCTCTGCCATTAAAATACTGTGTGACTTTGGGTAAATGAATTCATCTCTCTGAGCCTCAGTTTCCTCATCTGCGAAATGGATAGAATAATTGTACATACCTTGTAGAATTGTGAAAAATAAAAAGACATATTTTAAACAAGAAAAACAAAAAGGACATGTTTTACAAGCTAGCATGGTGAGACCCTGAAGCCCACAGCTAAATGCTCAATAAATATTCGTCATGGGTGTTTGGGGGCATAGAGCCCTGGATTCAAAGCCTAGCTCTACTTTTGTAGAGCTGTGTGGCCTCGGGAAAGTCATTTCTCCTCTCTGGGCCTCAGTTGCCTCCTCTGTGCAATGGTAATAATTAGAAGATCCACCATACTAGGGTGATAGGAGCCCTTAACAGAATGCCTGGCCCATAGTAGGCCCTCAGTGAACAGTAGCTATTAATCACATAAAAAGAAATAATTATAACATATAATACTGGCAACTGAATAAATAGAAAAGGTCTTGGCTAAAAAGTTGGGAAAAACCCTCCCACACACAGGAGAAGGGAAAAGCCAAAGGGAACCAGAGTTCAAAAGTGGAAAATGGAACAGCTGCTGGTAAGCCCCCAGAGGCAGGCACCTTGACCCACAAAACTGAAAAGGGGTGTGTCTTCCTGAACAGATAAGGATCAGAAGAACAAAGCATTCTATTAATTAAGTCTTGCCTATTTTAAGTTTATGGAATATTCTTTCCCTTAAAGATAAGCTCACAATTAAAGTTCAAAAGGTAAACACAGAAAGGGGGGGGGCAGTCCTGCCTTCTGCTCAGCAACCCCTGCCAGCCCTTGGACTCAGAGGTGGGTGGTCTGGTCCCAAAGCCAAGTTTCCTCATCCAGGGCCTCTAGCAGCCAGACAGCAGGGGAACCAGATCTACCCAGAGAGCCTGGGAACCAGCCCCATGGTGTCTCCTGGTCCTGGCCCCCAGCGAGCAACTGGAACTGAACTTCAGGGGAGGGAGAATAGACTCGGCTTTTCCTCATTTCCCCCAGGAGGATATGAGTCACAGGGAAGAAGTCAGGCAGGACTAGAGTTGCCTAGGATGTGGACAGAAAAAGCAAGTGCCTTCCCATCTATGTGGCCTTGGGCAAGTCACTTCCTTTCTGCATCTCACCTGTAAATGAGGTGATGACAACCTTCAGCTTCCTAAGATTGGAATGAGGATTATAGAAAGTAGACTTCAGGAGAGTGCCTTCCATGGTCATCGTAAGTGTTCCACATAAGCTAAATGTTCTTATTATTTACCAGATTCTTTTCATTGTGTTGAGGACACAATTTATGGAGCCAGGAACATCAGGGAGTGTTTACTGTCTACTCGAGGTGTAAGCTTGGCAAGTCACATCCCCTCCCTGAACCGCAGTTCCCTCATCTGTAAAATGAGGTGATTATAAAGATGGAGTGAATTGATGAATAAAAAAAACTTAACCTATACCCAACAATACCATGTAAATAAATAAAGTTGCTGCTTTCTCCTTTCTGTTCCCTCTCCTGGAGCTGGGCAAATTAGGGAAGCAATAAGAAATATGATAGGCAGTGCTCACACATTGGACTGTAAATGGCTAGTTTACTTGCAGCTCTCCCTTTAGACCAGAACTTTCTATCATGATGGAAATGTACTACATTTGCTCCATCTAGTACAGTGGCCACTAGCCCCCTATGGCTATGGAACATCTGAGATGGGGCTGGTTTGTCTGGGGAACTAAATTTTTATCCCATTTTAATGAATTTAAATTTAAATAGCCACACGTAGCTTGTGGCTACTATGCTGGACAGCAGAGTTTGGATTGTAAGCTCCATGAGACCAGCCATCAGATGTCTTTTTGTCCTTATATCCCAAACACCCAGCAGAGGACCTGGCACATAGTATGTGCTCAGTGTATATTTGTTGACTGAAAGAATTACCAGAAGCAGAACTGACAAGAGAACATTCCAAGATCTGTTTCCCTCTTCCTGCGAAGTTCCCAAGACTTACCTGTAAAATGGGGATAATAGTGATTTCTCTCTCCTAGAGGTATAATGAGAATTCACAAGTTAATATTTGTAAAGGGCTTGATAGAATGCCAGCAACAGAGCTGGTGTTGTACAAGTGTTTGTTAATTAAAATAAAACCCATCTAGGGGCTCCTGGGTGGCTCAGTCAGTTAAGCCTCCGACTCTTGATTTCAGCTCAGGTCCTAATCTCAGGCGATGAGATCAAGCCCCAAGTCCCAGCTTCGTGCTCAGAAGGTAGTCTTCTTCTCTCCTTCTCCCTCTGCCTCTGCCCTCCACCCATCCCCGCTCCCAGCTCGTGTTCTCTCTCTCCCTCTCTCAAATAAATAAATAAATCTTTAAAAAAAAATACCTAGCCCAAGTGACTTTGTCTTTTTCGGAATGTGTCCATTATATTTAAATTAGGTTGCATGTGAAAGAAAATTTCAAAGTAATAATGGCTTAAAAGACACAGAAGTTTTTTCTCTCTGGTAAAGGACTCTGGAGGGGGTGCTCCTGCAAGGTGTCAGGGACTCAGGCTCCTTCTATATTGACGTTCCATTGACTCCACCTCAACACTGACTTCCTCATGGTCCAAAATGGCTGCTCAGGCTCCAAGCTTCAAGGCCACATTCCAGCTAGCAAGAAGGAGGAAGAAAGGCAAAGGAACCCAGGTCTTCATTTTAAGGACACGTCCCAGAAACTGCACACACTTCTATCCCATCAGCCAGAACTTGGGCACAAGGCCACAGCGAGCTGCAAAGGAGGCTGGGAAATGTAGTCTTGATTCTGAATGTCACAGAAATCGAGAGTTTTATTACTAAGGAAGATGAAGAGAACAATGTTGATGGACACCCAGCAGTGTCTCCACCGAATTCGAGTTTCACCCTAGGATTTGGTTTTCTTTTTTTTTAAAGATTTTATTTATTTATTTGAGAGAGAGAGACAGCGAGAGAGGGAACACAAGCAGGGGGAGTGGGAGAGGGAGAAGCAGGCTTCCCGCCCAACAGGGAGCCTGATGTGGGACTCAATCCCAGGACCCTGGGACCATGACCTGAGCCGAAGGCAGACGCTTAACGACTGAGCCACGCAGGCACCCTAGGATTTGGTTTTCAATGGCTGTTTTCACACCTTTGTAGCTACTAATGCACATGTGTATGGGACTCTTCAACCCACATTGGGCTTTCATGTCTGCTACCTGATCTGACCACTAAAACCCTTCCAGGCAAATACGTTGTTAATTGTTGCTATGGTTATTATTTCCCCTGGAACAGATGAGAAAATGGAAGCTTCACCAGCTAGCTCAAGGTCCCAGAGATTGTACATGATAGGTCAAGGACAAGAATCTAGGTCTGTCCAGCTCCCAATCTTTGGTCTGTTTCCCATTCCACGGCACATGCCTTCATGGCTTCACGGTCCCCCCCAGCACAAGGAAATGATCCAAAAAGACTCGACACTGAGTAGATCGGGACCTGAGGTCCGGGGAATCACCAGGGACGGGGTCTAGAGCCCTTCCTGCAGGTGAGGGTAGCAGTCACAAATGGCTGCCCCCCCTCTGCACCCCCTCGCTCATATCCATCTGACAAGTATCTACTGGGCATGCAGTACGCACTTGGCCAAGTGCAAGGGGTTCAGGAGACCCAGCGGAGAACAGGTCAGATAAGATCCTGCACTTCTGTCCCGCACAAGCGAGGCAGGGAAGACAGATGATAGAGGGGCGAACAAATATATTTATTTATATATCCATGGATTTTGTCCATCTATTCAATAAATAATTGCTGAGTACTTACTAAACACTGGAGATACTGCAGTGAGCAAGGCACAGGTGGTCTCTGCCAACACGGAGCGTCCGTTCTCGTGAGGGGTAAGGGGTGCCACATAATAAGCAGAAAACCAAAAATATAATAAAATAAACATAGTATGTCAGGACATGAATGTCATCTATCTCTAACTAGCATAAGTGGGATGTGGCCATGGCTTCCTACCTTCCTTCAATAGGGAAGTCAAGGGGATATTGAAGCACAGCCCCCCCAAAATGAGAAGGATCCAGCTATAGGAAGTGCAGGGCAAAGCATTCTAGGCAGAAAGAACAGCACTGTGAGGGCCTTGAGCCAGGTCCTCTACTTAGCATCATGCAGGGATCATCACTTTACCACCACCGCACCAGGCAGACACTATTACTAATAACAGATAATGAGGCTCGAAGAGGAAGACGGACTCCTTGAACACATCCATCCCTTAACACCTTCATGTGGCAGAGCTGGGATTCCAACGCAGGTTCATGTTATCACTGAAGCCCGTGCCTCAGTCGTGATACTCAGCCCCTCTGTCCTCTAAGAAAGACGGGCATCACCAGAGCACCTCCAGAGGGGATGAAGGGATATTCTGGCCCTGCAGCTGATGCCACAGTCACAGTCAGCAGCCTCAGGGCCACCTGGCAGGACCATGCTGCACAAACAGTCACTCCCTGGTCATAGAGCCAGATCCCAGGTTTAAGCTGAGTATCTCGTCACTGTCGATGAGAGGCTCCACCACAGCCATTACAGGATACCCTAGCTGGCTCTCTTTTCCTCTTTCCTCGAGACAGGACCATGGAAGCATGACGACATATGGGAGAGACGGGTAGGGAAATGGGGAATAACAACACAATAATAATAGCAAAAACTTTTATAATGCTTCCGGTGCTAGCTACCGTCCCAAGGGCTTCCGTTATGCTAACTTGCTTAATCCTCAAAATAAACCTCTAACATCACCCCCATTTTACAGATGAGGAAACTGAGGCCCAGAGGGTCTTATCACTTACCTAAGATGGCACAGCTGATAAATGGCAGAGCAGGGATTTGAACCCAGGTGGCTGATTCCAGAGCTCACACTTCTTTTAGCCTTATTATGACAAAAGAAGACAAACAGAAAAACACACAGAACAAATGTATAACCTTGTGAATTGTTATAGGGCAAACACCCTTGTAAGCAGCACACAGGTCAAGAAATAGAACTTTGCCAGAAACCCCAGGAGCCCCTGTCTGTGCGCCCCTCCTAGGCACAGCCCCCTCCTGCCCTCTCTCTAAAATCAACCGCAATTCGGATTTTTATAGGAAGAATTCTTTTTTTTTTTTTTTAGGAAGAATTCCCTGTGTTTCTCTGCAGTTCTCTCACCGAGTGTGTATCCCTAGTCATTGCTGGTTAGTCAGCCCAAATTTGGTACCTTTTAAGTCTCTTTCAATCTCTACGTTCTCCCTCCATCCCTCTCTTTTTCTTGTAATTTATTTATGGAAGAGCTTTAGTTGTTCGACCTGTGGCTTTTCCCAGCCTGGATTTTGCTGGTGGAATACGCACAGTACAACTCAGCATGTTGCTCTGTCCTCTGAATTTCCTGCCAACTGCCCGCTGGATCTAGAGGCATGCTCAGACTCAGGTTCTATCCTTCTGGCAAGGTCCAGGGAGGCGGAGCAAGGGGGGAGGCATATTCTTCCATCAGGGGCATGGAATGTCTCTTTTCTTTTGTCTTTTGATCAGAGCCCATGCCATTAACCACATTGCTATAGGGATGCTTCCCGGTGTCCTCAGCTGCTCTATGATTTGCTCCACCCCCTGGACACATCTGTCTCCAAAAGCAAGCCTTTTATAGGCACCACGGTTTCTGCTGCCGGGGCCTGGCTGGCGCTTGAAGGCAGCCCTTCAGAGGTCCCACCTGAGCTTCTCCACACTCCAGGGGCTGCGGTGGATGGGGCCCTGCCTCCCTGATGAGCATCACCTCTGTCTGCTTCTCCCTCCAGCCCAGTTCACCAGGCAGATGGAATTCTGTGTCATTTCCCAAGAGACCCAGGCTCTCCCTTACCGCTCGGCCTTTGCTCATGCTGTTGCCTCAACCAGAAACACTCTTCCCCTCACCTCCTCTGACTGAGCATGGCTGATCCTTCGGGTCCTAGCAAATCTATCCCTCCCACCCTATCCCCACCCTGCCAGATTACCTTTTACAGAGCCTCACTTCTCCTAGGCTAACCTCGTAAGTAGCCTCGTAAGCAGCACCAATGCCACTACATTATACCTGCTTGTTTTCTTAACCATTTTCCCTGCTAGACAGGGACCCTAGCCCCGGACCTGGCATACAGTAGGTGCACAGTAAATGTCTGTCCAATGCATGCATGCACCAATGAATGAATTGGACTTTACGAATCACATGGAGGCAAATCCAGGCTTGGACCGAAGGACCTTTCAGACAATGAGAGCCCTTCTAAGATGACACACACCCAGTTCCCCCACCCCCCCGAGGTGGGTAGTTAAGCAGTTGTGTGGTGCAGATCACAGAAAGAATTCCCACCTGGGTGGCTCAGTCGGTTAAGCATCTGCCTTTGGCTCAGGTCCTGATCCCAGGGTCCTGGGATCCAGCCCCGTGTTGGCCTCCCTGCTTGGTGGGGAGTCTGCTTCTCCCTTTCCCTCTCCCCCTGCTCCTGCTCTCTCTCTCTCTCAAATAAATAAAATCTTAAAAAAAAAAATTCACACCTGGGATAGAATCCATCTAGAAAAATGAGTCTTGGTTCTTGGAACATAGCAGAATCTTCTCTTCAATCTTACTAGGAACCACTAAATATAAGCCAAGTTCAAGAGGAGGAGTTCGTGTTTCAGCCTTGGAGGAGGCAGAAGCCCGGCCCCTGGGCTTTCCCTTGTCCTGAGCACTAGGGTTTCTCTGAACAGTGGCCTGCCTGTATTTTCAAGTTGCTTTATCATAGCCACTGTGTCTGCAATTAGGAAGCCACCACACTGGGGAAAGAAGTGTCCTAGCTGACACCCTAACTCCACCCTATCCCTGTGATGCCGCCTGGGGCTCATCCCTTCTTCATACCCACAGAAGCCCTCTTTCTATGAACTGCTCCTCTGGCCCCCCAAGGCCATCACATTTCTGAAACCATGTAGATCGGAGGGCTCCGGGCCGAGCCAACCCAACAGAGGAGCAAGCAGAGCTGCAGGCCTGCCTTGCGGGGCGCGGAGCCAAGGGCTTAGTCTCGGAATTGGATTACGAGAGTGAATTTAGAACTCCCAGCAACAACCCCCCCCCCTCCTCCCCAGCCTCAGGGACACGGGGATTACCCAGGCCTCTGGCCGGGGGCCCTCAGTCCTTCCCACATTCCCTGCCAAGTGTGAGAACAAGGATCCTGCGGCTGCTGCGCATGAGGGCAGGGATCTCTCCACCCAGCCCCCACTTCCAGCCTTTGGCCCACAGCCTCCCCCCACCCCCACCCTGCTGCCTGGGAGCACACCTGCCTCCCACGTGTCTGGGACTTACAGCAGTGTCAGTCAAATTGTGGCCCAGCAGTTAGAAGGACTCACTTCAGTGCCCTTTCCTGGGGACGAGCCTTTAGTTCCGCCAAAATCCACCGCCTACTTCTATAACCGTGGCTGTGGAATTCAATGCTTTGGTGAAATTCATATTCTCTGGCAAAACTATTCATTTCTCTCATGTCACAGGTGCTCTTGATTTGTTGAGGCTTTTAAAAGCCAAAGTATGGTCCTCGACTGGCAGCAAGGACCCCCCCTGGGAGCTTGTTAGAGATGCACGTTCACGGACCCCACTCCAAACCCTGAATCGGAATCACTAGAGGGGGGCCCAGATCTCTGGTTTAACAAAGTCTCCAGGTGATTCTCACACGCCACAGCTTGAGAACCACAGGCTCGAAGTACACGGGTCTGTCCCACACACCTGTCTGATTTCACACTAACCCTGTCAAAGATTCAGGGCAACTTCTACCCACTAACATCTCCGTTAGACTCCTTCAACCCTTCACCTACGGAACTTAGTTACAGTGATTACAAACGGGTCCTGTTTAACAGTGCCTTGCGCAGCTGTTATGTGAATGGCGGCCCTCGGAGGGGATTTTATTAGCCTTTATTATTCCCCTACTACATATGGGGCTCAGAGAGGGGACACGACTGGCCCAAAGTCACAGAGCAAGTAAACCCAGGGCCTAAGCACTCTACTCTCCCACTGCCCACTCTGCTGAGTGGGGGGCAGCTGTTTGGACATCTGTTTTACACACACCCTGGGATTTCCTCCGTGGCAAACACCTTGTCATCGCTTCCTCAGGAAGGCCTCTGCTGACCTCCCCAGAGGACGCCAGGCCTCCTTATTAGAGCCTACCACAGGTCCCTGCATTTTTTGTGCATAAAAGCATCACGATTTGTAACCCCGGCGTACTGAAGTACTTCATGTCTGTCTTCCCGCCAGGCTGGAAGCTCCAGGAAGAGAGGAAGTGGGCAGACCCTGCTGGATGCTCACCCAGTACCTATTCTCCTTTTCTTACAGAGCCTGACTTTGTTTGGGGCAGCTGGGTACCCAGCCAGATCACTATCTCCCCCAGGTTCCCCTCCAGTTAGAGGTACAAGATGCTGGCTTCTGAGATGACAGTGGGTCCCTAACGGTGCTCAATAAACGCATGCTGAACGCAGGACTGTTGGGCCAGCTCCGGGCGTGCAGTCGGTACTCGGGAAACGCACGTCATCTGACCGGGCCCAAGAAGCAAAAGACCCCCACAGCTGCCCTTGCCTGGGAAATACGTTTATTGGTTCCGAGAGAACAGGGCTGTGGCGAGCTGGGACGGGCACAGAGCGAAGGAGGGCGGCGAGAGGCTTTGCCCTGGGGCGGACATGCTGTGTGGGGGCTGCCGGCGGGCTCCCTGGCCCACCCCGCCAGCAGCGGCTGGGTCCGTGGCACTTGGCGCCCGGCGTCACCTCTGCCGGCTTGGCACGGTGGCCTCGGCGGCGGCGGGCGCCCCCCCTTTCCAGTTGCAGGAGTTGTGAGTCTTTCACAGTGCAGAGGGGTGGGGGTCCGGGGTGGGCACCTCCCCGGGGTGCAGGCAGGCCCCGTCCGCCAGTCCATCCTGGGCTCTCGGCGGCTGCGGCGGGGTGAGGCGCACTCGGGCTCCTCTTCTCCCGCCCGGGAGCTTGGCAGTCCTGGAGGGGCCCTGGCGGCCTCAGCGGGACATCATCCGGACAAACTCTGCGAGGGCACGGGACGGGGTGGGGAGAAAACAGCACAGTCAGGCCCAGCTCAGGCCGCCGCCTCCAAATCTCCCTCGGATCCGAGGCCCCCCCACTGCCATCGGGCCTCTTCCAATCCATCTTGTGCACAGCAGCTGGCGGGGGAGGGGGGGCTGTTTCATCTACATGGCTGACCCCTCTGAAACCTCTCAGGGCTCCCCGTGGGAAAATGTCCAATATCCTGTCGCTGGCCCCGAGGCTCTCCCTGCTGTGGCCCCAGCTGACGTCTCTCTCTCACGGCTCACCCTCCCTGAGCTCCAACCGCCCGGATCTCCCTCTCAGGGCAGCGGGCACACTCACCCTCCCTCCACCTCTCAGCTTGCCTGCAACCTGTCCCCTCTCTCTCCTTTTCCTTTGAACTAGACTTGATTATTTGGAGCAGTTTTAGGTTCACGGCAAAATTATGCAGCCAGTACAGAGTTCCCATTTACACCCTGCCCCACACCTGCACAGCCTCCCCCACCATCAACGTCCCGCACCAGAGTGGGACGTTTGTTACAATCGATGAACCTACATGGATGTGTGATTATCACCCAGAGGCCACAGTAACATTCAGGTTCACCCTCGGTGCTGTCCATTCTATAGGTTGGGGTAAATGTGCAAGGACGTGTATCCACCACTACGGTGTCATACAGAACGGTCTCACGGCCCTAAAAATCCTCTGTGCTCCACCTGTTCATCCCTCCCTCCCCCTAAACCCCTGGCAACCCCTGATCTTTTTACCATCTCCATAGTTTTGTCTTTTCAAGAATGTCACACAGTTGGAATCACACACTATGTAGCCTTTTCAGATTGGCTTCTTTCACTTAGCGATATGCACTTAAGATTTCTCCCTGTCTTTTCATGGTTTGATAGCTCGTTTCTTTTTAGTGTGAATAATACTCCATTGTCACAGTTTATCCACTCACCAACTGAAGGACGTCTTGGTTACTTTCAGGTTTTGGTAATTGTAAATAAAGCTGCTATAAACATCCGAGTGCAGGTTTCTGTGTGGTCATAAGTTTCAATTCATTTGGGTAAATACCCCTTCCTTCTTTTTCACCTGGCAGTTCCTACTCATCCCTTAGGGCTTTACTTATTTAGAGCCTCCTCCAGGAAGCCTTCCTTAATCCCCCCTCCAGCTTGGCACAGATGCCCCCTCTGTACCCCACAGCTTGCTGTATCCCCCCCAAAACAGCATGGATTATACTGTTGGCTTCTGTTCTCCTTGCTGGTCTTGGGTTCCTCAAGGCAATCTCGACATACAGTAGGAGTACGATACATGCTAGAAGAATAAATGGGGGATGCTGGGCTTGTAGGGAAGGGCCGTTGTCTGTGGGGGTAGGGGGGGCACTGCCAGGACACAGGACGACCTGAAATTTTCAAATCTGGTGGCAGCAAAGCCATCTTTCCATGTAGCCACACTCTCTTCAAACCTGGATTCTACCTGCTCCCCAGAAAAGACTTCCCAACCTTTGGGTTCTGGATACACTCACATTCTGGCACATGTTTGTCTTGTCTTTCTGCTTAGAATGCAAGTTCCTGGAGTTCAGAGTCAATGTTTTACTATATTTTTGCCCTGTATCCCATAGTTGTCCTGAATGGTATCACGCAGTGTAATGTATGTAGTGGTTGAGATTCCAGACGTGGAGTATGATCCAGCGCTGCATCTTAATAGGGAGGCGATCTCAAGCAAGTCATATGACTTCTCACATGAGCCTCAGTGTCCTCATCTGTATCATGAGGCAATAATAGTGCAATCCAGAGGGTTGTTGTGAGAATAAAATGGGACAATATGTGTAAGTGTACTTAGTACACTGGTATGTAATACATGTACAATAAATGATAACTATTGGAATTATTACTGATTCGTTCAAAAAAAAAAACACTTTTACTGAGCATTAGCTATGTGCCAGGTGCTGAATTATGAGGAAATACAGAGATAAAGAAAATGTTCTTCTCCAAAAGTTCCGTCAGGAGGAGACACAGCTAGCACTCGAGGGACAGTGTGAAGAACGAGGGCGAGCCTGGGATGCTGTAAAAGCCCGGGAAAGAGGAATTCAGCCTGCAACCAGCGAGGAAGTGCCAGAGGGAGTGGCCCCACTGCTGGGTCTTGAAGGGTGAAGAGAATTTAGTCCAGGTGAAGAGCAGAATAAAAGGCATCCTGACCAAAAGAACAGTGCATTCAAACGAGAGCTTGGCAGGATCATGGGCCACAAGTACCAGAGTATGGCTTTAAGGCAGAGGGTGAGTAAAGGGACAGGTGGAGCTGCAACTGGGCAGGTGAGCCGTGGTCCGATCTCAGGGGCCCTGAGTGTCAGACTGATGAATGGGGTGCTCTGAAAATATCTAGCATGGATGGAAGCAGGAGCAGATGGACAGATAAATGGGTAGAGATGGATGGGGTCAGTAGACACAAGAATGGATGGATGGATGGATGGATGGATGGATGGATGGATCAATCGATGAGAAGATGGACAAAGATGGGGAAATGACTCTACAAACAGATAGATCAATGGAAGTGTGGGCAGAGATATAGGAAGATGGAAATACATGAATGTATGAACAGAGGCACAGAAGTATAGATGTATGGGATGCCTGGGTGGCTCAGTCAGTTAAGCCTCTGCCTTCAGCTCAGGTCATGATCTCAGGGTCCTGGGATCAAGTCCTGCATTGGGTTCCCTACTCAGCGGGGAGCCTGCTTCTCCCTCTACCCCTGCCCCTTGTTCATGATCTGTCTCTCTCTCTCAAATAAATAAAATCTTAAAAAAAAAAAAAAACGAACAAAAAACAATCCTTTAAAAAAAAACAGTATAGCTGTATGGATAGACAGATGTACATGGGTAAGTGGATACATAGATGAATGTACAGAAGAACGAACAGACGCATAGATAGTTATATAAGTGCAAGAATAAATGGTAGTATGGATAATTATTCAGAGATGGATGAGTGGATAGACACCTGGACACATGAAAAGATGGGCAAATGAACAGATGGCAAGATGGACTGACGGATGGATGGGGGTAGGAATGAATAGGAAGGTGGATTACAGGAGTGCATGGATGGAGGGGTAAGAGAATGGAAGGGTAGGAGCATGGAAAGTTGGAATCATGATGGATACACAGTTGGAAGTCTCCATGGATCGTCACTACTGCCTTCGCTTCTCTTCCACATTCAAACCCCACCTACCTTCAAAGTCTACTCGTCCATCCCCATTGAGGTCCACATCTCGGATAATTTCCTCTATGTCTCGGTGTCCCACCTGATGACCCAGGAGTTTCCTCATGGCCTCTCGTAGCTCACTGGTGCTTATCTCCCCATCACCATTGGTGTCAAACTGGAGAGGGCAAAGAGGAGAGAGGAGTAGCTACAACATGGGGAATGTAGAAGCAGATCCCAAGTTTGGGCTCCTTTTCTAGCCTCACTATCTCCCCCTTCCCCAAAGACCCTTCTCTGTCCAAGCTCCTTCCCCTGGTATGTGATCCAGGGCTCGGATTTCTCTTCAAGTAACCGTCCCGGGGTTGGAACTCTAACAACCCCCCTACCCCTGCCTGTCCAGTGCCCATTACTCACCTCTCGGAAAGCATCTCGCAGTTCCTTCACTCCGATCATATCTGCTGTTTCTGCCAGGAGTTTAGGTCCCATTAGCTCTACGAAGTCATCAAAATCCACATGGCCACCCACTGGAGACAGAGGAAAGGGCTAGGTCATCCATCCAAGCACTCCCCATCTCTAATTAAGCAAAGGAAGGCACTGTGAACCCCTCCTTGACCTATCTAGTGCCAGGTCCAGGGTACAACCAAAGGCCAAATGAGGACAGAGAGGTGACTATGGACAGTTGGTCTGTCAAGGAATGGCTCAGGGGGGTGGCCAGGGTTAGGCTGAGGGAACCAGTCAGGAGGTGGACAGAGGCAGATACGGATGGAAGAAAGAAACACTGGGGAGGGCTCAAGGTGGGCACACTGCACAAACTCCTGGAGCCGCCTAGCAGAATGAGACTCTCAGCACTCGTGGTGCTAGCTGGCTTGAGAGTTCACCGTGACTCTGTGGGCTGTGTCTCTTTGTGGTCTCACCTCTCTACTCCCTCCTGACGCTTCCCTTCACCTTCACATAAACTGCTTGCACTCAAATACTTGTCTCGGGGTCTGCTTCTGGGACAACCCGAACTAAGACAGAGAATAACATAGGAGTAATAGCTTCCTTCTGTTCAATAATCCCTGTGTGCCAGGCCCGGGGCTGTTTCGCAGATATTCCCTCATGGACTTCCTGTGCTTCTCTCATTTTACAGTTTCCCCCTGAGAAAACAGGCTCAGAGAGGCTAAGTCATTTGCCCCAGGTCACAGAGCCTGGAAGAGATGGCCCCAGAACTGAGACCGGGCCTGTGTGACCGCAGAGGACCACGATGGTGGGGCCCGGAAGGGAAGGAGGTGCACAGTGGAGGGACTCACGGTTCATGTTGATCTGCTGGGACAGCTCAATGAGCTCCATCTCGGTGGGCATGTAGCCCATGGTACGCATGCAGTTGCCCAGGTCCCGACAGTTGATGTAGCCATCCTTGTCCTTGTCAAATTCTCGGAAGGCCTCTCGGAGCTCTGAGGAAAAGAATAAAAGTGGGCATGGCTGAAGAAAAGACAAAAAATGGGACCCGCAAAGCCTCTGGGCAGAGGCGGCCTGAGCACCCGCCCACCAGCTGGGAAAGCCAGGCCCCGGAGCTGCCAGGACTGCACTCCTCTGACCCCTGGCCCCACAGAGGATGCCCAGCCCTATACCAGGCCACGTCCCCAGGAGGCCAAGATGTCTCTTCCTCTCTTCCCAGCAATCTCCCTTCCCTCACCTTCCTGGACAGCTGAGCAACCCTTTCACCTAAGGGGCTGGGTCTTACCTTCAATCTCCTCTGGCCGCAGCGATCTGTCCTGAAATAAAAGAACATGTCCTATTAGCAGCTGCGAGGGGCCTAGAAGTCACAAAATGCCCAACCTGGGGACCATCCAAGGGACAGGAAGCACCGGGTGGGGAGAGTGCCTGGACCATGTCTTTGAGGGAAAAAAGTTCAGCCCCACATCCCCCATAGACACAGGAGATGCCCAGGGACCCCAGAGCCCCATCTGTGTCCCCATTCCAGACACAAGAATTGTGTCAGGGAACAGAGTTGGTCTGGAGGCAAAAACCTGTAAATAAAGTGGGGTGGGCAGGTTGTTGTGGGTCACAACAGAGAAGAAGTCTGCAAGGCAACGGGAGAAGGGCTAGAGGGACAGAAAGCCAGGACTAGACAGGCTGCCTGAGAGGGAGGAAGGGGAGGAGGAGGAGCCACGGGCGTGGAGGCAGATTTAGGGCTGTGCCCTGCTTCTTGGGCATGGCCCACCTTCTCCAACTTGACCCCCATCCTATACCTTGCCCCGTCATGGGACACAGCATAGGACCCTGGGGGCTGCCAGTGCCAGGGGCTGCTGCCAGGGTCCAAAGCACACATCTCCAGCTTCGAGCCGTGCCCAGGTCTCCTTGGGGACTCAAGGAAGCCCTGGGTCTAGGGCATCTGAACAGATGGCAGAGAAGTCTCCAAAGAGCAGGCCCAGAGGACGCACAGGGTGGGCTCTGGCCCGTGAGGTGCCAGTCACTCCAGGCCTTCCCCGGAGGCGGACAGATCAGCACGAAATGGATGCCCAGCTGGACCTATTCAGTAGGCTCCCAAACTGGCATGCAGGGCTCAGCCTCCCCACATGTCACAGCTCTCTGACTTTGGGCAGGAAGAATGTGGGGCAGGGTGTGCCTGCCCTAAGGAAGCGCACGCCGGGTGTGGGCACACCTCTCATGAACACACACAGGCGGGCCCCAGCAAGCATGAGGCGTCTCAGCTGTGCACGCAGGCTGTTCTAGCCAACAGGGTCAGGGCAGGCAAGAGACAGCTTCTGCCCATCCACTGGAAACTGGCCCCAGGGCAAGAGACGCCAGCTCCGGGAACTCTGAGAATCTTCTAGAAAGGGGCTGCTGAGGGATGCCTGAGTGGCTCAGTCGGTTAAGCGTCTGCCTTCAGCTCGGGTCATGATCCCAAGGTCCTGGAATCAAGTCCTGCATTGGGCTTCTTGCTCAGCGGGGAGCCCGCTTCTCCTTCTGCCTGCCTCTCTCCCTGCTTGTGCTCTCTCTCTGACAAATAAATAAAATTAGGGGAAAAAAAAGAAAAGAAAGGGGCTGCAGAGCAACATCTTGGGTGGCCAAAAAGGATGATTTTTGCAATGCCCTGTACCCCCAGCAAGTGAAGTGAGCAAGTAGGCAAGTGTATGCGTGCACACACCCTAGGACAAGTCATTCAGACATGAGTCCTTTCCCACCCTTCAAGCCTCAAGCAGCATCCCACTTCTCCAGGACGCAACTCTGCACGATTGGAGAGGAACAGGGTGCTGCTGACCCCCACTGCAGCACCCTCCCCTTCTTGCATAGCCGGAGCCAGGGAGCAGGAAAGCCAGGTACCCCTGCTCCGTGTGCCTCTGGCAGAGCTGGTCTGGCGGAGTCCGGGCGGCCGACTGTTGGATCACACACTCCCCTTGCGGAGCAGTGGGGGTATGCGTAGTAGAGCAGGGGATGCCCACCAATGTGACAGGGAAACCATGAGCACCATCCCCAGGGGTCAGATGGGAAGACAGCACATGCACACTCCTTTCTCCTCAACACATGCGGTCTGGGAGAAGAGCTCGGCCTCTAGAGTCAGACAAACTCAAGTGCAAAGCCCGATCTGCTACTTCCTAGCCATGGGGCCTTGGGCAGGTCACATCAGCTCTCTGAGCCACAGTCTCCTCATCTGTAAAATAGGTTAATACCAGTACCCATGTTACGGGGCCTTTGCGAGCATCCCGTGAGACGAGATATGTAAAGTGTTTAGCATGTGGCATTCAGTAAGTGGAACCTGCAAATGTTTGTGTCTGTAACATCATCATTATTACCCTCCTCCCTGTGACTGTTCAGATATCTGCCCGGACATAAGAGCCGCGCGTGTGGATATTTAAATTGGAATCGGAAGCCAATGAAATTAACAGTTGCCCTAGCCACGTTTCAAGTGCTCAGTAGCCATGTGTGGCTGGTGGCTACTGTATCGGGCAGCACGGATCGTAGAATATTTCCACCACTGGAGGAAGTTCCCCCGGACAGGCCTGTGTATTCAGCGCTGCCGTTAGGACAACAGGAAGCCTTTGAGTCAGACTCCCTGGGTTTGAAGCCGACCTCTACCACCCCCTAGCTGTTATCTTGAGTATGTTTACCTCTCCAAATCAGTTTCCTCATCTGTAAAATGGGGGTGATAATAGGACTTACCTCTCAGAGTTGCTCTGAGCCTTACATGAGGCGATGCACCAAAGGACTTAGCACAGAGCCTCACACAGAGTATGTGTGCAAAAAAACAAGCAAGCAAGCAAACAAAAAACGTTAGCTGCTATTGTTACTTCTTGCTGGTGCATGTGGACACACCAGAGCTTTGCAGCCGTGGGTGGGAAATTTGGGGGGGGGGGTCAGATTCACAAGTTGAGGGTTTGGGGTATATCCATCAGGGGACACGGGTTGCTGCGGACAGAGCCCCTCTTCTTCCCAGTACCTCCTCATGCCCTCTGAAGCCAAGTCGAGTGCGGCTCCACTGGGGCCAACTTACGTACAGGCTGCCTGTTCTCGGCGAAGCCCTTGCGCAGGAAAATGCAGGCGGGGCCCAGCAGGTTGTGCATGACGGCGCAGTTCTGGGCCAGCATCAGGAGCGGTCCCGGGAGCTCGCCGCTGGCTGCCGGCCCCTCCTGGCTCATCTGCACCACCGTGTAGCTGCTCTTCTCCTCCCGGCGCATCTTCAGCCAGCACCAAGCAAATACAAAAGAGAGGCACGGTGTCACCTCCCTGCCCCACGGGCCCTCCTGGCCTCAGCCTGGCTCCGGGTCCTAGAAGGGGCTCGCCCCAAGAGGAGACCCTTGAGAGTCAAACAGCAGGGTTCAGGATGCATGGGAGGCAGGAGTCAAATTGGTTCAACAGATGGAGTCTCTGATCCTTGACTGTCACGGCCGCTCCAGGGAGATCTGGGGGTGACACCCACTGTGTGGGACATGTGCACACACATGCTCACGACACATACACACGCAGAGAATCACACACTCACGTGCATGTGGAAGCTTACAGAGAGAAGGGGCGGGGCAGGGCTTCGGCTCCAACCAATGGGAAGTGCTCACTCAGAGACTAATGAGTACTATCCTTGCCCAAGATGCTCCCAAACGGATTTGTGGCCCTGCCCCCACTGGACCCCACTGGAAGGCAGTGAGGACAGTCAGAGCTGGAACCATGCAGAGCAGGCTCAGGTGGGCTGCTGGAATGGCAGGTGCAAACACAGGGGCCTCGCTAACAGAAACAAGCAGGTGGGAGAAGAGGGAGGCCTAGGGCAAAATGGAAGACCTGAGAAGGGATGAAGACCTGAGAAGGGATGGAGAAGAACATGTCCCCACGAAGGAGGCACCAGTGGTGGCTGGGGATTTTCCACTGCATGTCTTGATCATAATACCCCCTGGCACCAAGTTGCCCCGGGAGGCTGCTGTTCTTCGCCTCCCCAGAGGCTGTAGGCTGCCTCTGAAGGGGCAGAGCCTTACTTAACTCAGCCCAATGTTTCCTTCTGACTTAAAGCACTGGCTGGGCCAGACAAAGCCCATCTGTGGGTCAGATTCTTCCCAGTTTGCAGCCTCAAGACTAGACACTCTCTGCCCCCAGCAGCTCTCTTTCTTCCCCCTCCTGTCTGTCTCTGGCTCCCCGCCCAGTTTGCCCGACCTCTAGAGGCTGAGGCAGGGGCCCTCTCTGCTTACCGAATATAGCTGTGCTCCCAGGCCCTGGCCCTCCCCTCCTCCTCCCTGCTGGTTCCCATGCAGCTATAAAAAGTCAGAACTGTCCACAGACCGTCCCCTTAGGACAATAGCAGCATCCAGACCCAACATTCTACTCCATTCTGGCCTCCACAGGATGCCCAGGGCCCCCCAGGATCCAGGACAGGGTGCTCTGCCTTCAGTCCTGAGCTTGGATGCCTCCGCTCCGTGCGAGGATTTGGAGGCCAACCTTCCCAAGGAGAAACAGAGCAGCTAATACTCGGAGGGCTGTCTTTGTCCCGGGACCCCAGAGCTGCAGGCCCTACCCTTCTATCCTGCTGCCCCCACCCCCACTTGCTGCCAGGTTCCTCCAGCTGACAGAAGGTCATGCAGAGGAGAAGATCCTGTGACCTAGGGGGCAGCCTGTCCTCCCAAGATGAGAAGCAGAACTAGTTCCCCCCGGCTTACCTCATCCTCCCTCTCCTCTCCTGCCTCTTCTCCCCCCAGAGCCCCACACTCTGGGGCTACAGACTAGACTCCCCTCCAACTTCCTAAGCCTCTCAGGCCTAGAGAGGGAGGAGCAGTATCCTAGTTCAGACCCTGGGTGAAGGTCCTCAGTGCAAGGCCCAAGTCCAGTGAATGCAATAAGGGTGCGTCTTTGGTTGTCTCAGAACTTGAGAGATGTCAGAGAGGCCAAGGGCCATTCTGGTTTGATGTCCAAAAGAGTTCGGAGCCTCGGCCATACTCACACAGGCTTCCAGGACCCAGGCTAGAGCGAGGGCAGAACCAGAGAGACCTTCCCAACCGGGAGGCTGGCTCAGAGGAAGCCCGGGAGTAGAGTGGCTGGACCCCAAGAAACAATCTCCCGAGATGTGTGTAGAGAATCAGCCTTTTCGTTTCTGGCTGAGTCTTGCACACTTGGCTCAGAGTGAGCACAAGCCCGGAGGGTGGAGGCAGCAGGCAGCAAAGAACTCTGAGAGGTGATTCAGTGCCTGGCTTTGGGCTCCAACAGTTTGGGGACAAATTCTTGCTTGCTGTGTGACCTCGGGCAGGTGACTTCACCTCTCTGTGCTCTAGTTGCCATCTCTGCCCAGCGGAGAAATAAACTAGCACCTGGAGCACAGTAAGAGCCCAAGACATGGAGCTGCCGTGGGGATGACAATGACGGGGATGCCGGGGGTGCCCATGGTAGACATGCAGCATAAGAGATGCTGGGAGCCAGAAAGCATTTACTTCTGGCTCCAGAGCAAGTGGGAGAATATGTGCCCGTCGGGGAAGAGCTGAGAAGGGATGGAGAAGAACGTGTCCCCACGAAGGAGGCACCAGTGGTGGCTGGGGATTTTCCACTGCATGTCTTGATCATAATACCGCCTGGCACCAAGTTGCCCCGGGAGGCTGCTGTTCTTCCCCGGCCAGTGATGGCACCTGACAGCCTGGTCCTGCCCTGCACAGAGCCCGGAGCAGGCCACCTCTCCCCGGCCCCGGCTCCACGGCCGCCACACTCAGGAAGCCAAGTGGGCAGCGGTCCACAGGCTGACAATGTCTCCTGGCACCACGGGGCCATCTCCCAAGTGTAGCATGGCAACAAGAGGGGTCAGCTGGCCTCACGACCCAACAGCTTTCTAACAACCCAAGCTGGCCAAGAGAAGGCAGGTCAGAACTCTCTCTCCTGGAAGGTATTCAGGAGCGGTTAAATGAGTCAGGGCTTGGCGAGGTGGGAGAGGGAATCGTTGCAGCGAGTGGGAGTCCGGATGACCTGTAAGGTCCGACACGGGAATCTGTGAATAACACTTCCGCCAGAAGGGAAGAGAGAGGCAGCCTCTCATGGAGGCAAAAATACAAATAAAATACCAGCTATGGATTCACGTGGACCGACGTTTCAAAACTCTCAACTCTGCATCCACTGGGCTGTGTGACCTTAGGAAAGCTCTTAAGTCCAGTTCCTTTCTCTATAAAACAGCCAAGAGAACTACTTGGTGGAAAAGAGCAAATGAGATCACAGACGCTGGATATGTTGTAGCTATTCAGAAGAAAGCAATTATTACTATTACAAAAGAACATGAAATTGAATGCAATGCGTTTTATTGTCTTTTACCTTATTCCGCGGACTCAAACAAAACCTCTCCTATTTTCCTTCTTCCCTCCACCCCGCCTTCTCCGAACACCCAGAGTGGAAAAATTAGGATCATGATGATGGTAATATGAGCTGCCATTTATTGAGGACTCCGTTCCGGGCAGTGTGCACAGCACTTTATTCGCTTCTAACGATCACCTTAGGAGGTAAATATTAGTATTCCCACCTGGTGGACGGGGGAACTGAGGCCCAGAGAGGTTAAGTAACTTGCCCAAAGTCACATGGCTGGAAAGAAAAGGTTTGAGAAGTGGGTCTCTTAAGCACTCTGCAGTGTAGTGGGGGGGAGATGGGTGGGGTGGGGCAGAGGGACAATGCTTGTTGTTAAAGTTCACCTTTTTAAGCTCTGGACAGAACTCCAGGGGAAATCTTTCACCCTGTGGTCCTCTAGACTAATTCAGGTCAGTTTCCGCTTCTCTACAACAGCGTGGAGCCCACCTCTGGTGCCAAAGACTTCCCTAAGATGACAGATGATGTGGGCTTTACACACAGAAGGAAGAGTCAACCCTCGGAAGGATCCAAGGGACCAGTGAGGATTAAAGGGAATTTGATGTGAGCAGCTTAGCTAAATAGGAAGATGATGAACAGAAAAGCCCGGAATGTCCTAAATTAAGAAGACTATCGAACCGACCGAGGAGGTAGTACAGGGTTAGGGACAGAGATGCCATTAGTTAACCTGAGACCTTGGGTAAGTCACTTCACCCCAGTGGTAATCAAGTTCCTTGACTGGAAAATGACAGAACTGGAGGAAAACATCCCTATCATTCCTTCTTCCTTTAAATAATATCTACGAGTTTCTTCTCCAGCTTGACTACAGAGGGCTAGAAACACAGGCAGAGCCTGCCTGAAGCAAAACCCCATAGATGTAAGCCCAGCTTTGCATAAAAAAAGTGTTTTGGAGGTGGTGATTTGCTTTCCAAAAGGAATTCTTGCAAAAGGATATTATCCTGGTGTATAAGCAATAAATCCATGACAAAAAGCGACTTATAGACACCTTTGCTCAATATCCTATTTCTCAGTAAAAACAATCCCGGGCCCTGAACCAGCCTGGTCCTAGTTGAGATTCTCTGAGCGGATTCAGGAATTATTGAGGGTAGCAGGGCATACCCCAGTAGCAATGGGATCTACTTCAAAACCCACAAGTCGGAAGGCTTAGAGACCACCAGAGAGAGGGCCAGAGACTCTCAAAGAGATGAATGAGCCCCCCCCCCCCCACCAAGCTGGGAAGCCCTACCTCAGTAGTGGCAGGGTCACAAAGCCCAGCTCAACCTTCTTCGGATCCAGCAGCCCCAAGGGGATCTGTCCACTCACATTCTATGGACCTGGGCTTGTCATGTTATGGCCCAGTAACTACCTGATTTCTTTTCTAAATCTTGTGCTAATTCCCAAACACAGCCCCCCCACCCCCATGCAGCTGTAAGTCCCAACTTCAGCTCAGAGCCCGAGACACTGAAAACAGGCATCAGAGGGAATCTGGAGGTGGGAACAGGGAAGCAGCTTTCGACAGAACCCATGGAAAGGGTAGCAAACTTCAGATGCCCAACCCCTCCATCCCCAACTCTCAGACAGATGGCAAGAGGCCCCCTTCCCCTGCCCCAGGTATTGAGAATTCCAGAAACATACCTTCCTTGAGAGATTTCTCAGTGGAGACTTGACACAGTTGCCCATCCTAAGCTGAGGCAGCCCCTCTCAGGATCCCCAGGTCCATGAAGGAGGCTCCTGGGGACTAAGAGATCTTAGTCCCTGTCACAGCCAACCCCAGCCTCCCTCTGCCCGCGCAGCTCTTCCTCCTGGCCCGTTCTGAGCCCTCTCTCTTGCGCGCGTGCTCTCTTACTCGTCTGCCTGCTCTGGCTCTCTGATTTTTTTTTTTTTTTGGTTGATTGTGTGTGTGTTTGTGTGTCTGGGTTTAACTTTCTGGACACTTTCTTAAGGAGATGAAGGCAGGAGGGGAGAGTGCAGGGCACAGAGAAAATCGCCCGGGGAGCTGATGGCAGAGGGCAGCAAGCTGGGGAAGGTTGCCGGATCATCTACATCAGATTAGAGCTCAGTCCTCTCTCCGGTTCATTTCCCTTCCCTCAGCCCCTCCTCTCCCGCTGCCAAATCTGCAGGGAGATTGCTTCAGGGAGGGGGGCCCAGAATGGCAGCTGCAGCTGGGAATTAGGCCAGCAGACCTAGAAGGGGAAGCAGGCTAGTTTGGGCCACCAAAGCCAGGTTGCCTCCCAGCTCCCAGTCCTGTGTGTGCATTCACACACACACACACACATCTGCGCACAAACACGCACACGCAAGCACCGAGGGACAGACACACATCTTAATTGCCCCCTGGTGATCGCAGCTGGATTGAGAGCAGGCAGTTCCAGTTGAGGACCTGGAATATCGTGTGACGTCCCCATCACGCTCCATTTTTCACACTTGCTTCGTCATTGAAATGGGATGAAGCTCCGGGGCTAGAAGCACAGGCTGAGCCATCAGCAGCAAGCAGATCCTTCCGCTCCCTTTGCTACGTGGGGTCTCTCCAACCCAAGAGAAACCAAGAGACTGCGGGGGTGGGGGGGCATGATGGAGGCAGTGCTGACGCAGAGGGTGTGATGGAGGGCTGCCAACCCTCGAACAATCCTTTGCCTAATCCTGAGCGAGGATCTTTCAAGGCTTCCTTGGGGTGCAGGGCAGAGGGGCCGCCCTTTGCAAAGTGGTCTTCAAGGTCCCACGACTGGAACTTTTTAGGTAAGTGGCTCTTCCTTGTCCCTCTGGGTTCCAGGTTTGATGAGAACTCATCTCAAGCCTCAGATGTCACATTCAAGATCTAGGGCAGGAGCTGGATGACCCAAGAGTCGAAGTGTCCCTGTTTCCCGGCAGCCAGCTTTTCCCAGCAGGGGGCGCCAGGGAGGGGATGGGAAGCCGAACTCTCCCCGCCCCTGATGCAACAACCCTTCCACGCCGCGCTGAAGGGTTTTCAGTCCAGAGAGGCTGCTTTCTCGGGGACTTTTTGTCAAGCTTCAGTGGCCGGTCAGAAGTTCCATTAAGGTAGTGGGTGGGGTGCTGCCCAGAAGGTGCCACAGGCTCGCTCGCTCCCGGGGAGCCGGGGGAGAAAGTCCCTGGAGAGCTCTTGACGTCCGTGCTGCTGCTGACGTTGCAATGGTTTAATTAGGGGAGTTACTCAGCAGCCTTGTGTGGACCAAACCTCCAGAGGAGGTACGAGAAGGAGGGGCAGCCCCTGAGGACAGAGGGAGGAGCCTGGGGAGGTGCTGACGCCCAAAGGGCAGGAGAGACACCCGGGAGATGAAACCGAAGAGTGAGCAGCTAACATAAGTGCCTTCTCCAAAGATGCGTTCCTCCACAAGAGCATGAACCAGGCTCTCTGCAGGGCCGGGGTCAGGGTCATGAGACTCAGGTGCATGAGAAGGGACTGCAGGCTTGAATCCTGGCTCTGTCGCCAGCTTCTGACTTCTCATATTCCAGAGCTTCTGTTCCCTTGCCTGGAAAAGGGGGTTTCCCCTTATCTTGCTTATAAAACGGATGTGGACAAGTACCCGGCGCGTGATAGGTACTCAATGAGTAATTCTTAAAATGGAAGAAAGAAGTATCATTTGTCCAGTGTTTATGTGCCAGGCACTGTGCCTGGCTCTGGGAATGCTGTGGGGAACAAGATAAGCATGGTCCCTGCTTTCAGGGAGCTTACATTCTAGCAGGCGGGCAAGAGCTATTAAAGAGCTATGAATGCACTTATTTAATCACGTTTCCGGTAAATGCTATGAAGGGGGAAGGAAACGCGAAACCACTGAGAATGTGAGACAAAGGAATCTCACTTAGTCTTGGGGGGGGATCAGGAAAGACTTGGAGATCAAGCCTAGGAAACCAACCATCTGCAGACTCTTGACAAGCTGGGGCTCACCAGGGACCCCAGAGGGAAATCCAGTTAGGTTCCAGGTACAAACCCAATTCATATTAACTACCTGGGCAGATATATGGAAAGGCAGCGCAGTATCAAGTGAAGATTCTCAACGCTAGATGCAGATGATTCTGATTTAATAGGTGCAGGTGAGCTCTGGACATTGGTGGTGGTTAGTGCTCCAGGTTATTCTGATCTGCAGCCAGTGTTGAGGGCCATGGACAAGGATACTAAGAGCTTGGAATGCAGGGGCAGACATACCTGGGTTCAAATCTTGCCCTGCTGCCTAGCAAACTCTATGACCTTGAGAACTTGTAAATCTCTCTGAGCCTCAGTTTCTTTATAAAATGGGTACACTAATAACCCTTCCCTCCGAGGGCTGTTGTGAGGAGTCAGTGAGATAATACAGGCAAAGGGCTTGGCACAGTGCCGGGCACCTAGAAGGTGCCCCTTCGCCTGCCCAACGTTGGTCTTAAAGGGCCAGCTGTGCCCGCCTCTCCATACTCAGCAGAACACCCACTCAGTCAGACCTGGTGACTCCTGCCCCCTGCAGGCCAGCCCGAGCACAGCACCCGCCTGCCGACCTTGGAATATGCCTGTCCTTGGAAGCAGGAGACAGAAGACAGCAAAACCAGGCACCCGTGGAAAAGTCGTGCACTCTGAATAAATCCCATCCTTCCTTAGAGGGAAGGATGTTGACCCTAGCTTGAGGCTGAAGGCAGCAAGGGACTCAGGGATTCAAACTCAGAGTTTCACTTAAGCTATTTGGGGCAGGGCAGGGCAGGCCGTGGTGGTCCCGAGTGACAGGAGGCATAACTGGAATCTAGAGGGAGCAGCTGGCTTGACCTTTAGCAGAAAGTTTTTGAAAGGGCTGAACAATAGGGGCTTCTCTAAGGAGCAAAGCACATCACAAAGCCCCACATTCCCGTCCCTCTTCACTGGGGCAGCAGCCCCTGGGCTTCCGGAAGCCTACACTTGGAGTTCTGGAATGGAATAATAGGATCAGGGGGTTGAGAAGGATAAACCCATTGCTGATTATTCCTGATTAGGAGGGAGGCTGGCCTCCAGCCCTAATCGGTTCTATCACCAGCATTCAAATTTGGATGACAGCCCAGGGTGAACACACTCAGGGAAAGCTGGGTCGTAACCTGAGAGGTGCTTTGTGGATGCTTCTGACAAATAGGAAACACCCTTATGTGACTTCCCACCCAACCAGTTCTTTAGAGATCACAGTCCTGCCATTTACTTACTGTGTGGCCTTTGGACAAGCCATTTCCCCTCTCTTGAGACTGTTTCCTCACCTTTAAAATCGGGGATGATAATGCCAACCTTCACAGGTGGCTGAGAAGATACTTGGGCAATTGTTCAGTGAGCTCTTGACTGAGGTCTCAAGCACTCATGCTGCTTCCCCCAAACAGCTAAAGGCAAACGCAGCTGTCTGGGAGGACTCCACAGGATTGATATCAACCACAAGCTGACCTTCTCTTTCCCTTTCCCCAGGCCCCAGGGGAAAAGCAATAGGGGCTTCTTGCCCAAGTAGGGAGAGACTTTGCAGGGTCGGAGTGAATAAGGTACACAGCCCTCTAAGCTACAGGAACTAAGAAATCTCTGCAGACCTGAGGCTGGAGATAATGGTCATTTGCCCATTAGATACTGTGACCTTGTTATGTGCAAAGCAGTTTGGGAATTGGGCTAGTCTATTCAAATCAGAAGAGATGTCACTAGAGCTAGAAAAAGGGGAAGGATGGGACAGAGATGTGGGTTTTATACACATCTGCCTCCTCTACAAGGGGTGTTTCTTCCCCAGCTTAGAGTAAGGAGCAGAAAAACTGTTCTTAAAATAGTTTTACAAGACCCAATGCCAAGAGTTGCCCCAAATCATGCCTATTCTGAGTTAATGTCTAATATCACATCTCTCTAGGCCACTGGGTGGCATGTCCTTAGCTGGCCACAAAAGGGTACTAGGGAAGGTCCCTTGTCATTCAGCTCCTACCTTTAATGGCCTTTCTCACCTTGCTCAGAGACAGCTTTCAAAGTACCTTACACAGGCCCACATTCAGACAGTTACTTTATTAACAGTAACATTAATGAAGGCTACCCTTTTTTTCCAGAACATACTGGGGCCAGTCCATTTGACATCCTTAATCTTGTGTGACCCTCTTTAATAGCTCTGCAAGGTAGTTTTTGTCAATCTCATTTCTGGATGAACAAACCCAGACCAGAGAAAGAGAGAGAGGAGAACAGGCCCAAGATCACAGCAATGGGAAGTGACAGAGCTGGGATTGGAATTTACAGCTCTACTTTCTCTCAAGCTACCATTCTATGGCTTCGACTCAAAACCACACCATTTGCCTGCAGGCAGTAAGGATGCTCTGGGAGGTCACTGAAAGAATCTTAATTCCTGTTCCCCCTAACATGGGAGTCTATCTCGGTCCCTTCAGTGTTACTTTGAGCCCTGGCTCTCCCTGACTCTACTACAAATGGAAGGAAGAAGGTCCTGGACAGCACTTGGTAGTTAATCAGCAACAACAACAACAACAACAATAATAATAATAACTAATATCAATGGAGCCCTTGCTCTGGACCATGCACTGGCCAAAATCTGTACATATCTCCATGTCCCATTTAATTCCCCCGAACCCAGTGAGGTACTATGATCTTCCCTATTTTGCAGATAAAGAAACAGAGGCTTAATGAGGTTAAGCGATTCACTTAAGGTTAAAAAAAAAAAAAAAAAAAAAACCAGAGCTTGGGAGACATGCGAAAAAGAGACTGGAGACTCTGACCCAAAAGTCCCGGGCTGGGTTCTGTTGTCATTGCCGCTGCTGTTCAAGCAGATGCATTAGAGCTGTCAGCAGGAAGCCCAAACTGAACGTGCTGAGCTTTACAGAAAAAGTCTGCAGCTCCATAGTCAAGTGCTTCCAGAGGGAGGTGGTAAATATTTGATAGGACCTTCCAGCTCTTCCTGACTCAGGTGACCCTGGTGACATTTCAGAACACTGGGCTGGAGAATAGTCTTCAATAATGACTAAGAAAGTAGAAGGAGGAAGAAAAGCAGGTAGCTGAAATGCTCTGAGCTCACAAAGGGCCCATGCAGGCAAATTCTGTTAAGACTGGAAAAAGAAGAGGCTCTTTTTCTAGGAACGAAGTCATATTCGCAGCAAAATGAATAACCAGAAAGTGAGTGATTCTGGGCCAGGGACCCACCCTTTCAAACTGCTAGATCGTAAGCTCTGGAACAGCCAGAAGCCTGGCTGTCGTGTCCACTGGTCTCTCCCTCGTGCCCCACAAATGCCCGGGCAAAGTAGATGCCCCCAAATATCTGATACATGTATGACCAGATGTCACCGATTCCACGACCCAGACCCGCTCCACAGACCACTGCCCGAACACCCCACACCTCCTAATACAGAAGCCACTGCAGTGAACTTCCACCTCAACACGTCGCTGCGCTCAACACTCTCAAAGCTCTGCCTCCAAATCTCTCCTCTGAAGAACTGCTTCCAGCTAACTCGGCTAACGAGGGCTCCCCACAGGAACAAAGCCACACATTGCTGCCCTATCACACCACACAGCAGCCCCGCGCAACCCGAATCCACGTGCAGCTCCTTCATGTCAGACCCCCACCGGCCTCAGCCGCCACGGAGTAGTATTTTGAAAAGGAATGTGCAGATCTGAGGCAGAACACACACACGGCCTCCTTGGAATTCCGATCCCGCATGGCGAGCCAGGAGCTTGAAACGGCTTCTCTACACTACAGCCCAGCACAGAACCACTCAGGGCCCTCTCTTCCTCCACACACCCCGCAAACTCTGCCATCAGACCTCTGCATTACTCCCCTCCGCGGCTGCCGCAGAACGGTCTCAACGCTGTGCCAGTGAGTTTGAATTAATTATGAACTCAGAACTCAGAGGCAACCCTGGCTTTGCTCGGGAGTTCACAGGTTCTTTTCCGCGAACCTCTCTCCCCAGCAGCGCACCCCAGACTGGAGACCTGGATTAGAGGACAGATGCTCAGCTGCCCAGGACCCTGGAGAGAAAGGCCTAGAGGAAACGAGAGTAGCCACTGGTGACCCCTTAGCGACCTTTCTGACCCTAGAACGCACATCGACTCAGGCTAGCGTGTTATTCCACGTCCTACGACCTGACAACCGCCCAACCGCCATCCTAGTGGCATCCCTGGAGTGACAACCTCCCTAAAACACCCCTGAAGTTCCGATTTGAGCCATAGCTCTGTGTAGCCCCTCCGTGCCTACCCAGACACTTTTCGCATATTTTTGAGTCTCCACCTAGCTCTCCTAACTTTTCCCAGGTCTCTGGGGCCACCACAGCCCGTGACCAGCGTCCCCCATCCCCAAGCAAGGCTGTGTGCCCCGAGGTAGCCATTCTTGAGCTCCCGACTCCAAACCCCTTGCTCCTTTGGGTCGCTCACTGACAGTCTTGGCTGGAGACCAGAGGAGTGGATTTGGCGCCACCTGCTCGGAGCGCCCCTGCTGACCCCTGCAAATCTCCAGACGGTTTGCGGCGGTCGTTCCCTTCCAGGACTGGCCTATTCTGGCAGGCGGAGGGCGGCGAGGCCCGGAGCGTGGACAGCGCACAGGGTGCTGAATCAGGCACCGGGGGGAGGAGGAGTGCCGGCCAGGGGGCAGGGCTGCGGAAGGACTACCGGGAGCGTGACCGGGGGCCGCGGGCAGCGGGAGGAGGGCTGTGGGCGCGCAGCCGCGCAGGGTCCCGAGCGCCTTGCCCGGGAGCGCGGGCGGGAGGCGCGGCCCTTACCTGGCCGAAGGCGGAGCTGAGCATGGGGCGCAGCTGGTGGAGGAACGGGTCTGCCTCGGACGCGGCGGCTGGAGCGGAGTCCCCACGACCCGGGGCTCGCAGCGAGCCCCGGAGGCCGAGCGCCGGGGACAGCCCCCGTTCCTCCCCATCCCGCCCGCGGGCCGGCGGCAGCGGCGACGGCGGCGAAGGTCGGGACGCCGCGGCCGGCAGAGCCTCCCGGGGCCTACAGTGCGCCTGGGGGAGCCCGCGCCTGCTCCCCTGCGCGCCCTCCTCTCGCGGCACCGGCCGGCACAGGGGCCTCCGCGAACTGGGGTCCCCGGACGGCGGCGGCGTGCCGGGGCCGGCGCCGGGCAGCCGGCGGCCAGGCAGCCCTGGCTCCCGGGCAGGGCCGTGGCGGGGAACCCGGCTGCCCCCGCTCGCCGCAGCCGCCTTCAGCAGCGACGTCTTGGACTCGCTTTTGGCGATGTGCGAGCTCATCGCGGCGGGGCCCGCGCTCGCATGGCCCGGCGGGGGCGGCGCGGTGCGGCGCGGCGCGGGGCCCCCGGCGGGCAGAGAGCGGGGCGCCCGGCGGGAGCCAAGCCCGAGGACGCGCTGGAGGCGGGCGCCGTCCCCCGGCCGCTTAAATGCGGCCCCGTCGCCGCCGCCCATGTGACAGCGCAGCTTCTACGCCCGGATCCCCGAGCTTCCCGGCGGCTGGCGATGCGGATCTGGGGGGGCCGCCGGCTGTCCCCGGAGAGCCCACCCCCGGATCCTCGGCGGCCCAGGTACCGCCGCGCCCCGCCCCGCCCCTTTCCCCGCCCCGCGCTCGAGGAGCCCCGCTTCCGGGCGGCCCCTGGCGGCGGAGGGGGCACTGCGGCGCGTCGCCGGGAGCGCTGGGGCAGGGGCTTGGCGAATGGCCCCAAAGATGCTCGGACCTTGGGGACCGGCAGTGCCTCTTAACACACCCGGAGGTTCCCACAGTGACCCGGAGCCGCCGGAACCTCCAGAAATGCGGGCGGGGTGCATGCCCCAGGGGGTAAAACTTTGGAAACGAGAGAGGTGCAGTAAACTGGCGACCTAAGGAGGAGGAAGGCACTCTATGACGGCACTACGTGCAGACACCGGAGCCAGAATGGCGTGGAAGGACACTGCTGGAAGGAGTGTCTGTGGGGCACTTCATCCACTCCAGTACCGCGGAGTGCGACCAGGATGACCCTGGTACATCAGCCAGAGAATTTTCAGTTTTCAAAACAGAAGAGAAGCCAGGTGGCATCTGTATAACCAGGACTTTGCAGGGCCTGGTGATGATCAAGTTTCAGGTAGGACCCATTTGCTGCCCCTCCAGCTGTTGCGCCCCGCCCCCGCGCACCCCACCTCCACGTCCTTCTAGATGTTAGAGAAATTCTTGCTCTTGGTGGGCAGCCAGGGAGTCACACAGGCCTGGCTGGAATCTCAGATCCTAGCTCTGCCACTTACCATCTTGGGCAAGTGTCATCAACCTCTCTGAACCTTGTTTTTCTCTTCTCTGAGATGCAGGTAACAATCCTAACCAACTCTTGGTTAACATCCAATGACACCATGCACATAAAAGGCCTGGCTCAGTACTTGAAACATGGCCCACGGGCAGTTAACCTAGTTAGTTCCCTTCCCTCTGCACCTTATGAGGCCCCATCTACCACTCTTGTCCAGTAATGGGATACTTGAGATTTGAAGGCGGGGATGGGATGTGAACCTCCCAGGCTCTCCCTGTTCTGGTCTCTGGCCCTGATGCCATCCATGCATGAGAATCGGGCAAATCTGGTCACCGCTTGGCCTTAAGAGGACAGATGGACAGATTGCCAATATGCTACACTTCACCCCCGCCGAGGGTTCACCCTCCTCTGCACTGCCTGCTTCTTTTACATACCCATATGCAAGGAATTAAGAACAACAAACAAAATGGGCAGGAAAAACCAACTGCCAGAGGCCAAAGTGGACACGAAAAGTGTGGCAAATTGTTCCCCAGCTCACCTAGAAGGGACCGAACTGCCATATCAAAGCCACTCAGGGTCCTAAAGCACAAACACTAAGGCAGCCTGCGCTGCAGCCGCCCAGAAGCCTCACTGCAACATCCACCCCGATACGAAGGGTGTAAAGGGCCCACCCTCTCAGAGCTTGGGGTCAATCACTGTCCTACTTGTTCCAGCCCTCAGAATAATCTGTGTTCAGCGGGATTAACAGCAAGTGTACGTTCTGTATAAATCACAGGAGATAAAATACCTTATCAGAATCCCTCAGGAGCTGACAAGAGGCAGGGGGGCAGAAGGGTATTCAAAGTCCCTGCTGTGCCACCCTTGGCTGTCTTTCTGAAATCCCCTAAGTATTCTTGGGCAGGACCTCTGTCAACAACCAATTTCTGAAAAAAGTGAGGAACCTGGATGCATCACCTAGGATATTAAATAAAAGCAATCAAGATTATGTTCATGGAGCGAATGGATGAAATGCTTGCACTCAGATCCTGGGTCATCCTGGATATATGGCAAGATTCCGCATCATTTGTAAAATTTGCTAATTTGTTCATTCACTTAAGGATTTCTAGAACCAGACACCATGTTAGACACCTGGGATACACAGATTCATCCATTCATTCCATGAACACTTGAGTGCCTGTTATTTGCCAGGCACTGTTCTAGGCGTGAGAGACACGGTGAAAAACAAAACAGTCTCTCTCCTCAGTGACAACTGAACAACTACATAAATGCATGGGAAATTAATGGTGACAACTGGTGGCGTTTAGTGTGAAGAGAAATGAAGCAGGTAAGATAGGAGGGCATAATGGAGGGTGCTCTTTTAGACAGTGATTAGGGAGGGCCTCTCTGGGGAGGGGACATCTGAGCAGGGACCACAACGAAGTAAAGGAACAAGCCATGCATACATCCAGGGGAAGAGCTTTCCTGGCAGAGGGGAGATGGTTCCTAAGTGCCGCGGAGAAAACAGCTTGGCATATTCAAGGAGAAGCAAAGAGACAAATGGGGCTGGAGTGAGCAAGAGAGAGAATGGTACAGATGAAATTAGAGGGGAAGGCAGGGGCCAGACAGCCGAGGGCTTTGGGTTTTTTCTAAGTGTGAGGGGAAGCCGCTAGCAGGTTTGCGGTAGAGGAGTGGCATATGGTTGTTTACATTGTTAAAGGACAATTGGCTGCTTTGCAGCAGGTCGTCTGTTGGACGGCAGTGTGGCAACATGGATCCCGTGAGGTGCTGTCACATGGAACAGGTGGGAGAGGTTGGCGGCTTAACTTGAATGATTGGTGGGGGAGGTGGTGAGAAGTGGTCAGATTCGGGAGATATCTAAGGAATGATGGTGAGATTCAGTCCCTGCTCTCAAGGAATTCACAGAAAAATCAAAAGAGGATGAAAGCCACTATAATGTAATGGGAAACAGGCAATAAGGGAATGACAAGCTGGGTAGGAGAGCACCAAAACAGGCCTTTTAGGGGGAGCTGGGGAAGGTGCTGGAGAAGGTGACATTTGAGCTGTGTTTGGAGAAGTGAAATTCCACTAGGTGAATTAAGAAGGTAAAAGGAAGGTCATTCCAGGCAGAGGGAACAGCTTCAGTGAAGGTTTGGGAGCATGAGCCTGCATGGAGTGTTTGGGAATTCTATGGGGGCAGGCGGCGGTGGCTAAGGGGGGGGCGGTCCGGGGGGGGGAGGGCGGTGGACAAGGCTAGAAGACTAGCCTGGAAAGGTGCTTGGAACTAGACTGAAGGAATTTGAATGTGACATTCAGTAGTGTGTCCTTTATTCTACCAACAACAGAGAGTCCTTGAAGGTTTTACAAGTATGTACATGACACAGGCAGAACTGTGTTCTGATGCATCGTGGAGTGGACTAGAGGACCTTAGCAAATTAGGTCTATTGATTTCACAAAAATGAGTGAGTGCCCACCATGTGCCCCATGTGCATCAGGAAGAGAGCAGTAGATAAATGGCCATTGTGCCTTTCTTTATGGATTTTAAGTCTGGTGGGGAGGTAATAAGGACTAAATGTAGAGGTTGAGTCAGATTCAGGAAATATTTCAGAAATACCATCATTAAGACAGGGAAAGTTCTGGATGTGGAAAATGAGAAAGGCTGAATACAGTTACTGCAAAGTATCCTGTCTCGGAGAAATAGTTTTTAAATGCTCTATATGGATTATATACACCTTTAGAGCTTCAAGAGCATTTTCACATAAAACGTCTCACTTGCCCTTAAGAGTTCAAGAAATTGTAATTATTAAATAATTATATGTTGTAATATTATTTGACTGCATAACCCCTGGTCAAAGCGATGCGAAAGAAGAGCTGTTTTGGAGCACTGGGAAGACCTCCCGGCATACGAAGGCAGTTAATTCGAGAAGATGGGTCTGAGACCGTGGCAGCTATGTAGAGGGCACACTGTGTTTAGCTGTCTGTATGTCTTATTTCTAAAAGAATCCATTCAGAAGGAGTAAGGCAGGGTTGAAGGCAAAATTCTGAAAAATGTACCTGGGTCTCTCCTTTAACACTTTCCACCCTGATAATGTCACGTCCCTGCAGCAAACTCCTCTAAAAAAACTGTGCTTCCCTGACCAGGACTGTGCGTCATATTTGGAGTCTAGAAAAAGGTTGTGGAGCGTTTGCACAGTGGTGCTTGAACTAATTCTCCATGACGTTTCTTGTCTAGCTCGTTCCTTTCTGCTGTTGTCAGAATCAAATTCCGCACTTAATCTCTCCCTTGTTTTCAGATGACAAAATCTCTCTGTTAGGTTTCAGAAAGCTGGGATTACAAAATGTTCTTATGGCTTTAAGTCCTCTGTGGTGATTGGGGAACTCAGGAAAGGATTGGATGAGAATTTTTTGTTGTTGTTTTTCACGGGGAGGGGGCAGCCGGTGGACTGAATAGGGGATTCCTTTCCAGAAATCTGCCTTTGGACCCAAATGTTCATCACTTAAGAGGATTCCAAGATTTTTAAAATAAAATGAAAAGGGATGTGGGTTACAGGAATATGTGCGTATGTCAAAACTGAATTGTACACATAAGACTGTACATCTCACCGTGTATACATCATAACTCAATAAAAAATCAATCAAACAAGCAGGAACAGAGAGAGCAAAAATCATTAGTACTGCCAAGCAGAACCAACTACTGGACCGTCTTAGGGATATAATTACGATTTTCAAAATTGTAGCAACTGCACTCCGTTGGTTAAGAGCCTCTGACAGCGAGGCCAAGGTTGTCATGAGCTGATTCCTATGTAGGCCACTAGCTCTCCATGGTTTTGTGGGTACGGTTTGTACCACTCATCCTAGCTAGCAAATTCTGTACGTGTTTGTTTCCTGGTTTCAAGGACAAAGAAGAGAGAGAGCACACATGAGGGAAATTCTGTCCGCTCCAGAGGACTAGTCAGAAGTTACCATCTTTATTATTATTATTACTGAAGTATAGTTGACCCCCAACGTTACGTGAGTTTCAGGCGTACAACAGTGATTCGACAAGTCTACACGTTATGCTGTGCTCACCGCGAGTGTAGCTACCCGCTGCCACCAGACAAGGCCATTGCCCTTCCACTGACCATGTTCCCTGTGCTGTGCCTTTCATCCATCCCTGTGACTGAATTCATTCCAGAACTG